>NC_077230.1:170864508-171192008 GCF_027887165.1 Monodelphis domestica
TACCCTGCCACACTTCGCTAATGCGTCTTATCATTTAGGTTGCTAATACTGTTCAGTGTAAAGACAGTCTTTCTGAGGTAGACTGTTCAAGTTCAAGGACAAGTCTTTTTCTTACGAAATGCATGACATTCAAAAAAAGACAACAAATAAATACTACATGTACAATATGTAGCAATGAGGTAGAAATGGTTATAAAGAACAATGTTTGAATATACATCCAATGGGGAAAAAATAAAAGGAAAAAAAAGAAATGCAAAAATTCCCTAGCAACTGTATATAAATCACAAGAAAAATTACACACACACACACACACACACACACACACTTTTATTATGTGAACGCTCTCTTGGGCGTGCACACACACGCACACACACAAAGTTTTAAGTCTGGAAATAAACTTTTGCTTTTTTATATCATAAGACAACAAGAAGGAATGAATGTGCTCCCAACCTTGGTGTACTACAGAACCATTTTATAAATATTTAACATTCTATAGGACTGATTCATATATTCTCCCACAACTCTGTGGCAAGGCTGACCCATGCTGCCGACATTCTACATATCACTGAGACAGGGAGGTGAAATTTTCCTGCTTTCAGTCTAATTGTCTTTGACAATTGCAGTGCCTAGTGCTACACTGCTTGTGTTGTATTTAAAAACAGGGGAAAGAGGAGAGACTTGTTCATTAAAGATGCAGTATCCCTGGTTCACACAAATGCATCTGGCAGGTTCAAAATCGAATGTCAACCAAAGGTCTTAGCAGAGTGTGAGCTTCAGTTCATGTGTTGGTTAGTCACAAGTACAGCTGGTTTTGAATTCTGAAATACTAATAGCTCCATGTTTGCTAATGTGCTTCATCTAAAAATCGGCAGGTGATTCAACAACGGAAGGCGTTTACGTTTCAAAAGAAAAAAATATGTATTAAAAGACTTTGTGAAGTGTGTTTATGTGTAGCTAGAATACATTACATACACACATGTGCATACACACACAAACAATGAAAGCATATACCTGGTGCTTGTGAATAATGTAAAATGTAGGTTTTCAAATTCAAAGTGGTGGTGGTACAGACTGGCACACACATACGCACGCAAACATACACACAGATTGATTATATATTAGAACTTTATTTTGGTGACCTCAACAGCTCATTAAACTGTGTTCCCTTTCATTTTGCAGAATATAGATTCAGTGATCATGACACCTCAATTCTGGCTCAGAGGAAACATATGGAAATGTAATTAGAGAATCACTTTTTGCTTAAAGTTGTATGTGTTTTCAAAGAATGGAATGCTAAATGCTCTCCCCAAAATTGGGCCCTCAACACATACATATATATTTAAATTTGCAAAAACCTATCACAAGAATTAATTTGGGTTTTGAGAATGGATGATCTTATTTTGAAAACTGCATAGCCAAGTACTATGCAAACCCATGTAAAATGACCTTATACTGTTTCACATAGCATAGCCTCTGGATAGCTGCTATCACTTGCCCAGATGGTGTTTGGCCTATGTATTTTAGTAGAATGGTTTATTTTCTCCTTGATGGGTTTGAAACGCACAAGAAAACATTATACCCGTCTATCTGCATTTGAGTGGAATACAAACTGACTAATAGATAAACATTCTGTGTGAAAGTAAATAGCCTTAAAGTAAACTGCCTTCACATCCCATTGATCAGCTCAGTCAGCAAAGTTTTCAATATTGTCACTAATGTTCTAAATATTTTGGAGAGAAGCATGCCAGAAGTGTAGAGTATTTTCATCTATGTCACATATAAGGTCATTATCAAGTACCTCTTGAATCTTTATTGTTCCTTCTGGATCTGCTGAAGCAAAGATCTTCCACTTCCCTTTTGGATTTCAGGGTGGGGGTGTCTGTGTATGTGTGTGTGTGAGTGTGTGTGAGTGTGTATGTGTGTTTGTGATTGTTGGAATTATTGTATTTTTGAAGAAGAGCATTATGAGGGGCTATTAATCAGATAATCAGACTGGCTCAATCACTTGGCCATTCAGCATAGGCAGAGTTGTTATATGGACTGGCTCATTACCTTACATTCATTAGTGGCCTTCTTTAAGTCCTTAGCAGCCAAAAAGGAACCCAACTCTGTGCAATCTGAATATTGTGATTTGACTACCTCTGATTGTTCCCAATCACTTCCGTAAAATAGTATAACTACTTCCAGAAGGAATGGATGAGCAGACAATTATTAAGCCCACCCATGGACAGCATGGAGTCAGAATTTTAGAAGACGGCTCACAGGTCGGCTGTTTCTCTCCCTTCTTCCTTTCCACAGCATATGTCATTTCCTAAGAGCTTAAACCCCGGAATTCTGAGGCTAGCTGGAACTTACAAATTATTTCAGCTTTTGTCTAACTATTTTTGACCAATTTTGACCAATAAGATCTCAAATTCAAATTTCTAAAGGAGAAATTTAGAGCTAGAAGCCCAAATGCCTGCCCATAACTTCATTTCAGTTTTTGAACAAAAGCATAAAACAACATAGTTCAGTCCCATATTTGGCATTAACTCTTTACTAGTCACAAAAGGGTCAGTATTACAGATTTTTCCAAAGTGTTCTAAATCAGAAGAGGTTTGTCAAAACTTGGCAGAACCTTTCAAGTGAGCACAGCGTGATGACAGAAATGAAACGCAATGTCTAAAAGACAGAAAATAGGTCAGCACTCTGCAATAGTAAACTTGTCAGTGAGATCAATATGAACCTACAAGCTAATGGGGATGTTGGAATTTCCCTCCTATGAGGGAAGCGCAGTGTGGAGCCAGAACACGATTGTATAGTTGAGTCACTTGCAGAAAAGCAGATGAT
Source organism: Monodelphis domestica (assembly GCF_027887165.1). Classification (NCBI taxonomy): domain Eukaryota; kingdom Metazoa; phylum Chordata; class Mammalia; order Didelphimorphia; family Didelphidae; genus Monodelphis; species Monodelphis domestica. The sequence continues at coordinate 170,867,338 of NC_077230.1, forward strand.
CTATTTAAATGGTATTTTCTCTACCCTTAATGAAAGGCACTGTTTTTAATATGGAATTTTCATGTTTAAACACAGTTTTAATTGACAAAATGTCATAGTAAAATTAAATTTTGGTTCATTTGCTCTGTTTTTAGTAATATGAGAAAAGAAAAAGGAAAGCAACGATCAAGCATCATAAAATTCCAGAAATCTCATGAAATCCCTCATCAGCTTTCTAAATGTTAAATGTTTCAGAGAATTTAACATTCCAAATGAGATCTTTACATAAATTTTGAAATGACAAAAAAAAAATCTAGTAACAGATATTTATCTTCTTGGGGCTTTTTAGTGCATTTATTTATTTATTTATTTATTTATTTTTGAAGGTACATTACTTAATAAAAACATCAAATGCCAGTGCTTTGCAACAGTTTTGTTACTGTCTCTTTAAAACACCCCCCCCCCCCCAATTACATTCAAAAAGCCAAGCTTTTCTGCTCATGTAGTGGCAGTGGGTTTGGAAAAGTTATAGCCTACACTGCCCCTGTTCAGAGGCATTGCCCAGCATCAGTCAGCAGTCAATGAGCAGCTGCTGCTGCATATAAACCATTAAAGGAGAAAGAGAATGCCATCGAGGGCTAGAGGGAAGGAGTAAGGAACTGAGCAAAATGCCACATGTGCCAGCTGGTCTTTCCATGAGGAAAGACTCCACGGAGAGTGTGGTCAAGGTGGATTAAGAGTGGAGGTGGATCTTTTCAGAAACTTGGCTTATAGGGAAAGAAGGGAAGGAGGAAAAAGCAATTAATTTGTTTGGCAAGTTATATGTGTTTCTGCACACGTGCACATGTCCAGGTAGAATTTTCTACTTATCTTCAAAGAGAAATGTAACAAAACTGAGGTAGAAATAATGGCGGGAACACTCCAGCCCAGGAGAGATTTCAAAAGCATAATGAAAAGATATTGACAAAAAAATGGAGCCAAAGTGTGTGTGTGTTGGGGGTGGGGTGGGGGTGGGAGATTCCCGTATCTTTGAGGGTTTGTATAGGGACATTTTGTCTGTGTGTGTGTTTGTGAGGGGTCGAGGGGGAGCTGTTTCTGTTTTGGGCCACTCTTCACCGCATTCTAGGAGCAGCACTGCAACCCCATAAGCTATATCCATGAGCTAGAATGTCGCCATTCCCAACCGTTTTAACAAATAACTTCAAAACTACCACGACCACCACTTACGCAATAAAAGGCAGTCAGTTTTTTAGGTAATATGCCTTTTAGAGTCCTAACAGATCTCGTGGTTGATTGTTTCCAGATGCTAACATAAACGGAGTAAGTGGCTTTCCTTCACCAGTGTTATCTTTTAAGAACCATATCACTTAATTATCAAGGAGCAATGTACTAAGAACTCTTACAGTTTACTGACATAAAGAGAATAATTCTGCTCTGGTTTGATTCCCAAATTGTAAAAGAACCTTGTTGTTGTTGTTGTTGTTGAAGAAACCCTTCTATTTCTACTTTAAACTGCAAAGATTCAGTCATATCACACTTCAGTATTTTCCTGGATACATTCAAAATAATTTTCCTTTCCATTTTTTCCAATTGTTGAGGTAAACATACATATTTAATATAAAGTAACATTGAAGCCTAGCCTATAACTCTCAGCAGTAGATAGTGCTTTCAACACATTCCTTTGAGGTACTGTACAAATCACAATCACTTTCCTGAGTTTTTGCAGACAGAACATTAAAAGAAATGAACTGCAGAAATTAAGGTCCAGATTACCGTTACCCTGTTTTACCTGTTCTTAGCTTAATACCGCAGAACAGACAGGATTGAGGAATACTGTTGCTCTTAGAATGGCAAAAATCTGGTTCTCTGTCGCAACACAACCGTTCATCTCTTTAGTCCAATAATGTTTGAAGTTAAAGCTCTTTATATTAGCACATGCCACCAATGTAATTGTGAGGCAAACAAAAAAAAAGCACCACTCCAGGCACTTGACAGCAACTAAATCTCGAGAACAGCAAAATGGAATCAACACACGGGGTTCATGTCCTTCTGAAATCAACCCACTTGCACCTTGCTCCTTGGTGAGTGGTGTCTGGCTTGAACAGAACTGAGCATCAACACACGCTTCCTGTCATCTGGGGCTTTTCAGATCAGCAGCTCTTGTTTGATGCACTTTTCCTCCAAGTCTACCCTGACTCTAAAGATGCAACATGATTGTTGTCTCCCCCAGTACCCTTTGCAATTTGAACACTACTGAAAAGGGGTTCTCTACCCTATGTAGCAGGTTTTGTGTGTGTGTGCCAACATTCATTACATTTAAAAAAAAAAGAAAGAAAAGAAAAGAAAAAGTATCACTGACTGCAACCGAACATTTTGTTCCATTCAACATATGTATCAAGCTCTTTTTGAGATATGCTAGGCTGAATCTTGCAGAAAGCATTTTCAAAGTCTTGATATGTAACTGGCCTCAATTGGCTGGGCATAATGGCTGAAAGGTCTGTCGCTGGCATGGCATGGAGTGGGCCCACTGCTGCTTCCTGACACAAATGAGCCACATCTAGTCCAGAGAAGCCTTCTGTGCGCTGGACAAGCAGTGCAAACTCCTTGTCATTGAGACAGTAATTGTGCTGTGAGAGCAGTTGTCCTATTATCTGGTGCCTCCCTGTGCTGTCAGGAAGCGGGATTAAAAGTCGTTTTATGAAGTACCTCCGAAGGGATTCATCTATTTCTTCTGGTTTACTGGTGGCGCAAATTACTACTATTTGGTCCTCGGCAGAAGTTAGTACAGTGTCCAGCTGCATAAGGAACTCGGTTCTCATCCTATTGACCGGACTGTGTTCTTCACTCACTTGAGAAGAGAGAAGCATGTCAATGTCACTAACAAAAATCACCGAAGGCTGGCGACACCTGGCCACGAGGAAGGACGCATGGACGATTTTTTCTCCTTCCCCTAACCACTTGGTGACTAGACTGGAACCGGAAATTTTGAAAAACGTGGCCCCCAGCTGACTAGCTATGCATCTACCTAATAATGTTTTGCCTGTTCCCCGAGGCCCAAACAAAAGGATGCTCCGAGGTAGGGCAGTCAGTCCATTGAAAGCGTCTGACCTCAACACGGGCCATAAAACCTCCTCTTTAATGACAGCCTTTACCAGGTCGAGGCCAGCGATGTCATTCCAGTCCACTGGAGGTCCTTGGTTGATAATCTCATTGGTTACAAGGTCAATGAGGTGTGTGTCAGTGTTCTTCAGTTGCTCGTCTACAGAGTGGTTGGATGAGGTAGCTGCACGGAGTCCTGGGCCTTGCATTGGGTGAGGGAGGAGCTGTCTGTGCTCGTCCCCGTGCTCGTTCATTACTGGGGATGTGTACTTCCCAAAGGATTCACTGGTTCTGGATCCCAAGGAGTTTTTAGCAGTACTGTATGAAGGGGGTGTCAAAGCCCTGCTGGACTGGCTGCTGAATTTCCTTTGCTGTTCAGAGGACATTAGCTGCTTTGTTGGCTTAAATGCTAAGGATGATGTTTCAGCACTTCTGTCAAAGCCATTCCCCCTGTTTGTGTTTGAAATGCTGTTGTCGGGCATTCTGTACATAGGACTCTGTGTAGATCTCTGTTGGCCATAGCTGTAATTTCCATAACTGGAGTCCATTTCTCCTTGCCCCGCCATATAGAAGGCTTTCCGTTTGAGAGAACTCGCCGAACTGTTTGTCAGAGCGGAGGGGGCAATAGGTGTCAGACCGTGACTCTGGTAGGTGTAGCCTGGGACGGTGGTGGGGGGCAGAGGAGTAGGAGCTGGAATTCCTGAAGGGAGGTATGCTGAAGGGGGAGGCGCACCCCCTGGGCTATAGCCAGGGCCCACAGAGGTTTGAGGAGGATAGCTAGCAGAGGGGTAGCTGTAACTGGAGAGGTTAGAGGTCCCATTGTAGCCTGGAACCAGGGCTGGCGGCGGCGGCGGAGGCGGTGGCGGCTGTAAAAGGCCAGAGCTATGCAAAGGGGATGGATGAGGGGAAGGAAGTGCAGGTGCTGGCTGGCTGCTGTATGTAGAATGCAAATATGATCCGTTGTATCCTGTGGCATATTCCTGAGATGGTAGCCCTAGACTAGGTACCGTGTGACTTCCACAGGTACTGCTAGAGTAACTAGGTTCTGTCAGGTTGCTGGCCACTCCAGGAGAACTCCCGATACTGGCAGAGACATCTGCAGAAGGGAGAGCTGTACTTACACCAGCTTTGCTGGCGCTGATTACATCTGGAACACAGTTCATGGGATACACGCTTTCCGAGTTCAAAGACGGCTGCCAAGGTTCGCTTTCATTCTTCCGACCATTCACCAACCCCGAAGGTGCATCTGTGTAGTTGCTGAGGACAGGCCGCTCAGCTGGGCCTTCAAGAATTCCAGAATACTTCTCTGCATACTTTTTTAACAGATTGGAGGCAGTCAAAGCAGATATGTCATCATTGGCCCAGGCATACTGATAGGTGCGCTGCAGATGACCACGGTAGGCTTCAACTTTGTGGGCAGGAGACCGAGTGGTCGAGGTGATGTCAAAGTGCTGTTCTGGCCACTGGGCATGCTCCGGCGTCCACTGCATCTTCAAGCCTATGGTTGTTGGGGAAAAAATAAAATTAACAATCCAAGTTGATAGTCTTTAGGCTCTTAAGAGCATCATGCAACTGTAATTTAAAAATCAAGACAAAGCAAAATCTAATTCTTCTCCCAGGTGTCAAAAATAATTTCACACTGAAACTATGGCCTTCTAGAAGCTTTTCTAGAGGCTGTAGTGCTTATACCGTTAACTGTAGAATCTGTACAATATAAAGTAGATTAACATTAAATTCAGCTTAAAAATAAACACCAATAGTTGCATATGACATGTTACACACATACCCCAGAAAGGACCAAAAATGTGTTTGTATTAAGCAATGTGTAAAATTGTCATTTTTTTCTTGAAAAAAGAAAAAAAATTGCATTGTATAAACCCATACACATATACACATGTATACACACACACACACACACTCCTTTTCCTGTTAAAAATACCTTCATGGTGAATTTCAAAATAAAATATGCACAGATTTAAAACACCTAGAATGTGAATGTTATTAACATGTAAGATACCTAACTGTTCTGTCTTTTCACATCACAGTTTCTGTTTTATATTTTAACCAATATAAAAATATGAGACACAGCTGACAGATCACATCTAGGATACCTCTCTTATTTGGTACTGAACACCTAGTTAGCACAGTATAATGCACCCTGCGCAGAACAATATGACACAGACATAGCAGGTCATTCCATAATCCAACTCTCATCTAAAGTGGTCCACGACAGTTTCAAATCTGCTTCGTGGAGTGCAGCAAAGCAATCTCCCAGGCAGCGCTCCATCGCTTTCATCACACAAAGCCTACAACTCGGTATGAATTACAACTGGCTTCTTTCTGCTTTTCAGTTCTGTTGTTGAGTCTCTGGAAAAAAAAAACAAGCATCACTTGTCTGTTGGTCTTCTTGCGTTCTCTCCCTCTCTCCCTCTCTCTTATTATTATTTTCTCCTTTTTACAACCTCCAGGGTAGTAAGAAGGGGGAAAAGAAGAGAGAGAGAGAGAGAGAGAGAGAGAGAGAGAGAGAGAGAGAGAGAGAGAGAGAGAGAGAGAGAGAGAGAGAGAGAGAGAGAGAGAGAGAGAGAGAGAAAGGGGGGGGAGGAAAGAAAGAAAGAAAACGAGAAGGGGGAGGGGAGATGGGATTAGAAGGACAAATGGAGAATCTATAGCAATCTAACCCTTCAAAGTTCCACAGGAAACAATGCATGACATTAGTTATTAAAGTATAACTAGGTGGCAAGATGATATGCTTAACATTCTTTCATTTGCTAGACTAATTGGTGAATAGGATTCTCTGTGATCCAGGCTAAAAAGCTTCCCCCACCCCCACGCCCAGGTAAAAGATCTCATAGCTCTTAGAAGAATTATAGAATCATCAGATTTTATAGCTAGAAGTCTCCCTAGAGATCACTTAATTCAACCCCTTTATTTTACAGATGAGGAAATTGAGGCTCAGAGTTGGTAAGTAACTTGCCAAGGATCACACAGCTACTTAATGGCAGAACTGGAGGACAAAATGTAGATCTTCCAGTTAAATGTCCTTTCCACTATACTGAATGCATGGTGGCAGAATTGTGGCATATTTGGGTACAGCTATATTAAACAGACCTTCTTAATCTCTCTTGTATGGCCAAAAATGGATCTTGCAAACTGTATAGTGCCCTCCAGCACAGATTCCTTGATAAGGAGGAGGCCTAGTCTAAATGAAGCATCTGTGGCACGAGCTCCCTTCTGAATTATTACAGTCTATTTTGACAGCTCCTACCCCTTTCCCTTCTCCTCCCCCAGCCCCTTTAGCTCCTCATTGCCTGACTCTGGCATCTGACATGGCCAGCTTAGCCTCCCTGAGCTAAACCTAACATAGCACACAGTTTGGTAACAGAATGGCATGTTGATTCCCTTCTGACTCCCTCTTCCTTGTTTGCAAAACCACTGCACCAGACACTGGAAGTTAATTAGCAGGATGATGCTGTGCTAATTGTGTTAATTTACAAGGTTTTAGTCAAAGAGAATCATGCCAGGGCTGGCACTGCTGTCATGCTTCCGACTTAATGATTAAGAAATACTGAAAACAAGGTGGGAAGGATTGCAGTAATTACACAATAAATGAATAAAGCAACAGGATTCATTTGCAAATATATTTTATTGCAGTTGTACTCATTTGCATTTGGATTTTTTAAAAGGATTCATGCAGATATTCATTTGCGAATCACCATCTCAGTTAAATTAAGCCTGAAAGCTGCAAAGTACAACTTAATCGAGCCTTATATTTTATTAGTATAATACTGAAGCTCCTGTTTCACATTGGCTTGTCACAAAGCTCCGCCTAGTTCTGCTCTTGTATTTCTCTAGGTTTTTTTTTCTTTTCCTTTCTAAAAAGTCTATTTCCTTTTTCCTATCTCCATTTGTCAAATATTCAGGTCAACTGGAGAAGTGATATTTTAAAAAATAACAATGCTATTTCTAAGGATCAGCAGGTATCATTTTATTCGGAGACACTATCTGGAGGTGAGTTCTTAGAAGATGTGTACAGGGCAACTAAAGCCATATCCTTAATTATTTCTGATGTCTCATCCCATACATCATAAGGGAAGAAAACACCCCTATTCCCCCCCCCCCAAAATGGATGAAATGACTGAAATCACACTTGAAGAGGAAAAGATGCAATTTTAATGAAGCAACATTTCAGGAATCATACATTCATTAAATTCAACTAGAAATTATTAAGAGCAAATCACCAGGAACCAATCGCAAGTAATCAGTATCTAAATTCTTCTGGTGCCATGGGATTTACTTCAGCCTTATAAAAAGGAGAGAATACTAATGTGTCTGTAATGTAGAACTGCCTAAAAGACATACAAATTCATTAGTCCTATAAATTATATCTAGGGTATTCCTGTCTTGAGATTTTTCTCTTAAAGGATTACTCAAACACAGAGCTAGACAAATCAGAACTTAGATACTTCACATACAAGGATGTGATTAGATAGATTCTTGGGGAGGTATATATGAATAAATGTTATGCAAATGGTCACAGAAAAAAAAATCTAGCAAAGGAAGTTACAACAAAGAAATTAGAAAGGACATTGGCTTCCACTGTTACATTTAGCTAAAATATACCAACTCTAGCATATTAATTAACAAACATATCCTGGGTGGATTTAGATTTTATATGAACAATTTGGAATCTTTTAAGTGATTAGTGCAGGACAAACTAAGACTCAGTAGAGAGGACATTAAATATCTTTTTACAAGTTTAAAGCAATTTTCTTCTTTTTTTAAAGAAAATTCAGTTTTTCCCATGATGTAAAACAGAGTCAATCGACATAAAAAGACAAGAGTATAATGGAAGATAAAACAAGTTAGCCATTTTATACTGGATAAGATAAATCTTTTTTCTAGGAGAGAATTTCTAAATTTCTGCATAATTTATCTTGAAGAGGGAAAACTAATTAAATTCCATAAGATTTCAGTTTTACCTGAAATTAACCAAAGATCATATCCATCAAAATTATTTGAAACAATTACTAGATAGATCATTGCTTTCTGATTGTCATACTATCTTTGGTTGTGCTCACCAAGATAATTGAAAGTTTATTTATTGATGCATATTAAATACCAATAGCCTTATGGTGCTTTCAAAAGGCACTAGCAGTTTTGATTAAATAACCTTAAGGGAATAGGCCTATTTTTATCCCCTGTAACATAAGCATTTATTCTGGTCCTTTGTAATGATTAGTGTTATTTGGAAACTTAAGTTAACAGTTAACCATAAGTGAGTTCTTCATATTAGTATGGGCTAAAGAAACTAGTATTTACACAATCCAGGAGACTGCTCAGGCCTTGAGGGCATAAAGAGCCTTTTCATCAATTCTTTGCTTTTTGACACTAATTTGAAGTAGCACCAAAATTTGGTGGTTTTTTTTTTGGTTGTTGTTCTATTTATTACAAGTAACATCTCAGATACCAAGTAGGAAAAAAATGCAAAACCACACATGGTCTTTGAACAACAAAAACTGGTTGAGTTGAGAGTTGTGAGGTGTCCTTATATCATTTTTCTTCATATAAGTATATACATATATGTAAGATATATATAGTAGAATTTCACAATAGGTTTAAATATAATTTATTCTTGAACAATATGTATAAATCCTGAGGAATAATATTATTTTGTCACTAATAGAAGGATGACTGAAAAAAAATCACTTCCCACAGGTGTTAAGAAATTGCTTTTTTAGCTACAATGAATATTTAGAAAACAGGGAGAAAATAGTTTTTAAACTAATTGGAAAATTCTCTCATAAACATTTATAAAAGGGAATTGACAAACAGAATAAATGGCAAATTTCATAATGTAAAGTGTTTATTCTTCATATGTAGAATGACATGTAAGAGAAACTTGCTTTTAAGATAATTTAACATAAGTGTTACATGCAAAAGACAGATACCATACTAGAAAGCTTGAGTGATCTATTCTTGTCTGATTTCGTTATACTATAGAGCTACGTGCTTTTCAGAAAAACTGAGAGGTTGGCTCTCTTCAGATATTTTAAGTGGTTATCACAGAATATTTTATAATTTTTTTGTTTATCAAATATTTATGCATTATTCTCTTCTCTCCTAATTCTTTAAAGCTTGAACTAATTTGAAACAAAGAAAAAATCAGAAATGTGTCATAGTGTGAAGTATTTCCATGCCTTCAATTTCACAAATAAATGATGGATGGAGAGAAAGGAAATAACACTGGAAAACCAAAGCACCAAAATTTTGAACCAATTTTCGGGATCAAAGGGAATTTAAAAGGAAAGGTTAGCAGTTTCTTCATAGTCAGTGATCTGTACATAGACCATATTCCTTAAAATAGCCATATTGAGCACCTAGGGCAACTCCAGATACTTTTGTAATCCTAAAAAACTACTGGTTTCAAGAAGGTTGCCATAGGTTAATTTTGGCTGCTAGGGAAGCTGCCTTGATTTGCACAGCCTTTCAGAGACTTCCTAGGGGCAGGCACCTAGAGGCAAAAACCTGCGGGCACAGGTATGCAAAAGGACAGCACCACTATATACATACATCCTCAACAAAATGCAGGGAAACACCACGCCTATTACATTCCTTTGGGCTATTGTCCTCCAAACCTTTTATTATTACTTTTTTTAATACTGAAAATACTTTATCACAATATTTAGCAAGGCATATGCCTGGAAATTGTAACTAGCAGGCAAGTAAAGCATTGGAATTATATTTTTATACTCCATATAGTTCCCTCAGTCTAATATAGCACATTCATCATTTCCTAGGCAGAATGCAGGAGAGCAAATACTGAGACAGCCTGGAACTTTCAGACAAAGGTAGACTAGAAAGATCAGTAGGTAAAACTGATAGGTTTGTGCTGCAGAGATAATTCTGAGGAGTTCCTAGAACCTCCTAGTCTTGAAATCCATGGCCTTGGGCTCACTAATCATCAGTTTTCCAGCCAGACAATGACCAAATGCAATTTGTAGAGATTCTAGGCAGTCTTTGTCCTTGACTCTACCCATCACTGGTAAGCAAAGAGTAAGTCACAGGCAGGTGACATAAAGAAAGGTTGAGAATGACATTACCCAGGTCACTAGGAGGAGCAATAGAATTAGTTAGAGAACTTATTGGGTCTGGAACCGTCTATCAGCATGTTTCTTGGTGAGCTCCTTTCCATCATCTGGTCTGGATTTAAAAGCATGATAAGGAGAACTTCTGGGTAACAGAGGGAGAGGTTCATGCCACTTCCTGCCCTCAAATATATTTGCTCTTTATCTTTAAGGAATTTTTTCCTCTCAAGCCTCAATGGAAACATTTTCTCCCTCCTAATTTGCCATAAAGCATTTTATGTAGTTTTTTTTCTTTTTTCCTCAGAGGTGGCATAGCACATACAGCACTGGACCCAAAGTCAAGAAGACCTGAATCCAAATCCAGCTTCAGAAACTTACTACCTATTTGACCCTGGGGGAAATACTTGCTTGCTTCAGTTTCTTTAACTGTGAAATGAGCATAATAATAGCACCTATCTCTAAGAGTTGTTGTTGAGTATTGAAGAGACAGTAATTGAAAAGGGCTTAGCATAGTGCCTGTCATATAATAAACACTACATACATTTTAACTATTATACTCTGATATCATACATCTCTATATATTTATCACAATCTCTCCTTTTCATATACCATTAGAATATAAGCTTTATGAAGCCTGAGACTGTAAAAAAAATATTTATATAGTCAATGCCCAACACAATGCCTTATGCATAGCTGGCACTTAATGTTTATTTGATTGAATTCAGTCTATTAATTTTGATCCCATTTTCAGGATTCCAAGATAGGTAGATTATGGGTGAGCACTTTTTTCATGATATATCAGAGGAAAAGTTGAAGTAAGAGTAGCAGTAAGAGAACTTATGTTTGAATTCCAGTTCTGACACTTATTACTCATTTTGCTTCATCATTGTCATCGCCAAGTCATTGAACAACTCTGGCTCTTAGTTTCCTGCCCCACTAGAGTATTACAGTAGATGATCCCTACAGTTCCCAATTGCTCTATCATCTATGATCCTTGATATAAGTATTGACTATCTACCTGTTCATTGCAAGGCACTGGGGATTAGGAACAGAAATACAATTTTTAAAATTATAAGATTATAAGGGAAACAAATGAGGAAAAATATTTCTAGCAAGTTTCTTTGATAATGGCCTCATTTCCAAAGTGATTTGAAAAAATAGGACTAAGAAACATTATTCAACTGATAAATGATCAGAGATCATAATAGGCAGTTTTCAAAGAAAATTTCCAAACTATTGATAGCCTTATGAAATAATACTTCGCTAACAATTAGAAAAATTCAAGTCAAAACAATTCTCAGACTCTACCTCATGTCTATCAAAATGGCAAAGTTGATTTTTTTTTTAAAAGGGAATATTTGAGGAGCTGTGGGAACCAGGAACATTAATAGACAATTGGTAGAGCTGTGAATTAGTATAGATATTCCAGAAAGTAATTTGGAGCTATGCCCCCACAGGTAATAAACCATGTGTACCCTCTGCCCCAGGGCTTACAATCCAAAAAGATCAAAGAATGAGGAAAAGAGATCTGGGTAAATATTTATATTTATACACAGATAGTGAGTACATGTGTGTATCTATCTATCTACATATATGTCTATATTCACTTATAATATCAAGTAGTCAAGATTTGGCAATAGAGGGCATATTGATCCACTGGGGAGTAACTGAACCAATTATGGTTCATGAATATGATAGAATACTGTTGTGCAATAAGAAATAACTAAAGGGATAATTTCTGAGAAATCTGAGAAGATTTATATGAACAGATGCAGAATGAAGTGGTAGAACCAAATAAACAATATATAAAATAGCAAAGACATTATAAGAAATAAATGACTTTGAGATACCTAGGAACTCTCATCAACATAATGATCAACCTTGATTTTAGCGTATCAGTGATAGAAAATGCCACTTATATCCTGACCCCCCCCCCAAAAAAAAGTGATAGATTAAAGGTGAACAATGAGATAAAAATGTTTTGGGATAGGACAATGTATTTGTCTCTCTTGTGACAAGGGTTTGGTTTTTCTATTTGTCTTTTGTAGTAAGTGGAGTGGGAGAGGAAGAAAGGAGGTGATTGAGAAAAATGCTATTAATTGGGAAAAAAATGATGTTCAAGATGGAAAAATGGAACCTATTTTTCAAAGCCACCTTCACAGAACATTATTTAGTTCATTTTTTTTTCTAATCATGCGAGAAGGAACAAATATTTATTAATACTATGTGCTAGACTGGAGTAGACAAAGGTTATTGATTTGCTCAGGATCAGACAACTAATAAGTATCTATGGCTACATTTGAACTCAGGTCTTCTTAAATGCAGGCCCAATACTCTATTCAATATGCTTCATAACTTCACAGGCTGATTCTGAATCCTAAGAAAGAATTGTGATCATGAAGTTTTAGAAATGGAAAAAGTCTTAAATATCATTAAATACAAGCCCTTCATTTTACAAATGAGAAAATAAGACCAGAATATGTGAATTGCAGACAGGCAATTCAGTACAGGGCTGCAATTACCCCAGGTCTCCTGTTCTCCCATTTACTGCTCTTCTCATTTTACAAAATCTGATTTATATTATGTGCACAAGAAAAAATAAAGATACTGCTTACTCTACTTGTCCTGGGCAAATTCCTTAAGTTCAAGTCATTGTTTAAAGGATGAATAAAAAGAGAAAGTATGAAGCTTTTTAATTCCTATGTAGACTATGTTGATTTCAAAAATACAACACAAAAAATCAAGAGATATACTCTGAAAATATAGGGGACTAGAAAAAGGGGAAAAAATAACTATTTTCAAAATGCCAAGATCAATTTTTCTTCAGCCTCAGGATAATCTCTAAGAAATTTATAGTAGTAATGTTGGCATGATAATAAAAATAAGGCAATTCTAGATCATACTTCAATAAATAACCTTAAAATCCAAAAGCTTAATTCACTTACTCAGAATTGTAGCCTTAGTACAAATTACCTAATAAAAAAGTGTCAAAAATCCAAATATTTTGTAATTAAAATAGAAATGAGTGTTTTACCTCTCATTTTATAGATGGTTTGCTTATCTTGATATTAAAAATAAAAAATAAGAAGCAAAATGTTGTAAAGTATGGAATCAGTGAAATATTGTTTCAAAACCTACAGTCTCAAACAAATATACACCCCAATTATCTAATTTATTGTCAAATGATTATTCCTTTTAAATCACATTTTTATATCTTATGATTGCAAGTTACATATTGCAAGTTATATTGGCAGGAAATGACTCATTCCCGCAATACTTTCCCCCCATACATTGTACCTCATTTATATAAAGTAGTACTTTTAATAACCTTTAAGTCAGTTCTGGCTAAGTATATCTGTAAATACTATTTTGATCCCTAGAGCTCAAAAAACTCTGGATACACAAAACACCAATAGAGCTTGTACATTATCACATAAAGGCAAATGAAAATACTTCATTTATCCTGTCTGTCTGTCTGTCTGTCTGTCTCATTTTTGAAGGAAGGCTAGAGTCATCTCTCATGTCCATAATGGAAGTATAGAAAATCTCAAAACTGACTGGCACCAACGCTTTAACCTGTTCCTTTCCTCCAAGTTGGTCTGGTTAGTTCCTTCATGGGCAACCTGGCAACCTTCTACTTTTAAGGGTTTCCTCACCACACTGGTATTAAACAACATGGGTACCAGCCTTTAATCTTACTGCAACTCAGAACCCCTGAACTCAAACAATCTATCAGGTCACTTGATAATTACTCAACCAAATCTTGGCCCTGACCATGAGAACCACTTTATGGTCTGGTAAGCCAGTTTGGGCATTACAATCATCAAAGATTTATATAGCACTTACTTTGTGCCAGGCACTGTGCTAAGTGCTTTACAATTATTATCTCATTTGATCCTCACAACAATCTTGGGAGGTAGGTGCTATGATGATTCCTGTTTTATAGATGAAGAAACTAAGCCAAACAGAGGTTTCTTGAGGTGTCTAGGGACTCACAAATAGTAAGTGTCTGAGGCCATATTGGAACTAAGTCTTCCTGACTCCAGGCATGATACCCCATCCTCAACTGGTTGCTTCATCTCGCTTGGATCCCTGGCAAGCCATTTCCATGCCATGTCCCTTTATGATTACCCGCTCCCCCTCCTTTTCAGTTCCCTGTTACAAATTGTCTTCCTACGGAGGACAAGATCTTTGAGGTGGATACTGTATTACTTGCTAGTATTTGTATCCTCAGTGGATTGAGCAATGTACTGGGAATCAGGAAGACCTGAATTCCAATCTAACCTCAGATACAGACTAGATCTATGATTTGGGATACATTATTTAATTTTTCCCCTGCCTTAGTTTCTATAAAATAGGTTTAATTATAGTCCCTATTTATCGAGGCTTTAATGAGAAAATACGTGTAAATTAGTAAGTGCTTGTTTTCTTCTTTCCTTAGTTCTTAGCACAGTTCCTATAATACAACAAAGAGGTAGATTATTTATCTAAACTAGGCTTCTGCTGGTGAGGTCTTAAAGAATTCCCCTAGATTTTGTGACACTGACTTTTGAAAGATATTTATTTTTTGCTTATAATGCATATCTATTTAAAGGATTCTAATAATAATTGATTAAGATCATTAGTATATTATGTTATAATATTATTAATATCATTTTAATAGAAATTCAGAGTTCTTTAAGATTCCCATATTGTTGTCTTTATAACAATATGTTGTGCAAGAATATTTGCACCATAGATGAGGCTACTGAGCTTCAAAGAAGTTATGAAGCTTTAGTCAAACAGCTGTTAAACATTTGAGTCAATTTGAACTCAGATCTTATCTGATTCTAAGTCTTATCCCCTTTCCAGTATATTATATCACATTTAGTTCCTGAATTGTGAGTATCAAGGATAGTTGAGGTTGCTGGGTAAGTGACCTTTGTGATATTGTTCAATCGATTTAGTCAGGTCCAACTCTTCAAGACCACATTTGGGGTTTTCTTGGCAAAGACTTTGGAGTGGTTTGCCATTTCCTTCTTCAGCTCAGTTTATAGATAAGGAAACTGAGGCAAAAAAAAGGTTAAGTGACTTGCCCAGGGTCATACAACTACTAAGTGTCTGAGGCCAGAACTGAATTCAAGGAGATGGGTCTTTCTATAAACAGGCCTCACATTCTATACCTTCAGTCAAGTGTCACTTCTGTAAAACTATTTCTGATCCTGTTACTTGTTAGTATTCTCTTCCTCCCTGAATTATCTTATGTGTATTTAGCACAGTTCATGCTATATCTCCCAGTAGGCTAGAAGTTCTTTGAAGATCAAGATTGTTTTTGTTTTGACTTGTATTTTGAGCAGTTAGGATAGTACCTGATACATACAAGATACCCAATAATGATGCTGAATTAATTGTATGAATGAAATCTGAAATATGTATAGAATATGGAATGAATATGAAATGCAAGCAATATGTGTGAATGTTGAATTCCTACTTGGAAGGGACCTCAGAGGCCATTTAGTCAAATCTACAACTGGCCTATAATCCCTCCTACAATAGATGGAACCTGTGTCATTTAGTCTTTGCTGAAATATTTAGAGTAAGGTCAATTTACAATGCATAAACTATTAAAACATTTTTTCAGGTTTTCAATTCAAGTCTACATAAGGATTCCTTATCCATATCTTCATATAATAATAGTTGCTTTAAAATTAAATTCATCTGATTCTGCTTTTTAAAAAATTGCACTATTTTATGAAGGACCTTCCAAGTTTGTTTTTCTTTTTTACCCTTATCTTCTCTCTTAGAATCAATAGTATGTATTGGTTCCAAGGCAGAAGAGAGGTCAGGGCTGGGCAATGGTGGTTAAATGACTTGCCTAAGGTCACACAAATAGGAAGTATCTGAGGTCAGGTGAATCCATGACCTTCCATCTCCAGACTTGGCTCCATCCACTGAGCCATCTGGCTGGCCCCAAGAATCTCCCACTTGCCCCCCCTTCCAGGTTTAAAAATAATCTGAATACTTGTCCATCTTAATTGCTTTACAAGATGATCATTCTTGACAAATCCAAGTATCTTTTGATCATTGCCTCCTTTTCTATCCATTCCTTAGTCATCCCTCAAAAAATACCTTCAAGATTTTTACCAAGAATAATCAAATTAACAATCCATATAGTTTACAAATTTGAGCACAATTAGTTGTGTTTCTTGTATCGATGGTATTAAGCCATTATAGTAAAGAGAGTACCATAAAGGATGGCTGGATGGTTGTTTACATATTTTTCCTATGTGAGAGATGCAGCATAGTGCTGACCAGTGGATAGAATCCTAGTCTTGGGGTGAAAAAATTAGGGGTTCAAACCTCCTCATATCAGGAATTGGGCAGTTTGGGACAATTCACTCAACTTCTTTGGAGTTAAGTTCTATTTTCCACGAAATATGTATGTTACAACTAAAGAAAGACATTAGAGGATTGACATCCCTAAAGAGATTAAATTTATACAAATACATACATATATATATATGAATATTCTATTCATGTCTGTTACTTTATAAGTTTATATCTATATCTTATCTATTTCTGTAATTTTGTCAGTAGAGGGAACTCCTGGGGAAGAAATCACCTCTCCCAATACAGCTCAGTAAGTATTCTGTAGAGTATAGCCTTAGAGGGTTGTGTGGGGGCATAGAAAGATTGAGAGACTTGCTAGATCACAGAGCCAAGATGTGTAAGAGGCAGGACATGAATACATTTTTTTTCCCTCATTTGGAGGCTGGCTTTTGTTCTACTACACCACAATTTTTCTTATATATGAGGTATGTGGTACAGTGGTGGTAGTAGTGGTGGTGATAGTGGTGGCGGTGTGTGTGTGAGTGTGTGTGTGTGTGTGTGTGTGTGTGTGTGTGTGTGTGTGTATTCATTCATTTTGGGGTTAGAAAAAGAATAAATGTAGCCTTTGCTACTTGCCCTCTATTCTACGGTAGCTTTCCTTTAGTGCAATACATTTAATTCAGATGACAAAAAACTCACTCATCAAAGTATGGATGGATTTGTATATTAAACTGTAAAGATGACTATTTCACCATTATTACCTACTGAAGGTGAAACTTTGTATGCATGGGCCTGACCGGTCAGCATTTTTAATATGCAAGACATATATAAAAGGAGAGCTTGCATTTATGAGGATGAATGCTTAAGTGCTCATGCAAAGCAATTATACTGATGAAAGAAATATCACTTTTAGCCCACTGATCTCATGTTCAATACGTGGCCATGACAGACAGCACATCACTTAAGATTCCCCCTTTCCGATAATGGTTTATCACCATCCACACAAGGAACAGCATAACTGGAACTCCACATCAATTTGTAGAATGCATAAAAACTAGCCTTTTCATTCCAATAGCTTCTGATATTTTTACCCATTCAACCTGCCAGAATTTTAGTGCCTAAATCAATGTGGGTGAATGACAGGTAATTACATTCGTGTTGAAGTCTATATAATTTATAAGTAGAATGTATAATTCTTTTATAAAAATTACAAATGTTTACATGCAAGTATACTTGATGAATAAACTACTGCCTGGCAAAAGTCAGAGCTCAAGGCTCTGTGTAATCTTTCTTAAACTAATAAACAAATCTATACTCTCTCACACATGGACAGATGTGCATATATATGTATACATACAGATACTACTCAAATTATTATAGTAATCTGTACTGAATTTTATTTTTCACTGTTAGGTATCATCAACTCTTGCAAGAGAAAATGGAATCTGGAGATTCAAGACTCAATAGGTGAAGGAATATCTGATTTTCATATGTTCAGCCAAAATGTTAATTTGTTTAGCGTACCCTTATGAGGGATTTGAGACACTTCATAATCAGTTTAAATAAGCCTTTGCAGTTAACCTTTAAAGTTGTTTGATGACCCTTCATTTTTTATGCCGCCTCTTACTCCCCCCCCCCCATGTGTTACTTTCAATCCATTAAGGCCTCCAATTCCCTCTATCTTCCCCACCCCCAGTTCTTTTTGTCATACAAAGATCATCAGGACATACCACATATATCCATAGGGAATGCCAAGGCTAATGAATATGTATAATCTGTGTCACAACAGGGCACTCCCCTTGTTCAGCAGTATCAACCTTCTTAAGTGTGTAAATAACAGGTGAACTAAAGAGCACAGGGATAAATGGGGTTAACACAACCTGAAAACCACAGTCTGGCTTTACTAAAATCATAGATTACTAGACTATATCATGAACCTAGCAGGAGAAATACAAATGCTAGAATATTTTCCAAATATTTTGAATTCTTCTTTCAAATGCCAAGGACTGAGTTAAAAAATCAATCCAATGGACTCTATAAGATCCTGTTTTTATACTTCACATTGCCATAACAAGTTTGGAGTAATACAAACCTAGATTAATGACAGATGGGAGGTTGAGATCCCATTCGTAATTCTAAAGTGTAAATGGTAACTTTGTTGTTCTGAAGTGTTTCAAACACACTTTGGACATAGAGAAGGCAACAGGTACAAATAGCCAATTAGAATAATTTATTTATAAGGATGTTAATTCAAACATTTTATTAAATATGGACCATGCCATAGTCCTTTGTACCTTATCCACCAAGTAAGTTAATGGTGGCAGGGAAAACAGATAGATTAAAACCCAAACTTCAAAGCTGATAGACATAGCCTTTTAAGTAGTTCTCCAGCATTTTCTTCTACTGGAAAGATATGTAAAGTAAAAGAGAAAAATAAGTGTTCTCATTTAAAATAAAACACCTCTGATAATTAGATAAAGGAATATAAAAATTGCTCACTTTTAACTATAAACCTAATCTGATATCCACTTAAAACCTCCCTTTTTAAGTTGACACCAAAGCACAAGGAAGCTTGGACAAAATTTGTTTAGGTTATTTATGCATTTTGCTCTTTTGGGCAATTCGTGCATTAATTTTTAATGCAATAGCAAAGAGATGTAGCGTCTTGGACTTCGATAAAAATATTCTATAGCCAGGACTGGGTGACATAGTGCATTAATTCAGTGTCCTTCACTCCTGGGACCTGCGTATAATTTAGTCCAGCCTGAAGAAAATAACTTTGATCTGAAGGCAGTAGAAAAAAGCTACATATGAAATGAGTTTTGGTGGGTTTAGTGTTTTTTCTTTCATATAAGACGACATATAAAGATAAACTGCTTTAGAACACAACCAGTGTGGCACTGGATTAAAAGCAAAGGTCTATTAGTAGCTCAGATATAGTTTTTTCTATCCCTCTTTCTTCTCCCCATTGTTTCTGCCCCACAAACACCCCAAAATTCTAGTGGAGTAAACCTAAGCATCAATTATAATTGGGATGCTCTGATTTCCTGATAAAGGGAGCATTGCTAAAGTGTAATGTGAATGACAATCCTTGAATTAACACTGTTGGCTTTTCCATTTGTAGCGGTAATGAATGTTGGATAGTGAGAGACAGAGGCAGAAGACAGGATATTGGCATCTGAGGGGAATCTGACATTCTCCATTCCAGAGAGGGTGGGTGCCCATCTGCTTCATCTCTGGAATAGCCCCAGCACACATACAAAAAAAAAAAAAGGTAGCAAATTTAAAAGAAACTGCTTCTTTTCACGATGAATTTGAAATTTTTTACTCTATGGCTATGACTATGCATACAACTGGATTTACTATTTATCATATTTTAAACACACATACACACATGTGTGAAGGTTCATTTTCTGCTGACTGGACTATCAAAATGGTTGATCCAGTCACATATAGACAGAAGCAACAAATGTAGCTTACCTTTTCTTTTGCTTCTATTTCTTTTTCAAATACCCTGAACACTCAGACACAAATAGACAAGCTTTATTTAAAATCTAGCATGTTTACTAAAAATACATATATAATATAAAATAAATATATCCAATGTAACATATCTGTATGTATATATAAATAAATGCAGTTTCCTCTAAAGTGTCAAATACCATAATGAAGTCATTTTATAGATTTTAATATATTCTAAATTGTGCTTTGCTTTTTTGTTTGTTTGTTTTTTATAAAAAAACCCTTACCTTCTGTCTTGGAGTCAATATTGTGTATTTGCTCCAAGGCAGGAGAGTAGTAAGGGCTAGGCAATGGGGATGCTTTGCTTATTAAAATTAAGAAAATTGACATTTTATCTCAGTTGTGAGCAATAATATTACTAATATTTTAGATAAAGTGGATTAGATGGAATAATCTCTTAGTAAGTGGTATCTTGAAAATGTTAACTCTGAATGTGCCAATCTTTAGCTAACTGTTGCTTAAAAAAACTGTTTCTACAAGCCACTTTGTCACACTCCATGTTCTCCTTGCCATAGCTATAATATTCATTTGCAATAAGAAAAGTAAAAGATGGTATGGAACTAGAGTTGTAACTAGGAATTGTTGCACCTTGGGCAAATGCATTGGAAGGAGGAAGTGGTAATAGAAAGAAGAGTTTGGTTGCAACGCCAATACTACTGAGAAAGGGGATAGCCTGTTCCCTAGAGAACCCATCCTTTGGCACCACAGGAGTCAGGAACCCTAGAAGAAGGATGTCAGGACAATGGGAACCTAAGGTTGGCAACCTGTTCTCAGTTATGCAACACAACAGCAGGTGCCAGTACAAGCCTTGGGGATGAGGAGACAGAATTCCCTTCACCCAGGAAAAGAAGTATCCCTTCCTTAAGTCCTCTTGATGAGGTAAAGCCTGCCTAGCCTCATGTTGGTTTCTTTGGGGATAAATGTAGTAACCGATGATAGGGTTTAATAAGTAGCTTCTTACTAGCATTTGTTTTAGTGTTATGCAAAGGGAATAAGGAATGGGGCAAAAAAGGAGGGAGGACAGGAAGAAAAGGATAGAAAGAGAAGGAAGTATGACATCCCCACACTTTGAAGTTGTTGTCATTATTGACTGAATTATCTGTTCTTAACTAACCTTTCTCTCAACAGGCTCTGGATACAGAGCTAACTCAAAACAGTATAAATATCATATAATGAACTCATAGGTCATGATGGCTAATTCAAGCAACAATGAGCATCATTATTCTAGTTCTTATTTTGATCATGCTTTCATTGTTCATGGGTTGAACTAATAATGAAATACTTTAAAATTTTGCTCCAGGTTGCAAAATTCAAATTTCACTAATTAGTATCTCAGAGTTCACCAT
Source organism: Monodelphis domestica (assembly GCF_027887165.1). Taxonomy (NCBI): domain Eukaryota; kingdom Metazoa; phylum Chordata; class Mammalia; order Didelphimorphia; family Didelphidae; genus Monodelphis; species Monodelphis domestica. Next base: position 170,888,678 of record NC_077230.1, read on the forward strand.
GAGCTCACATTAGCATAGTTCAGGGCTAGTTTGGTAAGTCTTTGGTCCATGTACATAAAAAGGTTTTTTTTTCCCCCCCAAAAAAGAAACTAGTAACACTATACTAGTTATTCACATGCTCACAGATGCAAGTGTATAATTAACAAGAAAAGGCAAATTTTATTTATTGCAAGCATTTAAGACCTACAAAGGACAATGTAAAGATTTGGTTGACATTTATATCAAATTAAAGAATTCTTCAGTTTTAGCATTTAGATTTGTCCTCCCTGTTAGAAAATTCTAGAATTTATAATATTTTTAAAAATAAAAGGCTTAAAGAAAGGAGTTGTCTTCCACCTATAAGTATGTATATATTTACTATATTGCCATATAAGCATATAAATGGTCATTATCCCCAACAATGTGAATTTTCTTTAGGAAATTCCAATCTATGCAGTACTTTAGAGTGGTTCAGTTTCTGATTCAGCCTGCATTTCAATACCCATCATTCTAGCTAGCTGCGTTGCACTTAAAAAAAAATCTTTCTTCTGAGTTCATGTCTTTATGTTCCTTTTTTATCATGCCTTTTCAGTCAGTCATTGTTTTCATATTTTACTTCAGAAATTCTTTTATACAGTTCAGTGTCAAATGGTATTATCTCTTTTTTAAGCACCCACTCACAGAATACAGCATTAAACTGTGAATTGCCTCTACTGCCCAGAGCTCCCAGAAGCATTAAAATGTTACTAGAGTAACTACATGACAGCAATGACAGCTTAATCACTTAAAGGCTTTTTACATTAACACTGTTTTTCCCCCAATTTGAGTAGTAATATTCAAGCATGATTTAATAGGGGGTTAGCCATTAAATACAGTTAAATAACACACGTTTTACACCTAAAATGAGTTTAGCGGCTAATGACCATTCACTTGTATCTTCTGAAATCCCACTATAAATTTATGAGGCTTGGTTTCTTTTATGTGTATCCCTCTCTATATATACTTTGAAAGATTTGGCATTATAATTAACACGCCTGCTCTGACAGCCTCATGTATTGTTGTGATTGCAAGTAGAAGATCAATGGATAAAACATAATTGAAAGGTGAGTCCATTAATCAGAGGACTAACCTCCACAAACCAAACAGGAGTGAATAATTTTAAGCTTCTTTCTCATTGATGGTTTGACATGCCTAAGGAAAGACACAGTAGGACCCTAAAGGTGACCCTATTTAGATATATTAGTCAAGGCGCCCTTTGCTGTTTTTAAGCAAACATGATCGTGACTCCACTTTGTCCATCCAGTTTCCCCGTGTGTAAATTGGACGATGACTTTGACAATTCTCCGTTCATTACTGAATTGTGGAAAGGAAACACAGAAGTAGCTTTTTCCTTTTAAACTCTATAATGCCTTCTAGTCAAATTCCAAAGCACCAAGGATTTTTTTTTTTGCTAGACAAGCTGTCGTAATTGAAATGAAGTCTAATCAGACTCATTACTGTTTTCAGCAATTTGCACCACCAAAGATGCTTATTAGGTAACTGTGTTTAATAAACCGCTCTTTAGAAAAATACCAGTAATGAGCTCTTAACAGCCAATCTTTAGCGTGAATGTAATGTGAAAAGTGTTCCTAGCGCTGAATAGATTTTCACATTTAGTAGTGTCATAATTAAGCTCCAGGAATTGGTGGCTGTGATGTTAGATTTAATGCAATAATATTTTTTCTCATTTCAAGTATATTTGGAAATAAATTTGAAATTCAACTCAAAACAGGATACATTATTTCTATAGCAAGTTTTAGGCTGGTGCCAAGCTGTAGAAATATGTTTAGCCAAAAATGCCTAAAATAAATTATAAAAAATAGATTACGGAGTTGGGATAGTATATAGAGCTCCATGTCAGTTGTTACCCTTTGCTTCACCATATTCTCTGTACTCCACATGAGAATATATCATCTTTTTATCTGTAATCATGTAAGATTATATTATGAAAATATATCTTAGCTGTAAAATTTCTACTTGTTAAAAAATTCACAGTTTAATCATTAGGTTGACATTCTAAACAAAATATTATTTGAAGAATGACTTGTGTATGTCTACCTCTGGTGAAAGAATTGATAAATAGAAATATGTAATTGATAACTTCATATTTACATATATGTTTTTTGCCAAATGATGCCTTCTCTATTGGGGAGGTGAGGGAGGGAAGCGGGCAGTTAACAGGGTATTTTAATGTAACAAATTTATATTTAAAAAGAACTGAAGTAATGCTTTGCATTTTTTTACAATAGCAGATTTTAATCTACATGCTTTATTTATTTTCATTCTTTATTTTCCTAATATGCACCTTCTCTCTTTTTTTAATAACAATTTACCATGAACTTATGAAGCTCAGAGAAAAACAGAGGAGAGCATTATGGACATATATTATTTATAAAGGACTTGGGGTAGTCATAAAAGTCACAGGTCTCTTATTGATAGAAAAAGATAATGTAGTTCTAGATTCAGGAATTATTACTGCATATGATGCAGGTGCTAAAGTACGTATATAAAATATCTATAGATTATACTAATTGACCAGTCTACAAAATGCCTTTGAGTTTTGTGCATAGCTTTTATTCCCTCCTGGTAGTTACTGAGATAGTCCCCTTTTTAGCATCTAACTTAATTAGTGTGTTAAAGACCTTGGGTCCATACTTCTGATGTATCCTATATCATAAAGTAAATATTATGACACGCACTAGAAATCAGTCATAGACATAATATTATGAACTTTAAAGTAATATAATATTCAGGACATTTTGAAGCAAGTGCATAAAGGTAATCAATAAGTGAACAAGCACAGAAATTACAGGAGAATAAATCTTTTGATCTTGGATTTTATACCAGATCATGATAAGATGTTAAGAAGGATTCCATTACTGAGTAATTCATTTTAAAATACCCTTTACATTTCTCATAACCTCTAGCTCCAAAATTCCTAATTGGCGCCAATAAGCCTCCATATCTGTTTTCAGCTTTCTGAATCAATAGGGCTATGAGAACCAAGGCTGTCAAATTAATGGCAGTTTCAACTGATTTTGTGGTATGCACTCCTTTGCATTACAAAGTAGGAAAAAAACTGAACTCATTCCCTTGTGAATTCTTATAGCTACCAGATCAAAATATCTTTTAGTTTCTTAAGAGTGCATTGAATTCGTACTCAGATCCAAAGAGAAAAAAAAGTTAAACCTTTGTTAAACTCCAAATATTTTACATATCTAAATGTTTCAGTTAGACTATTTAGTGACAGAAGTCAAAGAGGTCCTTCATTCATTTTAGAGCACCTCCACTTTTTTTCAGAATAGTCAATTTGTGATACTAGATTTGAGGCAGACATTGAATTTCTGCCTCAGGTATAATAGAATTGTGAGAACTGATTAGTATCTTTATATTTGTAGTTCATAGGAAGAAGCATTCTTTTTTCAGGGCTTTGGTTGCAATTGGTCTCTCTTTCATAATTTACATATCCTCAGAAGTATGATTCCAACTTAGTTGGTTTTATAGAAATCTTACAAAGAATAACCAGGTTTCCTAAACTAATCCCAATGCACTTCCTGTACAAATTCACTTCATTTCATCCAATGGATTTTTTTCAAAGATTTCTAGAATGATCAAAATTATTTTCCCCCCATCTATTCTAAAGCTTTTGAATAACAAATTTGAACAGAGTTGTTGTGCTCTTAACTGATAAAGATACCAGAATAAATCTTATTTAAGGTATCCATTTGTAGTAGTGGTAATTGATTGAATGGATCCCTAAACTCTTATATATCCTATTTTTCTTTTTAAAATATTGAAACTGTCCTCAAGATTTAATTTCCCCCAGGAGATTACGGTTTAAACCTTTAACTTAGCTTTCTAATGACCCAAGAACAAAACCCAGCTCAGGAATAGGAAGTCACTCATTGGAACAACCAGCGTGCCTACATGGTTAACAAGGAGTCTTATAAGTTGTGCTCTACTGAATAAATGATGAATTATTGCTGAGTAGCCTTTCCATGATATGGCTAAGAAAACATCTTTGCCTTAACTCTTAGATGGTCTTTGAGCCTTAATTAGGCATAGCCTACAACAATATTAAACAACACACAAGTATTCTATGATGACTAACTTACTTTAAGCCCCAAATGAAATTCTTTCTTTGAATGGAAGGGTTATCAAACTTCTCTTCAGGCTAGTGCCTTTCTCTGTTAACTATTACCCATCTATCCTTTATAGAGCTTGCTTTGCTTATATTTGTTTGCTTATTGTCTCCCACATTAGATTGCAAGCATCTAGAGGGCAGGGATTGTCTTTTGCCTCTTTGTATCCTCAGGCCTTAGCACAGTGTCTGGCACAGAGTAAGCACTTAATAAGTGCTTATAGAATGATAGACAACCTAATTCTCTAAAAGAATGAATGTCTGTTCTATGCTGTTGATGATATAAAAATCTTAAAGGTTTCAAGAAATAAAAAATCTACAATATTTCATATCAAACAATGATAATTTTCTATACAAGCAAATATTTCCTTTGGCTCTGATTCTTTGCCAGGCAACTTTTATTTAGTTTAGACTCTGCATTGTGGCTCAGGGGATGTTTTCATGGTAGAACTGGCACAATTCTTATGTATTTTCATAAAAAAATGAGCATGTTTCATTAATCTCTCCTACAACATTTAAGCACATAATAAGATGATCTTGAGTATTCCACAGATAAATAAAGTAGACCTTGCAATATTTGGTTGTTCTTAAATCATTTAATCATGACCAACTATTCCTGACCTTTTAGACACTAATAGTACCCATGGGGTTTTCTTGGCAGTGGTTTACCATTTGCTTCTCTGGTGGATTAAAGCAAATAGAGGTTAAGGACTTGCCCAGGATCACACAGCTAAAGAGTGTCTGACTGTAGATTTGAACTCAAGTTTTCTCAACTTCAGGTCCAGTGTAGGGCCCCATACAAAAAGAAAGTCCTCTTTAAACACGAAAAAGTTTCTGGTGAATGAACTGGAGAGGGACTGCTCAACAAAATTTAATTAGTTGGCCAGGACTTTACTGATTAGTTCAGGAAAAAATAGATTCTTGGTAATTTGAAATTTTTCTTCTATTCCTTATCCCTAATTATTAAGAATGAGAAGATGAAGACTGATAAACATACGAATCCACAAAAGTAGGGGATTTAGATTAGAAGTCTCACCTCAAGACCCTCCTCACACCAATCCTTCCTTCACACACCTGCCAAAATAATTTTACTAAAGCATAGGTCTCACAATGTCACTCCTACCTTTCTGAATGAACCCAGCAAAACTCTATTAGCTCTAAGATCAGTTACAAACCTCTTATCTGGCATTCAAATGTCTTAGCAACTTGGCTTCTTTCTATTTTTCTAGTTTTTGTTTATTTATTTTTTTGTTTGTTTGTTTAATCTGTTTATTTATTTAGCTCTACTCTCTTCCACATACTTTTTGATCAGTAGTACTATCCTACTTGTTTTTCCTCAAACACAAATCATTTCTTCTCTCTCACCTTTTCATTGGCTGTTTTATCTAGAATATATATCTAGAATGTTCTACTTTCCAACCTCCCAATTCTTAAGAATCGCTGGCCTCCTTTAAGACTCAGCTCAAGCATCATCTCTTGCAGAAGGCCTTACATACCATCTTCACCTTCAGATCCCAAACTTAAAAGTGCCTGTCCCTAGAAGTCTACCATTTTTAGAATATTTCACTTGGATTTATCAATTTATGTATAGCATCCCTTCTCCCTCCTTTTGGAGTTCCCTTTGAAACATGCTCAGTTGACATTCTGAAGTGCATGGAAACTTGGGAATCTACTTTTGGACATGGTCTCCAGAAAGAAGCTTCAGAGGGAGTGCTACAAATGTGTATGTCACCCCTTTAGAATGAAAGGGCAAGGTTTTTTGTTTTTACTTTTGATTTATAGCCTTCATGGATTAATAGAGTCCCTAGAATGCAGTAAGTGCTTAAGGGATATTTTAAATTGATTAATTATTCAGTTCTAAATATATTCAATACAACCCATACTATGAAACTTTTCTGGAGATTAATCTTGCCAGTAGCAAGATCAGGAATGAAGTCTTACTGACTGGGAAAATGGGACTTAATATATCAGAGTAGATTTTGCAAGTCAAAAATATTAGGGATCTTAGAGAACACTTCTTATCCTGGGTGATTCAGATGACTTAGGAACATAGGATTTAGAGTTAGAAGGACTCATAAAAATCATCTAGTTCAATTCCTTCATCTTATAACTGAGGAGACTAAAGTAAAATGGTTACCAATTTTGACTTTGAAGCTCACAAATAGATCAAGATTCTCACAATGGGAGGGAATAAACTAGCTTCAGTCCCTAAGTGTCTATTGTTTACTTTCATTTCAATTTCTACTAATTTGCCCTATATAGTTTAAATTCCTTTTAATTAAAGTTTTATATAATGTACCTAACATATACAGTATATGCATATGCAGAATAAACAAAGAGAAGGAAAAAATTCTTTAATTATTTAAAAAAGAAACAATGATTGAGCATTTATTATCTGAGACACTATGCTAGGATATGGATATAAAATGAACAGAATCTAATAGCATTATCTGCTCTCAAGGATCTATTGCACTAGAATAGGTGATACAATAATGCAAAGAGATAAGTAAAAGATAAATTGGAGGGAAAGAGAGCACTAAGAACTAGGGCGATCAAGGAATGTTTTACAGAGGAAGTGATTTCTGAACTAAGCCTTGAGGATGCTAAAGATTCTAAGAGTTAGGGGTAGAAGGGAAACTATATATAGTAGGCTGAAAATCAAATTTAGGGGAATAAGCAAGTTTGACTAAATATATGTATATGTATATATTTTTATATATGTATATTTGTGTATGTAATATGTTATAAGCTAAGAGTTGTAGCCAGATTACTTAGAGCTGTGGAGTTTACATTTAATCCTTGAGGTAGTAGGGAGCCACTTAAGATTCCTGAGCTTCAGAAATGTACTTCAGAAAGAATTTAGATTGCTGTATGGGGAAGTGATTAGGAAGAGGGGCGACAGAAAGCAAGAAGAACAATTAGGAGACTATTGTGAAAAGTCTAAATGAGAGATGATTGAAGATCTAAACCAGGTTGTTAGTTAAATCAGTTGAGAGAAGAGGAAAAGAGGGACAGAGACGGAACAAAATTTATATGGTACTTTCTATGTCAGGCTCTGTGCTAAATAGAAATTTATCTCATTTGCCCCTCCCAACAACCCCAAGAGTTATTATCCCCATTTTAGTCCTGAGAAAACTAAAGCAAACAGAGATCAAGTGACTTGATCAGGATCTCATAGCTAGTCTGAGGATGCATCTGAAATCAGTTCTTCCTGCTCTAGCACTCTATCCATGTCTACTTAGATTCCATAAAGAGGATAGATGTGAAAGAAAACATAAAGGTAAAAATTAGTGAAACTTGAGAACTGATTAGATAATGAAGAGTCAAAGCTGTAAATAAACCCTAGTGAGGGAGATGTCTAGCAGACATTGGTACTGTTAAACTGGAGTTTGTCAGAGAGATTAACATTACTATGTAGATTTGGACCTGAAGAAATGACAACTGAATCTTTGGGAACTGATTTAACACAAATAAAGATGGTGTAGAGAATGAACTGAGGCATGGACTAAACTTTTAGGAATATTCACATCACAGGTAGTAGAGTGAAAAGAAGGACTACTATGCTGAGAAAGAGAGAGAGAGAGAGCGAGAGAGAGAGAGAGAGAGAGAGAGAGAGAGAGAGAGAGAGAGAAATAGAGAAGTAGACAGACAGAGAGGAAAGCCAGGAGAAAAGAGTGCTACAAAATCCAAAGAAAGAGAAAATGTCCATATCATAAACAGTGTAAAAAGCTGAAAAAAGAAAATGTGGATGAGAAAAAAGAAAAAGAGGAGAGGAGCAGAGAGGAGAGGGAAGAGAAGGGAAGAAAAAAAATAAAAAGTCATTGAATGTAGTGATTAAGAAACTATTGAGGGACAGCTAAGTGGCTCAGTGGATTGAGAGCCAGGCCCAGAGATGAGAGGTTCTGGATTCAAATCTAGAATCAGATACTTCCTAGCTATGTGACCCTGGGCAAGACACTTAATCCCCATTTCCTAGCCCTTACTGCTCTTCTGTCTTAGAACCATATTGGTTCTAAGGTGGAAGGTAAGGATTAATTTAAAAACAAAAACTATTGGTAACCTTGTTTCATTCAAGTTGTCAAACAGGAAGTCACATTGCAAGGGCAGAGAAGTGAATGAGTGAGGGAAATGGGTGAGAGATAATGAATGAGTAAAAATATCTTTAAGAGTTAGTTTTACTGCAAAATTGAAGAATGATTTGGGGATAGTCGGTCAAGAAGTTCTGTTTTATGTTTAGAAATGAGGGAAACTGAGAATGTTTACAAGCAGTGGAGAACCAAGCAGAAGGGAGGTAGTATGTGTGTATTTATGGGAGAGATAGACAGACACACACATACAGAGAAACAGAAAGACAGAGACAGGGAGAGATTGAAGAGAAAAGACAGAGAAAAGGGAAGATGCAAAGGACATTATCTCCATATTCATATGGAGCAGTGTATTGGTGAAAAGGACAGAAATATTTTTACATAAAGAGAAGAGTCATATCAACTGCCAAAGGATATAAGATATTGCTGCTATTATAGGCCAATATTTTGTTACAAAAAGAGCAGGAAAAAGTCCTTGTTTAATAAACACTGGTAGATGAGGGAAAACATGTGCTTTCAGATGGGATTTGAACATTTTTAGATAGAAAAAATCAAGCATAAAAATTCAAATCTCTCTATGAATGTATAGAATATAGACTCACTTGTATGCGAGCAGTTTGATTTTTTTAGGCAGAGAATGAATTTCTACTTATTAAAACATGGAAAGATATAAGTACAAAGAAACAGTATCAAGGATACAAAATGAGAAAGAGGAACATGGTGATGTCTTGTGGCTTCAGGGAATTATGTAATCCTAGCTCATTTTCATATAATTTTTTTCATGTCTAAAGAGGAAAAAAACTTTAAAAAAGAGGGAGAGAGAAATCATAAACATTTGAAGACTGAGGAATAATTTATAAAAAGACTACCAATTTCAAAAGGGAATTTGGAGGAGTTGCTATTTAAGTAAAAAAATGAGGAATGGAGAGGAGACTCTCACCTAAGCCACTGAAAAGGAGAATTGCTTAAAAAAAAAAAACAACTTATCAGCTGACAGAAGAATTTATCTAAGTGATGTCTGATTAGCAGGAAAGGGAATTTATTTCACTGGAAAAGCACTTCATTGATAGTATTTGTTTTTCACTGTCACCCAAAGTTGCAGCTTTTCACAAGGCCCCATTCTCTCTGGCCACCTCTGTTGGGAGGAGTAAAAATTGACTATTCGGTTACTTTGTATGTTATAGAAATGATTAGTTTTTATTCAATTTGCTTCAAGAAGTAACTAGGGATTTTGCTTCATTGAGAAAAAAATAAAATAATACTTAATATTAAAAATTCACCCTGTGTTGCATCATGGCAAGTTCGGTTCTGATTAAACAAACAACATTGGGTAAGTGGACAATTGGTTGAATTTATAGTCAGTCTGATGAGCTTTGCAGTTTTCTGGTTCAAAGTGAGCTGCTATTCACATTAAGAGGAAATGTTTTCTAAATGACCTTTTAAGGGTGTTTGTAGGTTGAAAGAACTTGTAAATGCTACAGTGTAAGAAAAGAAGAGGATTTGTTCCACTAAAGAGCAGTGATGGACCAACAGAAGAGCATCTTTATATAGAATAGTTTTATATCAAAGCCGATAATCTTTAGTCATGAGTTACCTCAAAATATGCATATTTCTATCTAATGTCCTCCCTTGCTAGATTACTTTATGTTCTCCTTTTCCCTCATAGATTCTAAGTTGTATTCAGAATTAGACACAGGTTAATATCCAGGTGTTGATGTATCTTATTATTTTCTTTAACATATAATTATCTATGATATTATTTATTTTGTCTTAGTAAATAAAATAGTAATGTGGACTATCTACGAGTGTCATTATGGTGAATGACTGTGTTTAGAAACCTATAGATGGGGGCTCGAGTTTGAGAGTAATAAGCAGGGAGAGTGCATTTCACTTCAACAAAATGATCCCTAAAAGACTGAGAGTATCAGTTCCTTGAATGGAGGTGATCTACCTGTAGAACCCAGACCTGCTAGTATGAGGGGAGGTTGGAGGAAAGGATTCAATTCAGAGAGTATACAAAAGTCAGTATGCCCACATGAGACGTATTGAAACCCCTCCACAGGAGGGGATGGCTGCCCAATGGAACCCACTTTTAGATCTTAGACTGCTACTAGATAAGGGGCAAAATCCTAGAAGAGACAGAGGGTAGGAATAGGAATATGAGGGTAAGGAAAATAAAATGATTAGAGTGGATGATCAGGTCCCAGAAAGGAGAAGAATCTTTTTTTACCCTTCCCTAATAAATTTAATAAACATTTGCTTAGTAACTAACTTATAAAAGATACTATTCTAGAAATTAGAAATACAAAGATAAAAAATGAAACAATCTCTATATGAATGAAGAGCATTTCTTAAGAACTTAATACTAAGTCCTCAAAACTGTGCTGTATACTATGATGACATGCACATCATTGGCATGGCCACATCAGATATAATATCCCACATTTTCAGATTCAATTTTTAAAATGCTTTTATATACATTATCTCATGACTTTAAAACCAATATACTATGATAGGTATTATCTCAATTTCATAGATGAGAAACTAAGACTAAGAAAGGTTAATTCACTTTCACATAGTCACATGGCTAACAAATAGAAAAATGGATTAGAACACAGGTCTTTCAGTTCTAGTTCCACCGTTCTGTTGATACAGCTAAAGGAAATTTTAATTTCAGCTTTCATTTGAGTTCCTCTTTAGGAAAAGAAATCAGCTGACTTTAATGAAGAACTTTTGCTGTCTACTATTTCAGAAATATAGACATAAGGAAGCATGTGTAAAAGCTAGAGAGAAGCAGATTTGAGCCATTATTACAAATATAATATATAGAATTAGGACCAATGGGTAAAAATTAAAAGGAGGTAGATTTTGGTCATTAAAAAACACTTTTTAACTAGAATTTTCCAGGACTGGGACAGATGACTATATAATACACTGTTACTCTAGATTTATTTAAATAAAAATGCCGATGTTGTCAGGAATGTCTTAGATAGGATTCTTTCACAGGGTGTGGATTAGACAAAATGAATCTGAAATTAGTTGCAATTCTAGATTTGACACATATTCATGATTTACTATGTAATAAATATGAGCATCAAAGTGACCTTAAAGTACTACTTTCAGGCTCAAATAAACCCATAAATGATATGGATTTAGAACTGGATTTTAGAGTTGGAAGGGATCTTAGAGATGGTCTAGGCCCAACACTTCATTTTACAGATTAGAAAAATGATGCCTAGAAAAATAATGATTTGGTTAATATTACTCAAATAGTAAATGACAGAGGTGAAATTTGGATTCAGATCTTTTAATTTTTCTACTACAATCCACAGTTCCCAAGATTTCCTGAATTATAATATTATCCATTAGATACTTTCAACAGTCTAAATAGAACATTCAACAGGAAATCATGAATTAAAAAAATAATAATTTATATTGGGAGAGAAAGCAGGACCAAAGATGAAATGAGATCTGTTTTTGTTGTTTTTGTTCTTGTTCAGCCATTTCAGTCATGTCCAACTCTTTGTGATCCCATTTGGGGTTTTCTTGGCAAAGATACTGGAGTGGTGTGCCATTTTCTTCTGGAGCACATTTTACAGATGAGAAAACCAAGGCAAATAGGGTTAAGTGACTTGCCCAGCATCACACATTGTTATATTTTTGATGCTATATTGGAATTTGAGACTTCCTGACCTCAGTCCTGGCATTCTATCCACTGCACCACCTAACTGCTTCTGGATCCTATACTTGGGTTAAATGGAATATTGATAACTCTTAACAGAGAGAAGAAAGAACTAATCAAAGTTTTCTTCTTTTCCCCCTATGTTAATTGCAAAGGAGAACAACCTTTTACTAGAAATGATCAAAGGAGATGTACAAAGGAGATGGCAAGAGAATACTTAGCAACCTCTGATGAATTCAGGTCACCTGGTCCCCATGAACAATGCCCTAAGGTCCCAAAGAAACTGGGGATGTAATTGCTGAGCCACTGCTCAGTGAAATATGAAATATCATGGGAAATAGGAGATATACAAAAAGATTAGACAAGGGGAAATGCTCCAATTAAAACAAATAAATAAATAAGAAAAGGAAAGTGAATAGTGTCTTTAAACTATACGGGAAAGCTGGTTCTGATTCTTGGAAAAGTTCTAGAAGATATCTAAAAAAATGTATGGATGAATGAATGAAAAAACAATTGTTGGGAGCAAGTAGGTGCCTATAGAGAGCCATGCCTAGAGAAAGGAGATTCTGGGTTCAAATTTGACCTCAGACACTTCCTAGCTATGTGACCTTAGGCTAGTCACTTAACCCCCATTGCCTAGTCCTTACTGTTCTTCTGCCTTTGATCCAATCTAAGGCAGAAGGTAAGGGTTTTAAAAACCAGCAATTATTAATGGTTTACTAGATGCCAAACACTGTGCTAAACACTGGGGACATAATTTGAAAATATAAGACAGTTCTTGCTCTCAAGGAGAAAACATTTAAAAAGGAAAGAAAGAGCTAATTACCAAAAGGCAACATAGCTTTATCAAGAATAGGTGCTTGAACTGAAACAAATTTTCTTGCCTTTTTTTTTTAAACAGTATCACTAGGGATGCTATTAAGGTTCTATTAAAGGAAACACTGGTATAAAGCAATCATATCAAACTCAAATAGAAAGAAAGCTTTCTGCAGATAGTATATTGACTTAGAAAACCACAAATTAACACTTTGTTCTATATTGTATTTTTGTCTATTTTGTTAAACATTTCCCAATTACATTTTATTCTGGTTCTTATTACAAATTGGGAGTTTTGCACTCTGGGGCACTGAGTTTGACATCTCTGGTGCATACATGGTTTATCTGGATTTTAGCAAAGCTTTAGAGCATATTACCTTTAAGGAGAAGAGAAATGTAGACTAGACAATAATGCCATCAGATGAGTTGAAAACTGATATTTAATGGTTTAATGTCAGTATAGAAAGAGGCCTTCAATAACATACTTCAGGGATCTGTGCTTAATCATAGGCTGTTAAACATTTTTAATTGGTGATTTAGTCCAAGACATAGTTGACATACTCTAAAATTTCAGAGGGCACAAAGCAATATGTGTAAGAGATAGCTAACATAGATAGAATCAGTAACCAATAGGATTTTGACATGTTAAGAGTATTGGAATGAACTAATAAAATAGACTTCAATGGGGATAATTGTGAAGTCTTGAAATTAGGTAGAACAACAACAACAAAAAAAAAGCCAATGTCACAAGTATTAAATGGGAGAGTTAGTTATGAAAAAAAAAATGGATGTTTCAGTATACTAAAAGCTGAATGTAAGAGCAATTTAATGTGGTTGCTAACAAAAGCTGATGCAATTTTGGATTATACTGAGAGAGGCTTCATTTCCAGGAATTGGGAGGTGAGAGTCCCAACTGTACTTTATTCTTGTCAGAACTCATCTGAAGTATTATGCTTGGTTCTAGATGGCACAGATTAAGAAGGACCCAGATAAGCTGAACAGTTTTCAGAAGGGCAACCTTCTGGATGGGGAAGGTCCATAAGTACATATCATATGAAATCCATTGGAAAAAATGCTTAACATGAAAAAGAGAAGGCTCAGAGCAAACATGACTGTTAGTTGTCTAGAAGTATTTGAAGGGCAGTTAAGAAGAGGGTGAAATTTATTTGTTCTGTTTGTCTCCGTCAATAGAGATAAAAATCCTTCATCATTGTTTTACCTGTAATAGGTGTAACTTATAAAGAGGGAAAATTTGCCTTGATGCAAGGATAACTTGTTTAACAATTAGAGAGGCAAATGACTAGTCTCAAAAGGTGGTTGGGTCCTCTTTCTCAAAGGTCTTCTGAACCCAAATGACTATTTACAGTTGTATCATAGAGAAGATTCTTTTTCCGTGTTTTGGCTGAAATAGGTAGCCACTGAAGTCTCCTCAAAAAAATTCTGAGAGCCAAAGAAATCATTCTTGCTTGTAGCATTAACAAAGACACTGTCCATTCAGTGATCTAGGGAGCCAGTCTCAGGAAGTGCTAGTGATAATGCCTGGATAATTGACAAGAAAGGCTCCTGATGAATTTTGAAACATGGGTAGGAAGGATAAGACTCAAATAGAACAATGCTGAAACTATTTAAGGAAAAAGAAGCAGATAGGAGGAGAAGCTGTGGAAAGAATATGCCTTTTTCTAGAAATTCCCTCACTCTAGTTCTTTGATGTTTCCAGTAGTCATTGACCTTCCTCAATATAGGCACACCTCATTTTATTGGGCTTCATCTTATTTTGCTTCACAGGTGTTGCATTTTTTACATCTTGAAGGTTTTACAAATTGAAGGTTTGTGGCAAGCCTGCCTTAAACAAGTCTATCAGTGAACAGCATGTGCTCACATCATATCTCTGTGTCATGTTTTGGTAGTTCTCACAATATTTCACACTTTTTCATTGTTATTATATCTGTTATTGTGATGTGTTCAATGATCCTTGATGTTACTATTGTTATTGTTTTGGAGCACCATAAACCATGCACATATATGATGACAAATTAATCGATAAATGTGTGTTTTGATTGGTCCATCTATCATTCCCACACCCTCCCTTTCCTCAGATCTCCCTATTCCCTGAGATGCAACAATATTGAAATTACCATTAACATCCAGGCAAGACCTTCCACCACAAAAAGATTCTGATTCTCTAAAGGCTTAGATGATGCTCAGTACTTTTTAGTAATAAAGTATTTTAATTAAGGTATTTACATTGGTGGTTTTTTGAGACATAGTGCTATTGCACCCTTAATAGACTACATAGATGTATAATGCAAACAAAACTTTGATATGCACTGGGAAACCAAAAATTATTGTGACATCCTTCATTGTGATATTTACTTTATGGTGGTAATCTGGAACCAAGCTCACAATAGCCACAAAGAATACCTATATGTCCCTTTTCTGCCCTACTTTTGCTGGAAGGTTATCTTCAGGCTGGCTTTCAGCTCTGCAGAACTCAATGCTTTTTTACAGGACTTAGAGCACATGATGGAACATCCATAGCCAATTAGAATATACTATTTGTCTGGCAGGTACTATTTCATTTCAAATGGTTTTCAAATATTTTCCACATAGCCTATGGCCTAAAAATGAGATTGATTGATTGCACATCTTATCACTTACTTTCAGTGAGTTGGGGTTGAGGAAATCACTCAAACCCACCCACCCTGTTCTATATACATTACACACAAACCTATATCTGTTAAAATTTATTTAAAGATAAAAGATCTATAGTTTTAAGGTCAGAAGGGATCCAAGGGGGTAATATTGTTCAATATGGACAAATTCCAATGTTATTTTTTAAAATTTAATCAGATGATGCATGTTAATCATACTAATACAAGACTTTGCATCTCAAAAAGGAGAGTACACATATATCTTAGATTTCACTGGTATGGACACAAAGAATCTTGATCAGTCAACCAAGAGGAAAAAAGTAGAAATAAAGTGGAAATATTTATATATTATACATTTCAGGGCTATTTGAAGCAGGAGACAACTGGAACTAAGGTAGACCTCTTTGCCTTCATTCAATGCACCTAATGAGGAAGGGTGAAGCAGTTATACCTGATTGGCCATGATGCTGGTTTAAAGGGTGTGGTAGAAAAGAAATGCTCCCCAGGTGATTTAACTCAAACTGCTTTGTAAAGTTTTATTTAATAATATATACATAGTGTATAATTTGCATATACATAGTGTATAATTTAGTTACTGTCTAGAAAATGGCTAGATAATGCCTGATCTGGACCAGCTGATATAGCTATTGTTGGGATAAAGGATTCTACATGATTAGTTAGAAATATACTATGCACATCTTCAAAGTATTTTCCTTATCGCAGTCACAAGAAAAACAGGATCTAAAGAGGCAGGATTAAGTTCCATTAGAAGATGGCATTTGTACTATTGATTAAAATTCTTATGTGATTCTGCTTCTAGAAAAGACACTGTACCCTTCACTTTTAAAAAACTGGAATTTTCAAATATAAAATAAAAAATCCCTTTCCCAGTATGACAAATTATGTGCAAGATATGTTATATTTTAAACACCTGTGAGGTTGAAACCATGTCATTTTCATTCTATTTGCCACAGGATTAATAGAGAATTTGTCATGACTGAGCTAAAAGATACTTGATAACAAATGGTTAGAGGGCACAGACTGATATTTAAGAGGTAAGGTTGCACCAAGGTAGCTTTGATGGGCCACTTTCTATTGAGGGTAACCAGACATGACATTTTTTATAAAGGTCTGGATTGCTAAAGAGAGAGAGAATGCCCTAAGAGTACATTAATGGGAACTGCAGCTGAGTAGGAAACATATATATGTTAATACACATGTATAATATATACATGTGTTCGTATGTATTTATTTACATGTATAAATTTATGTCTCCATGTATACATATGGATATTTGAGTATATGTATACACACATTGTCTGTTTTAGAAAAAGAAAGCCATGCTAAAAATGTTTTTTCAATAAAGATCAAATGAGTACTAGGTCGTTCTAAGCTCAATTACATAGCATACTCTCCTAATGATTAAACTGTCTCTGACAGTACTTTAAATGATATACTGCCTAGCAAAGGCACCAATGCCATGCATACTCCGAATGCTGGTTGTGGTTGATAGGTTAAGATCAGCTCTGGGTTGTTTAAGAATATGCCTCACCCTTATTACAAGCGTGGCTGTTATTGTACATGCTTTCTTTTGTGTAAGGTCACTCAGCTAGATTAAGCTGCTTGCTTTACCACCAACTCCTTTAATACCCTCAAATGCCTGCTTTCTAGTCTCCCAAGAACAAAATGAAAATGAAGGTACTATGAGCTTGCCATACCAAAGGGTCTACGAAGAGGAGACTCTCAGTTAATGTGTGATGTTGATAAAAAATGCCATCCACCTCTCTTCACTCAGCCCCATACTGTGCGCAGACTTTGTAGAAAGAAAATCAATTAATAAAAGAAACTATAATGTGGGGAAGGTTAAATATAACACTTGATGATTTAAAGGGTTAGGGTGGTTTTGGTTTTTTTTTGTCAATTCAAATTAGGAAGTTGAGGGAACCAACTAGCATCATCTTCTGTTGAGGCCATCACTTGGGCACTCATTAAGTCTCTCTATGTGTTGAGCACTGGGCTAAGCACTGGGGAGCCAATAAAAGGGCAAAAACACAGTTCCTGCCTTCAAGCAGCCGGCATTCTAATGGATGAGACAACATGAAAACAATTACATTCATGCAAGATCTATATGGTTGGTAAGTAATTGAGCCATAGTTTTAATCCAAAGAGTTAGAGAAAGGATCTTTATTCTTGTACTTTCATCCCCTAAATTGCATTCTTTCTAGAGTTTTCAAATCTTTCTTCCCAAATCTCATCCTGACAAATTTTAACTTTTCCAGATAAATTCAACCAGTGTCTTCTATGATAACAAAGGAAATCAAGCTGCAGAAAGAAAACATCTTTAGTGTTGACTTCAGGCATTTAAGATTTAATGGCAACTCACGTCGTTCTAGTGTCTCTTACTTAGAAAAGATAATGCATGTGAAGATAGACAAAATTGTAGGTTCAGTCATGTCAAAATTTGATTTATGCCAAAACAGATCTGGTGGTGTCAACAACAGCAAAATAAGTGACAAGTTTTAAACTCCCAGAATGAGCAGTCAATTCAGTAATTATTTACCTTTCTACAACGAGATCACAGTGCACAAATCCTTTCAAAGACACACACAGAGAGCTTTAAAATTTTTATTTCTCCTTGAGCAAACCTTAGGAATCTAATAAAATGCTTTAGCTCCACAGACCAACACATATCTTAGTGTTTTTACCCTCCCGGCACATTTTGGCGTGATATGACTTTTGCCATAAAAAAAAAATTAAATTGAAGTGCGACTGACAGAATTTCAAGTAAACAAAGCCTCAAAAGAAAACATTGCTTCTGTGGACTGGGAGCTCCAATATACAGTCATCTGCAAATGGACAACTTTAATTCGATTCCTGGCACCATTGGCCGTGCTCAGAATTCTCCTATCTCTTCACACCAGGGGTTTGCTCTTTTAAGCATTGCTCCCTGAAGGGAAGGAAAAACTAGAGAGAGAGGATTTCCAATGACCCTGCACAGATGAATGAATATGTCAATGGTGAATATTGGTTCAGCTTTGAAATGGGGAATCCTGCAGTGGTCTATCTGTACAGCTCCTCTATAGCAGTGTGTGTCACCAAAGACTTGCATGAACAGGAATCTTTAAAGAGGGGTATAATGAATGGCAAATATTAAAAACATAAACCAGAACAATTACTTTTAAAAAATAAATGTAAATATTTAGAAAATCGAAGTATTCAGAGGCAAACAAGAGCAATAAACTCTTAGGTCAACATAATTTAAAACCCCAAGCCCTAAAAGTTAATTCCAAAGCTCTAATAATAGCTAATAGGTAATTAGTAGCCTGGTTTCCATTTGATAGATATTCAGAAACAATTAGATATTGCCAAATGCACTTCAAAGCTTCTTACTTCCTCCTCTCCCCACTTTAGTGTCTAGAAATATTTATATGCACAGACACACAAGAACATATTTACACACTAGAGCAAAGGGAAGCAATTTTAGTCCCATTTTATGAGGAAGAGGAGAATTGAAGTTGCTAATCCTGTAACTGAGTTAGTTGCAAAAATCCTGCCTGAGTAACTC
This sequence comes from Monodelphis domestica, assembly GCF_027887165.1. Taxonomy (NCBI): domain Eukaryota; kingdom Metazoa; phylum Chordata; class Mammalia; order Didelphimorphia; family Didelphidae; genus Monodelphis; species Monodelphis domestica. The sequence continues at coordinate 170,907,636 of NC_077230.1, forward strand.
CAGAACAGGCATCTACTTCCCTGTGCTTTCTGGTTAGATTTCATTCAGCTATCAATCAATCAATTACATTGTGACATGATGTAATTTCCTAATCATACTAATATTCATGCTTTTAGCACTATCGAACCTTGAGCACATACATTTCGATGAGACAGGAGTCTAATTATTTAAATATGGTATAGCATATTACATCTCCAAGGCTGTTTCCTTTATGAGTTTTTCTCCCCTAAAAAACATCTAATTTAATTTGCAAAGAAAAAAATACATTAAAACAGCATTATAACCCTCCAGTAAGTAAAGCTGATTCTTGCAGATCTCAATAAGCAGATCTCCCTTCCTTTCCCCCACCCTTTCCCTAGCCCTAAAATCATCACTTTTTATTATTATTATTATTATTATTAAGGAGGAGTTTCCTGGAAAGAATAGTGAAACCACATCTATCTATAGCATAGGAAAAAACATGATTAATTAGTGTGCATGACTGAAATTTTTTTAGAAAATCTATGCAATTTACCCAAGAAAACTCAGTATGCATGGCACTTTAGGAATTACAATTTTCCCCAAAATGATTTTTATACATGGACTATGAAAGAGATATGTTCTAAATTTCTAAAATTTATTTCTTAAAATGTTCATATAGTTCAAGTTTATTTTTTTGCCACAATATTTGCTCTTTAACAATCCAAATAAACCCTTCATTAATGAATGCAATTGAAAAAGTTTACAATGACTCAACCTAGATAACTTCCAATAGATATCTGTGGTTTTTATTCATAATTATAACTTTTGTTATAAGGGAGCAATTAGGTGGTTCAGGGGATTGAAAGCCAAGCCTAGGGATGGGAGATCCTGGGTTCAAATATGACCTCAGACACTTCCTAGCTGTGTGACCCTGAGCAAGTCACTTAACCTCCATGGCCTAACCTTTACCACTCTTCTGCCTTAGAACCAATACACAGTATTAATTCTATGAAGGAAGGTAAGGGCTTTTTTTTTTTTTAAATAAGTTTTGTTGTACAAATTTATTTTAAGGTAAGTTATAAATAGCAAATGTGTGTGTGTGTGTGTGTGTGTGTGTGTGTGTGTGTGTGTGTGCTTCCCCTTGGATTTCTATTGTCAAAAAGATTCAAAGTCAGGTGCCAACAATTATCACTTGTTCTACCTGTCTGAAGCAAACAATCCATGGAGTCACAGAAATAGCTCCTGAGATATGTTTAACATCACACACTACACATTCTCTAGAGATTCCAGGAGACTCCACTGCTTTTTTAAATGGAATTCAGCACCAAGAAATGGGAACTAAGTAGGAAATAGTCAAAAAGAAAGAAAAGATATTACATTACATCCAGTTTTCCAGACCAACCACTGAGGGAAATTTTGCTCAAACACACATGCACACACACACACACACACACACACACACACAAAACCAGTTTTTTATCCTATTTTTTATTCTAAAATTTTTTGAGTAACAATGTTTTTACAAAGAATAATTTTAAAAAATATTTACATAAAGTATTTTATTTCTGTTAATCTTCAATTACCCTAATAATTTAAATTGCTATATGATAGAGTGCTGTATTGATAGAATTCTGGACTTGGAGTAAGAAAGAAAGAATTCATGACCTGAATCTGACTATTAGTAGCAGTGTGATCACGGACAAGTCTCTTAACTTCTCTTTCCCTCAACTCTCTTATCCGCTAAACAAAAACCAGGTAGATTCACAGGAATGACATTAAATTTTTTAATTTTTACTGACAAACGTTTATACCTGAACAAAATACTGTTTTGTTTATAAATTTGTTGGTGTTAAAATTTAACACTATTTTTAAACAGGTAAGAAGAGATGGAATGTGGTAAAAGATCATTGCTCTAAAATCAGAGGACTTGGGTTCAACTCCCACTTGACTTTATTACTTCTGAAAGCTTGGGTAGGTCACTTAATATCTAAAAGTTGCTTTTTATCACCTTTAAGATAAGAATAGTTGAGATAGAGAGTGGAGATATCTTCCAGTTCCATATTATTCTATGAGTTGGGTTCAATTTTTCAACATATGTAATAAATCATGCACTGTGTTAGTTGATTGAAAAGTTGTGTGCCAACAACAGCAATATTGTAACAATGATCAAATGTGAAAGACTTAGCTATTAGGATTAAACAATGATCCAATGATCCAAAGGACCATGAAGAAAAATGCTATCCATCTCCAGGCAGAGATCTGAAGGATTTTTAGTGAAGATTGAGACATATTTTTTAAAACTTTATTTGCCTGCCTTTTAAAAAATATGACTATTATAAAATATTGCCTGACTTCACGTATATATTTAATATAATTTTATTTCCTTTTTTGGTGGTTGAGAGATGGTTGAGGGGGGAGAGAATTTTGAACTTAATTAAAAAATATATTAAAATAAATTTTAAAAAAGGTTATGTGTACATGCATTTGTGTGTGTCTTCTGTGTACAGATGAAAGTAGTTGGTCATGATTTCAATGAGACAAAGAGTAATGGATGAATTATGAGCTGTATCCTTGGAGGGAATTTCCACAGTAATGAGATCATAGATTTATTTGAATTTTTGAGTTGGTAAGTATAAAAACTCTGATGTTCCCACAAACATTCATATTATTTAAAAGTAACCCTTGTTTTCAGAGAAAAGGGGTCTTAGAGATAATTTTAGTTTGGTCTTAAGCTCAGCAAATCATTACAAAATTGAGAGCTGATTTCTAATTAAGAAAAAACATTAATTTGTTTAATCAAGCTAACAGATATAGAGAAAGCTGGAACAGAAAATTCAACTATGTTAAACTAAAGACTTCTTACTTACAGGAAACGTTTTAATGGCCATGTACTATAAAAGCAAGAAATGGAATATATAGGTCTATTTGCAGTCATTCAGAAGAAAACATCAATAAGCAATTTATTCCATTAAAAAACTAAACATCAAACCTCAGTCTACTCCCAAACATATAAAAATAAACTTAACTACATGAGCCTAATAAACATATTCATTTTGACTATTAATACTAAATAATATTTGAATATCTTTAAAAGTTATATTTAAATAGATATTTAATCCATTTTATCTGAACAAGCAGTTTTGTGAACCAGTAGCGATCCTTTCAGTCTCTGAGTTACTTAATAAATCGAAATTTATTGATTTTAAAATCTATTTGCTTTGATTCTCATGCCAAGTGAATGGTCTCTAAACTATATTTATGTACATGAAAGACAGGGTTAATATTTACACCTGAGCAGAATGGAAGGCTTTTTCCCTGGGGGGAGGGGGAAAAAAGGAAAAAAACAAAAACCTCCTCCTCCTTCTCTCTTTCTCCCCCTCTCTACCTTCCATCTACAGTTAGACAAGTATTTTGAATGAAACTGATTCAGCAGAGTTCTGGCCTCTTGAAACTTAAATTTCTGGAATGGCGATAAATACAAATGTGTCCCAAAAAGCCATTTCCCATCTCTTAACATACTGCTTGGCATCAGGTGCTCTGTGTCATGGAAACTAACTCTCAGTCCACTAATGCAATACTGCACAGGTGGGAAAATATTTATTCTGTCAGTGGTCGCAAGAAAAGGATGATGACACCAACAGTAAAGTTGTTAGCCATGCTTTACCAAGAGGGGTTTATAAATTTAGGGGTATTTGCCAATTAAGGTGATGAGACGTATTACATTTCAATGATAACAGAAACCTGTTTTGCTTCGTAACTTTATAACCTACTTTACTTATAACTGGTTTTTGAGACATACTCTTGCAGGCAGTAGAAGCATTAGAAATTTGGTTACTTCTGGCTAGGTGATGATTTCTCTGCTGAAGGATATGGAAACACTGGAATGATAACATGATGTTTTTTTTCGTTGGTTGGTGAGTAGGAGGGGAGGTTGACTAGGTTAGAGTAAGGCCTGAGTTCTGGGTTGTTGCAGGAGAAGCAGGAGCAAGGCTGAAATAGTACCGAAATTCAAGCAAGAAACTAATGATGCAGGAGATAAGCAGTGAAGATGCACTAAAGCATGTGGGCTACTGTTGGAGCTTCAGGTGATGTGGTTGCCTCTGCTTTTACTATCCAGAATTGGACAATATTTGTTGGCTTTCCATTAAGGGAAATGGATATCTGACTATGATATAAGATCTTTCTTTCAACTAAAGTCAAATTTACCCCCAAAATCAAACCATTCCCCAGTCAACAAATGGTCAAGAGATATTAATACACAATTCCCTGATGAAGAAATCAAAGCTATCAATAATCATATGAAAAAGTGTTCTAAATCCCTCCTGAGTAGAGAAATGCAAATCAAAACAACTCTCAGGTACCACCTTACACCTATCAGACTGACCAATATGGAAGCAAAGGAAAGTGATAAATGTTGGAGGGGATGTGGCAAAATTGGGACACTAATATACTGCTGCTGGAGTTGTGAGTTAATCCAACTATTCTGGAGGGAAATTTGAAATTATGCCCAAAGGGCTTTAAAAGATTGCCTGCTCTTTGAACTATGCCACTACTGGGTTTCATCCCCAAAGAGATAATAAGGAAAAAGATTTTTACAAAAATAGTTATAGCTATGCTTTTTTGTGGTAGCAAAAAATTGGAAAATGAGGGGATGCCTTTCAATTGGGGAATGGCTAAACAAATTGTGGTATCTGTTGGTGATGGAATACTATTGTGCTCAAAGGAATAATGAACTGGAGGAATTCCATGTGAACTGGAATGACCTCCAGGAATTGATGCAGAGTGAAAGGAGAACCAGGAGAACATTATACACAGAGACTAATACATTATGGCACAATTGAATGTAAAAACTTTTCTACCAGCAATAAGGCAATGATCCAGGACAATCCAGAGGAATTTTTGAGAAAGAAAGCTATCTACATCCAGAGAAAGAACTGTGGGAGTATAAATGCAGAAGAAAAACATATGATTGATCACATGGTTCAATGGGGATATGATTGGGGTTTGGAATTAAATGATCAGTCTATTGCAAATATGAGTAATATAGAAACGAACATTTGAACAATGATACATGTATAGCCCATTGGAATTGCTCATCAACTCTGGGATAGGGGAGGAGGGAGGGTAGGAAAGAAGAACATGAATCATGTAACCATGGAAAAATATTCTAAATAAACAAATAAATTATTTTTTAAAAAGGTCTTCCTTTCTAACTCCCTCCTCATTGCCCTATAGGGAAGAAGCTGGATACAAACCTTGTTTTATTCTATTAACTCCATTTTCTAATTTCTGTTTAAGCAGTTTGAGCTCCAGTTTCCTTCACCACCACCCTCACTTCCCCAAATGCCAGGTATTTTCCTGGATGAGGACTAAGAAATAATGAAAAAGAATCTTATGATTCTGATTTGTTAATAAATTTTAAATAAGTTTTCCAAATACTGGAACTAAGCTAGATGTAAGGATTTCCTTCCTCTATTCTAGGTTAAAAAAACTAGACAGAATGCTCTCCCATTTACCACATAAGAGAATCAAAACACAGAGCCAGGAGCTCTCTCTCCCTTTAAATGGTCCACTGAGTCCCACCAGCTCAGCAGCCACCAAATGGATTACTTTGTCATGTCCTGGAGCTTGTGTCCTTCAAACCTAAGCTAGCACATGGCCAGTGGCAACCCAGATCTAGACATTTTCACACTGCTGCAGGGGTCTATCTCACAAGCTTTCTATACCTTTATTTTTAGTTGAAAGCCAGAATTGAACTCCCTCAAAATTAACTTGGAAAAACTATTATTGGTAGAGTTTAAAGTGATTTAAAGCAAAGTCATAATAAATATTTTCTCAATCATATGAATAACTCATCTCAGTACTCATTTTTTGGAAATTGATTTTTTTGCAGTGTCAGGAAATGCTGAAGGGAGAGAAGGAAGGAGGAAGGAAAGAAAGAAGGAATGGAGAGAGAGAGAGGGAAGAAGAGAAAGAGGGAGGGAAGAAGGAAGGAAGGGGGGGAAAAGGAAGGAAGAAAGGAATGCCTTATTAAGAGCTATGTGCCAGGCATTATACTAATAACTTTACAAATATCATCTCATTTGATCTCCACAACAACCCTGAGAAGTAGATATTATTAATCTCCATTTTGCTGTTAATGAATCTGAGATTGAAGTTGAATTCAGGTCTTCCTTACTCCAGGACTCACACATTATCTACTGTCCCATCTTGCTGCCTCAAAAGGCAATAGAGATAATTTTGAGCAAAGGGGTAATGCACATCTTCTAGAACTCCTCAATTTACTGATGAGGAAACTAAAGTTCATTGAAGTTAACTGTCTTGACCAAGGTCATATGACTGACTTGCAAAGAAGAATGAAAATAGGACCCAGAACTTAACTTGAAGGCCAAACACTACATCAGGGTATTTGAGGATTCAGCCCCATTTTAGGGTATGTAAATTCCAGCTATTGAGGAAACATCCATTGCTCTAGTCATTTATATTTTTGTATTTCTTGCATTTCAGTGTTTCTTTAGTACATAATTCTAGCACACAGCTCCATCCAACTCTGTTTCCATTTTTATTTCCATTGCATTTCTGAGCATTTCTAGGAAATTGAAAATCCATAGATTTGAACATAAATATAATTTCAAAGCTAGTCCTATACAGGCTGAGAGTGAAGACTCAGTTTAAATAACAGGGAAACTACGTATATACTAGAGGCCTACATGGCTAGTCATATCATAGACCTTCTAAACACTAGTTGCCATGAATTCCATTTTCCTCATTTGTCTATGAGCTTTTTTTTCTCTTTCTTTTTTTTTTTTGTCTATGAGCTTTTAACTGATCCTCTGTTGGAAAAAGAGAAACCCTATTCAACAGGGAATCACTATGTATTTATCTCTATCTATTGTGAGCAAGCCCAAGATCCCTGGCATTTGGCATGGAAAACCCAAGAGTCTACAGCTCACTAAACTTAGGCAGCAGCAAAACCTCCCAGAATATAATTGACATGGATGGATATCCATGATGGTCTTATTTTATTGACACTTTTGAAGAAACTTTTTCTGTCATGGGCATATGTCTTAGTTCTTACTTGTATGTCACCCAAGATTTGCTAAATCCTATCTCTAATATATAAAATAATTCTTAGAGACATATAACTTTGGGGGTCAATGATGACCTATTGATAAAAGCAAAGTGATAATTAACCACTAAATAACCTCGAGTATAGTTTCTAAAATATTCACTGTCAAGGATACTTATCATAAATATCAAAGATGGATATATACTCATCATCGTTACTGAAAAATAGAATAATTTTACTTAGGCTACTTTTGAGATAATCTATAGATTTCTTCCTCTTCAACTTCTATCCCCCATATTAATCTTGCAAATTCCCTTTATTCTTGTTGACCAAGTTTTCATGATCCCATTTGGAGTTTATTTGGCAGAGATACTGAAGTGTTTTTCTATGTCCTTCTCCATCTCCTTTGACAGATGAGGAAACTGAGGCAAAAGGGGTTAAGTGACATGTCCAGAGTCATACAGATAGTGTCTGAGGCCAGATTTGAACTCAGTAAGATGTCTTCCTAACTCTATGGCTGAGACACTCTCCAGTGCACCTCCTAAAAGCAAATTCCTAGAAGCATACTAAAGAACATGCCCACTTATGCCAAATTCTTATATTCTTTTTATACTACTTTATATTTAATATGGTAATATGTGTAACTCTTGATTATCCTAGCAATTTTAGGAGAGCATAGTCAGTTATGATAAAAACCATGAATAATTCATGATTCGGAATTAAAGTCCCACTTCCCATTGGGAGTAAAATTTATGCCAATTATGCAAAAGTCAAATGTAAAAATATCTTCATTTGGACTAAGGAGTCAGCAAAGAACACACAAAAGCAAGTGAAAGACAAAATAAAAATGTAATTGCTGGAGGCAGCTGGGTAGCTCAGTGGATTGAGAGCTAGGCCTAGAGACAGGAGGTCCTAGGTTCAAATCTGGCCTCAGACACTTCTTAGCTGTGTGACTCTGAGCAAATCATTTGACCCCCATTGCCTAGCTCTTAACACTCTTCTGCCTTGGAACTAATACATAGTATTGATTCCAAGATGGAAGGTAAGGGTTTAAAAAAAATGAAATTGCTACAAATTGACGCACAATGTCTAAAAAGTGGCCCTCGAGAGGGTCATGAATCAAATAGGCAATAAATGAGTGGAGAGGCAGAATTTATATCTCAGATTTGGTCAGAGAGGAAAAGTATATGAATTGCACAAATTTGGAGTAGGTACTTACTCATTGCTTTACAGATAAGATTCCCTAATTAAATTAGGGCTATTGCTCCATTTCCATGGAAGTTAAGTCAAGGTGAGTGGAAGAACAAAGAATTTCTATGTGCCAGATTTTAGAAACGTGTAGCAAATCTATATTCATTCATTCATGCTAAATCCTCCAAGTCTTACTCTCAGAGTCAAATCATGCCCCCTCAGAGGCAAGTCTCCACACTCTAAGAAATGAGGCCTGGCCTTAGACCAATTTGAATGGCTTTTCCAGGAAGAATAAGTCTTTATCTCTCTGTCTCTGTGTCTGTCTGTCTGTCTGTCCGTCTCTCTCTCGCTCTCATAAAAAATGGTTTTTAAAGTACTTACTAGGACTTTTGACAACTGAGTGAGTGAAGGATGGATTGGAGGAGTGACTGGTTAGAAAGAAACCAATAGAGAAGGCTATCACAATAATCCATGTGAGAGATAATGAGATCCTGGACTAGGATTGTAGACAGTTTAGGGAGGAAAAAGTAATGTGAAACACAGATGCAGAAGACACAGAGACAGAATTTGAAAGAGCTTCTTGACTGAATGGATTATGTGATGAGTGAGAGAAGAGTCAAAGATGTTTTCTAGGTTTGAATCTGGGTAACTGGAAAAATGGTAGTGACCAAGTCAAAAAATAAGGAAGTTAGGAGGATGGGTAGGTTTAGAGGGAATGATAATGAATTCTGTATGAGTCATGATGAGTCTACAAAGTCTAGTCTGCCATCCACATAGAGATGTCCATCAGAAAGTTTCAGATGAGACTTTAGAACTGAAGAAAGAGATATGAGGACTGTATAAGTAGATCTGGGAGTCTTCTACTTAGAGATCAATGAACACAGAGAGAATGATGAGATAAGTAAGAAAAACTGTAGTGAAATGGAAAGCACCCAAGATATAGCCCTGGAGGGACAGGGACATGAATGGTGATCCTGCAAAGGAAAAAGAAAAGGATGATATGCTAAGGTAGAAGAGAACTATGAAAGACCAGTGTCACAAAAACCCATGTAGAATGCAGTAATAAGAAGAAACAACGTGGATAGCTGTGCCAAATGTTGCAGAAAGGCCATAAAGGATTTGCAGAAGCCATTGGATTTGGAAAGAAAGAGATCATTGGAAACATGGTGAGAGTTCAATGTCAAATTTATCTGAATGACTTCTAAATTGAGTTTTTGTATGATGAAAAGAGTGCTAAACGAAGAGTTGAGAAAACTGGATTTAATTCTCAATTTTGCCATTGATTTCTTTTGTCTTTTGGGCTAATCTTTGAATCTTTATTGGTTCTTGTTTTACTTCTAAAAAAATTAGGGAATTAGAGTAGATGAACTCCAGAAGGCCTTTTAGCTTTAAAAATCTATGATTTTATGATCTCAAAACAAATCAGGCCAGAGAAAACAGTTTTAATTAAATACACAGAAAAACACAAGGATAGCATCAAACAATTCTTTTGTCATTAGGATATTAGTAAAAAAAAAAAGAAGAAGAAGAAGCAAGCCTTAAAATAAAGTGGCTTACAGTGTAGATTGTCACCATTTGTTACTATGTTGAGAAATAAGCATCGTATAATAGTTAAGTTAGGAGTAAGGAAGACCTGGATTCAAATTCTATTTTCAGAACTTCAACTAGTTATTTAAATTTGAGTTTCCTTCGTCTTGCTAAATGGAGATATAATACTTCCTCACACAGATATTGTGAAATTCAAATAAGGTCACATATGTAAAGTTTTAGAAAATTTAAAGTAAATTTCAGGTTTTAAAAAATGTTATTATTAATAAAAATAATGTTGTTATAATTAGTGGTCCGGCTCTATGATTTTTTGGTGTAGGAAAATCTCACTGAGTAAATTCCCACTACCAATTCAGATGAGAAACTTTTTTTCAGTCTTTCTCTTAGGGAACTTCTGGGGCCATTGAGAAGTGAAATGACTAAGTTTATAGAAACAGTTTGTTAAAAACAAGACAAATCCATGGTGTTCTGATTCTGAAACTGGCTCTCTAAGTTATTATAACAGATGTCTTGCCTTTTTTTGTTTTAAATTTTAGATGATTCCTTCCATCAATATTCTTATATCCAACACTATCATAACTTTGTTGGGACATTTTTACAAAATAACTATTATTATGGTTTTTCTTTTTAGGAAAAGGACTATTCATTAAACAGTTTCCTTTTGAAAAAAAATAATTTCCCCATTTTATTCTGTTACAGTTTGGATGTATGGTTTTAAGAATATTAGTTGTTAAACTTTTTAACCCTCACTCATCAAGCAAGGAAAATAAGTTTTGGTAACTGAAAGGGAGAATTATATGTATTTTTTTTCACTCAGATATGCCAAAGGACTTGTGTTTGTTTTAGAGCAAATGAAATTTTACATTTCTACATTTTGTTTTGTTTCAAATACATTTAAAGGTGAATGGTCTCCAATATATAGACAGGTTATACACTGAAAGATAATTTCCTAAATTGTTATTTTGGGACCTTCAACTTTCCTATGGAAACAATGCTATAAAGGGTGATCTACCTCCCTTCAGAGATCATTTATCTTATAGAATACCTAAGGTTGAAAAGATGTACCTTTGTCAGAGGTGAACATTTTGGAGCCATTATAAATTCCAGGTAACTTCCCAAATGCAAGCTAGTCATCTAACCCCCTACTACTGGATTTGGTGGCTCATTTTATAATCTATCTTTAACATTTATCCAAGAAAGCTTAATGGAGTATCAATGAAATGATTAATTCTACTCTAGATATGAATTTTTCTTTATTTAGTTCTTATATTAATTTTACAATATAGGTCCTGATATCATAGTAGGCCCATCAAAGATAGTATATAAGAATTTCTGAACTAAAATGACAAATAACTCAAATAGCTTTGGAAAGCACATCCATAAAGGAATTTAGCAGAGCCTGTTACCAAGGCTTCCTTTAATGCAAGAAATGGAGTTGAAGGTAACATACATAAAGCAAGTGGGGTAGAAAAAAAATCATGAAATAACAAATGGATACTTGTATCATTACCTGGATATGTTAGAAAAATATCTTGAGAAGGTCATTATATGATGAAAAGGCATCAAAGGGGTTCGTTCATTCTACAAAAACACAATCCAATAGTCATGGATCATTCTAAATAGACTTGGATTCTAGTCCTACTGTGACTCTGGGCAAGTTATTTCACTTCTTCTGACTTGTTATATCATCTATAAAATAAAAATATTGTACCATATTCAGAGTTTCAGAGATTTAGAGCTGGAAGAGTCCATAGCTTTCATCCAATCAAATCCTCTCACTTTACAATGATGAAAGTGAGATCAAGTCACAGCATACATAGTAAAAGGCAGAGGAGACATTTGAAGTCCAAATCAATGTTCTTTTTATTAAATCAGGCTAGTTATGCCAAAAGTTCTCACCAATAAAAAATAATATATAAAGGAATTAAGCAGAAATACTATAGTATTATTTCATTTATACCTATACACCCTTTATAACATTGTTTCTCTGAGGAAGTGCATTCTGAGCTTCAACTAGGAATATATTCCTGAAACACTGATTGGCTAAGGAAAGGGCTCTGCAACAAGCAAATATGGGAACAGTAGAAATGCCCCTGGATGCAAAAATACAATTTTATTAAGTCTATATTTTCATAACAGAAGTGACCAGTATAGATCCATTCCTTCTAAGTTTTCTTAGAGAAAAAAATGTGAACACAAACTCTAACTTTTGTAAAGTCAATGTATGTGGTCAATTTGAAAAGTCAACTTAATTTTACAAGCATTACCAATTCCTTATTTTGCTCAAGGTTCTGTGCTAGGCTCTGATGATGTAAAGACAAAAGGGTGGATGGAAGAGAGTCACTTCCTGCTGTTGCAAGCTTAAAGTTTTACTGGAAGGGATCCATATTTACAATAAAGTAAATGAAAGAAGAGGAAGGGAAGATCCAAGAGAGGAGGATCAGGTACAGCTTCACAAAGAAGGGCCATTTGAGCTAAGGTTTGAAGAATGCTAAGTAGTCTAAGGAGAGAGGAAGAAGAAGTACATTTCAGTAATGTAAAATGGTCAGTATAAAGACACTGAGGTTGGAGATGGAATGTGGAGTTTGGAGAAGTGCAAGTCACTTTGATAGGAAAATAGAGTGAATTAAAGGAGTTCTTGAAGGCTATGGAAAAGTAGGCTAACACCGGACTAGGCAGAGCTTTATCAATCAATTAATTAATCATCAATCAAATGTTTATTAAGCACTTTTAAATATCAAGCTGAAGAGTTTGCATTTTATCCATGAGTCATCAGGGAGTAAGTCTGAAGATTTTTAAGTAGAGGAGGGATGTGAGCTCTAGAAAAATCACTTTGGCAATTTTATGGAGGATGAACTGGAGAGTAGAAAGACTGGAAACAGGGAGAACTACAGTATGAGATAATGAAGAGTTAAACTTCGATTGAGTCTATGAGTAAGGAAAAAAAGATGGATTTGAAAGATGTTGTAGAGGTAGAATTATCAAGACATGGCACCTTGATAACTTTTTATAAACTAAGTACTGCATGTATTATAGCTGAAATTTTTAATATGCCATGTTCATATTTTCCCTTTTCTCTCATCTTTTCTGTGAATAATCAACAACGTATTCATTATCTTAGAGCAATTTTTAAAATTTTCATATTTTAATCTTTTATTTTTTCCAATTACATGTAAAATTTTTAACATTTATTTTATTTTAATTTCAAGTTCCAAATTCTCTCCTTGTCTCCCTGAGAAGGCAAGTAATTTGATGTAGGTTATACATGTGCAGTTCTGAAAAACATTTTGTTGTAAAAGAAAACATAGATTAAAATGAAAAGAAAAACAAACTAAAAACTTAGAGCAATTTAGTAGCAAAGCTAGGGTTAAAACTTCTAACCCATAATTTCTGTCATTTCATTTCTAAAAAAATATTCAAGAAAACATGTCATGACAGTGTGATCTATTTTGTATGTGTATGAAATTATTATTTCTAATTATTGATTTATTCCAAAATGACAATTTAAGATAAATGAACAAACTTGCCCATATTCTTCTCTCTTAACCAAATATACTGCCAGACAATATCCTTTCTTACATAGCTTCACATTTTAGTGGATTAAAACTTAAAGTTCCTTAAGTACAGAAATTGTTGCATGTTAAGAATCCATGACATTATGGGTTATTTAGCATCTTGTTCAAGAATCATTGACCCCTGTTTCCTTTTAGCTGTTAAAAGTACAGAGACTCCTAAATTTGATGCAAGGGCATACATACACTGATTTATCAGAGTTAAGAATAAAATCCTAGGATTACAGCCATTCTATTTTCTAAGTTTCTTGATCATGCTTCATCTTAATGGTCAATGAGTAATGCAATAGAATCTCTCTCTCTCTCTCTCTCTCTCCCCCCCTCCCCTGTGTGTGTGTGTTTTTCTATCTTTGTCTCTTTGTGTCTCTCTCTGTGGGTCTATCTCTGTCTCTGTCTCTCTCATTCTCCCCATCTCCCTTTTCTTCTCCCTCTCCTTTTCTTTATTTCTTTCTCTTTCTCCTTGCCTCCTTCCTCCTCTTTTCTTCTCCTTAACCCTCTAATAAAACTCCATGTTTTCACCTCTTTTAATTCTAAAATGTTTCTATGGTATATTTGAAGTTAACTATTTTGCAAAAGAGTGTTGAATACAAATGAATATAGTACAGCCATGTCCAAAGAGTTTCCAACTTGCCTCTTTTTTTTTTTTAAGGACTTGGAGTCTCTTTGAAGATATGTATTTAAAGCAAATATTGTATGTGAGTGTATGTATATGTATGCCTTTGTACATATAAAATGCTATTATATAAATATAAATTATACATATAATTTATAGCAATAAATAGCTATAAAGCAGTCACTCTTACTGATGAAGATACATTGACAGAATATTGCTTTGATTGAAGTTAACTGGCCAAAACAATCTCTCATTTGAGGTCTCTTAGATAAGAAAAATGTTTAGCAGATTAGCAGACAGGACAAAATACCAGCATACCATGGGATTTATTCAAAAGTATAATCACAGACACAGCTTAGGAAAATAATGCAGACAAGTCAGAGGAAAGAAATAAATGCATCAATTGCTATGATATGCTTTTAGGGAGAGGTAGCTAAAGGTTAATGAGGAAATGCCACTTTAGCATCAAATTAGCAGAAAGGTATCTTATTCAACATTATACAAGACTAAATGTTATGAAATGTCAATCAAAATTCTGTAAAAGTTCCTGAATAAGTGGTTTGGGAGAATCTACTATAACCTACATGGTTTATTCCATCAGAGAACTGTTCTACAAATTAAAATTGAGTATAATTGGGAAAGTTTGCTTAGAGAATTGTTACCTTCAGTTAATAATTAAAACAAATAATTTATTAACTGTTTGCTGTATCCTAGCCACTATGTTACATAATGGGGAAACCATCCCTAACTGATTTTAAAACTTATCTCAATGACTCTCCAACAAACAGAAATGGACCATGTTCTTTCTAGTATGCACAAAAGTCTAAAGAGAACATCTACAACAATTTTATCAAGTAACTCACTTCATATACCAATGTCAGAAGCAAGCACAATAGATTCTATGTCATTAGAATGTCATCAGAGTATGTAAATATTTGCTTTATTATCTCCTTCTTGATAAAGGTAAAAGCATAGTACCAATGGATGAAGACTCATAACTCTAATACAGATAGACTAGTAGACTGATATTTTCATAGAGCTGAAAGAGACATCACTGAGTATATGTGAATTCACATAATCATATACCTGGCTTCAGTTTCTTTATTTAGCCAATGACAATTTGTGATTCTGAAACCTTAAAAAGTCCATAATCCTATTAATCCCGCCCAGGAAAACAAAAACAAACAAACAAACAAACAAAAAAACTTCTTTAAAGTCACAGAGCTATTTATTGCCAGAACTGGAAGCAGTACCTAGAACTCCTAACTCCCATTTTAGTGTTCTTTTTATAATAGCTGTTCCTCCAGGAAAATCTATAGAAATGGACCAAAACAACCCTTGAAAAAAAAAAGATTAATTAAATCAGGGGTCCTGTTTCTTTCTGACCAGTTGATTGCAATTCAATGAGTCTTTTTTTAAAGCACCTACTAGATGGTAGGAAATGGGATTATAAAAATGACAGGATCTCTGCCATTGAGAAGCTTTATTCTAGTGGGGTTAAGAGGGTAGTGAGGAAGGAAGAGAGCAACAAGCAAATAGATTCCTTAAAACAAGATATAGACAAAAGAAAAACAAAGAAACAAACAAAAAATAAATAAAAACTGGGGCAGGGTGTAGTTAGAAGGAAAAGAAACAGATAACTGGAGGAATTAGGAAAAGCTTCTTGAAGAAGGCTTCAACTGAACTTAAAAGGCAATTGGGAATTCAAGAGGCTGAGGTAAGAACAAGCACCAATCCAGGAATGGAGGAAAGCCTGTGTCTGCATAGATAGTTAGGACAGAGAATGTAGACTATGAGAAATGGTGAGTAGGCCAGTTTGACTAGAGTGTAGAATGTATAAGAGGGGTAAGGTGTCATTAGTCTAGAAAGACAGGCTGGAGTTGGATTGTGAAGGGCTTTGAGAGCCAAAAAAACAAGATTCTGAATTTTCTCCAAGAGAAAACAGAAAGACATAAAGCTTCCTGAGTAAGAAAGAAACATGGTCAGGTCTACCTTTTAGGAATAGCAATTTGACAGCTCAGTGGAGGATAGATTGGAGAAGGGAGAGTCTAGATGCAGAAAGTTCAATTGAGATACTTGCAATAGTTCAGTTGAGAGGTAATGAGCATGAACTAGGGTGGTATCTGTGTGATGGGTGTGTGACGTGATACACAGAGAGAATTTACAGGGCTTGTCAATTGATGTGAGAAATACTGAGGAGGTCAAATCAACAAGACTTCATAACTGTTTGGATATGATGAAGGTGAGTGAAAGGAAAGGATCAAGTGTGATACCTAGGTTTTGAACTTGAATGACTGAAAGTACCTTTGTGTGGAGACTTTGAAAGAAATAAGGAACCTAGGAGGAAAAATGAAAGATTGGATTGTAGGTTTGGGGAATTCTTTCCTATAGAGTATAATAGTAAACAAAAATGTTATTTTTAAAAACCACAAAAAGAAAATGAGAGGAGGGGGCCTGATGACATCTTCTTGCTCTAAATCTATGATTCTATGATATCTGACTGGGAAGAAAGCAATCAGTGCCGAAAAACTCTGCATCTGTCATTGAAAGTTCAGCTCCTAATACATATTTGCTTTGGGTCAGGAGTCAATATAACAACATTTTATGCAGTTTTAACATAAATAAGTAAATGAGCAATTAAAACATTAGGAAATAAGCAAAAAAAGTCAATATGGGTCATTGATCCTCTTCCTTCTTTTCTCCTATTCTTCTCCTTATTTCTCCCTATCCTTAAAAGATTGTCAGAAAATTCCATGTGCAAAGTAAATACAATACATAATATATATCTAAATACCCATATTTCAATAAGTAAGATGATGTTAAGAAGCACATATATCCATTTATCTTGACTAAAGTACAGTTTGCATCTGCTGGTGGTCCCTTTGCCAGTAAAATCTTTGTATCATGGTCAGTCTTGAAACTCAATTCTAGCTGAACAGAATGAAAAAAAAAAAACCCAACCTTTTGATAGCTAAATCATTAAATTGTAAAACAGATTTATGATTATAACACAGGACCTCTGTGTTGTCAACCTCATAACATAACATTCAGCAATCCAGGTCTGCCAAAGAAGTCTTTAAAATGCCAATTTCAAAGTGCTCATTTCAAGCACAGTTTATACTTGGTTAGAATTCTTTCTTTCAAAGTGAACTCAGAAAGTTCATTGATCAAAATGGGAATTGCCATCCTTTAAGGACATCAGCAATTACTGTTGACATACCTCTAGTTAGTCCTTTTAAATTGCTTAAAACTTTGGTAATGATTACTTTGGCTACATTTAAATGAGGGTCATCCCCCCTACACTCTCTGCTTATATACTATCTTCTGTCTATGTACCTTTGGGTCCTGTATGAAGAACACTAATCAGGACTCAAAATAATATTGAAGCAAATAACCTTGTCACAAATTCCATTACAAATTAAAAAATTAAATAAAAAATAATAGTTTTTCTGCTTATATTTTAAAAATGTATATCAACTTAATATCAGACATTTCAAATAGAAAATTCCATGAAATAGTAGGATGACAGAATGTAGGGATCTTAGTCCCTTACACAACACACACACACACACACACACACACAGAGAACAACCATAGCAAACAAAAAGCTAAGGAATGAACTTGGGAAATGAGAAGTGTCTGATTTTATTTCTATATTTCATTTTAACCTGTTTTAAAGTGAAAATTATATGGACTTGATGGTTCCTATGCTCTACCTTAGGAGAAGGGCAAATGGAAAACCCACATCAAGTTTAATTGACAGTAGTGAATGTTTCCATTTAAACATTTTTACAGTAACTATAATCTGTCCATTATTATATTATATTATCATAACCTTTTTTGTCCAGAGATGGATTGTTTAGATTCTTGGATCTGGGCCCAGGCATATAATTCTTCAGAAGTCTACTCTGTTTTTAATTTTGATTTAAAATATGAATTATTATCCCCATATATAATTTTATTCCTTTAAAAGCATGTAAGCCTGAATATCTCTTTTTTAACTATCTACATAAAAGATAATTTACTTAACATTTTATATTATTTTAGTGATGATGTGACAGTAATCCTGGCCTGTAGTGATGAAGGTCTGAACTAAGAGTGGTGATAGGAAGAGAAAAGACATGATAAATATGAGAGGAATCTTGAAAGAATAACTGACTGATGTTAAGAACTATTTGTATGTACAGAATAAAGAGAAGACAAGTCAAAAAGGACTACAAGATCTAATCAGGGGTCATAGAGAGGAGTTATTGGAATTATTGACAGAAATTGGGAAGTGTTAATTAGGAGAAAGAGAAGGGTCTAGAATGGTACAGGCTGCATTCAAGATGAAAACAGGAGACCCAGCTAGAAATATTTAGTGGTACTTGGATATATGGATATGGAACTGAGGAGAACACAGGATTTAAGATAAAGATTTGTGATAGCTTAGAGTTGGAACTGTATTTAGAGGTCATTAAGTTTAATCCCTTTATTTTATAGATAAGAAACTCAGACCTAGTGAGATAAGTATATATAATATACTGGTGTAATACATATACATATATGTATATATATGTATATATATGTATATATATATATATATATATATATATATATATATATATATATATATATATATATATATATATATATATATAACTGGTGTATGAGATAGCATTTGAATCCAGATCCTGTTTCCAGAGTCAGTTCTCATCCTTCTGAATCACAATAGAGATGAAAGTTGAAGGTATAGAATGAATGAAAACTAGAGAGTAAAAAAATAAGAGGATGATGACAATTGTGACAAGATATATTTTTGAGGGGATCTCTCAATTAGGGGTCAGTGAAATGGAGAAGATTCAGTGAAGGATGGTGAAGTCATTCTAAGGAACAAGATATGAAAGAGACTAATTATAACTGACGTCAATAGTATAGTGAATTAGACAAATGGAAGAATGGAAGAAAAGGACACACACACAAACAGAAAAGGAGAAAACTATCCACTATAGAACTGGTATTTGACTACTTTCAGGGAGAGTAAATTATACATTCTGGAGAAGTAGTAGCAAACAATATTTTATAGTGACCATGAAATAATTATAGAAAAGAACAGATAAATGGAATCCTGGTGCCTATCCCAGTAAAAAAATGTATTGGTTGGTGAATCTGTACTGAATTCTTTGGAGTTAGATGTATGGAAGCCTGATATGGACCATCAGCCATAGCACTAATCATTCAGGAGCCTGCATTAGTGCTGACATGCAGAGGCAGCTGGTATGAAAATTCACTGATTGATATCCATTTCTGATGATTCATGTAGAAAAACATAGGAATTAACAGATGATACAACCACAGTCTCTTGAGTGACTTTGACCTCAGTAGGAAAGTGAAGAACCTGGTGTTTTGTCAGGAGGAAAGGGGACTAACAGATTCTGTTTCTGTTTCCTGCTATTTGAAGGTTGTTCCTTTGATGGGGAAAGGAGAACACCAGAATTAAATGACTGTTTATACTGGTATCATAAAATGGAATTTGACTTATAATTATAAAACGATCTCCCTGGTTAAGAGAATCGCTGATATGATGAAAAGGACTTTAAAAATGATATTTATAAAGGAGGGAGAAATGTCCATGCATGATTATGAAACAAAAAGCTGGAAGACAATAGGTTTTTCACAGAACAACCAATCATGTACTAAACAGCTCAGTAATGAACAAGAGAAAACAAAAAGACAGTTAAAGTAGGAACATTATCCCTGGGCTGTCCTACCTTACTGTCTTTCAAAATACTCTAATATCTCTATTCAAGAGCACGAAATAAAGTCAAACTTAGAATAAACATTAGTACAGAGAAGGTAGTAGATAACTGGATCTTGATGGTAAGTAAGATTTGGTAGAGGAATTTAGTAGAACATTCTGAGTAGGGGGATGACATGAGAGGAGAGGCTGACAAAGCAAATGCTGACTGGTGCTCAGAAGGTAGTGGATAATTCAGTGTGGCTGGATCCAAGGTAGATGAGTTAGGGACAGATACAGAGAGCATTTAATAAAAGGTTAAACATTTTTGACTTGATCACAAATGCAATAGGAAGTCATTAGATACTTCAAAAGGGGAATAACTATCATAACTAAGGTGAGGTTTTTAGAGCAATTAATTTGGTGCTAGTTTGAATTATTATTGATGCAGGGGCATAACTGGAAAGGAAACAGGAAATAATATATTTTATTAGACTGTTAATAAATAGTTAAGAAATGATCAAGTTTTGAAAAAAAATAGAAATTCCAGAATTCAGAATTTGCTAAAACTGTCAGAATAGGAGAGAAATTGTCAAAATGATTAACTTAATTGTTTTTGAGATTCCTTATGGCTTTCATCTATCTATCATTTATTTGAGAATGAAAACTTGGGGGGAACAGAAAAATGAAAAAAGATTTCTTTCAAACAACAACAAAAAAAGATTCCTTTAGACATAGTGTTTTGTTTTTTCTAGGATTATAAGGCAAAGATATCCAAGGAAAGTGGTACTGAGTAGCAAGGAGTAAATATAAGTTCCTAAGAAGGCAGGAATTATTTTATTTTGTCTCTGGTTCTGGTAGGAAAATACCGCCTAACATACAGTAAGATTTAAGTATTTGTTGAATTGAATCAATGAAAAATGTAAATTAAAAAAAAAGTAAAATGAAGGTTCTAGGGAGCTAATAACATTTGTTACACAGCCAAAACTCTGTGGATGTCTAAGTCCAAAATATCTGTTGAACAGGGAAAAGGAAATCCACATAATTCCTATGCTTTGAGAACTAGGCTAAATTTTCTCTTACAACATTTTTATTCTACATCTTGAATATAATCCAAATGATTAAATTGCTATCAAGATCATACTGTATACATAAGGCCATTCCTGACCTCAATGGATTTTCTAATCTAGTACATAGATAATAATAGAGTAGGATGAATATGAAAACTTAGAAGGATATGTGTGTGGGGGAGGGTGTTAGAGAAGCTAGAGGTCACAGGCACACAGTGTTTTATGGTAGAAAGAACATTGAGTCTGGGGTCAAGATGGACTAGGTTGAAATCCATCTTCTGTTATGTAACTCTCCATGATCCTGAGATTATTTAACTTCTCCAGGATTTGGTTTACTCATTTAAAAATTGGGGGGAGTAAGGGGTGTGGTTTGACACTATGATTTTAACTGGCATTATATCCTTCGCTGGTAATCAAGGAAACCTTCATGGGGAAGCAGTTATAAAATTTGAACTGGGTCATAAAGATGAATAAGATTTTGATAGAACAAGTAAGTGGCTCAGTGGATATAGTACTGGGCCTGGAGTCAGGAAAACTCATCTTCCTGAGTTCAAATCTGATCTAGTTATGTGACTCCATAGTCACTCATCCCTGTTTGCCTCAGTTCCTCATATGTAAAATGAGCTGAAAAAGGAAATGGCAAACCACTCCAGTATCTGTGCTAAGAAAACTCCAAATGAGAACACAAAGCATTGGAAAGATGACTGAACAACAACTGAACTGAAAGATTTTTATACTAGAGATTAGGGATGATACAGAACATTCCAACTGAAAGCAATCGCACGAAGGACACAGAAGTGAGAAAACAAAAGCTCATGTTTTGGAAGAAGGAATAGCTCAGTTTCAAATGAGCGTAGATAGGACTTGTAAAGAAGAACTATGGGAGATGATATTCTGGAGTAGATATTATGAATCAATCAAACAAATATTTATTAAGCCTTTCTATTTCAGGCACTAGAGATACAATCTCTATTTACAAAGACCAAATTTCAATGATGAGATAAATATATGTGTATGTGTTCATATACATACACACATATGCATATATGAATATACCCAAATAATACAAAGAGAAAAATACAAATAAATAAAAAGTAATATATCCAAGGTAGTATGAGGGGGAGGGCATGAGCAATTGGCAGATTGTTACTTTTTTAAATAATGGCTAATATTTCATGCAAAGTTATGTTTTTATTTAAATGAAATTTTTAAATGGTCATATTATTTTATATAATCAAGAATTTTTTTTTAAATTTCCTCTGACAAATCCTTAGCAAAATTCAATTTTATAATAAAAGTCAATGGAAAAATAAGATTCAATGAACAGAAATCTGATTTACAGGAAGAATTAATTGCTAAGATATTGGCACAGAACAATCTTTCAACTAAACCAAGTCAGCAAGAAAATAGGATAGAGAAAGCACCCTAGATTGCTTGCTTCTTTCAGACCTATGGCATCCAAGGCAGCCCCAGGCTGCTGTGGGAGCTAGCATACAATTCCTTGTTGAGCTGGAGCCTAAAGCTAACTTGAAGATAAGGAGAGTGTGAAAGCTGCAGGTTTTCCATTGGCCTTTTGGGAGTATTGGTCTGAGAATAATTAGGCTTCTCCCCCTCCCTCTATAATTCCCCTTTCAGGAGGAATATCTTTCCCCTTGGAATTCTATTAATTTGGGTTGATTCTACAGACAGTTGAATTCCATTTCTAGAGAAAGTAGAATTCACGTTGAAGTTAAAACAGCTTGTACAGCAGACTGTGAGATGAATTTGGTATATTCACTTTTACAATCAATTTATATTTGAACTTAGGGTACTTTTGAAGTGATATGGTACTTTTAAAACTGCAAGTTATGGATCTTAAGGTTGGGATTCTGTTTTAGTTTTGTGCAAATGTAATGCCATGAGATGAATAGGTGTGGTTGTGTTGAGATCTGCAGAGAAAATGAGAGCAAGAGGCAGAGAGAGAGGAAAAAAGAAAGGGGTGAAGAGATATAGAGAGAGACTATCCATGGCAAATCATTCAATTGAGAAGTATCTTTAGATTTACTATGTGAGTTAGGCACTGAGGAGAGAGACAGACAGACAGACAGACAGACAGACAGACAGAAAGACAGACAGACAGACAGAAACCCCAGTGCTTATCCTCAAGGAGCTTACATTCTAATAAGGAAGAAAACATGTAAATGATTGATGATTCAGGGACCCTTGTTCAGTCCAGCTGGTCATTTAGTGAGTCCATACAAAAACTATACAGACTCGAAGGTAACCTCAGGCTGTACTAGCTGGGATGGAGCAGGAAAGACATCCTGCAGAATGTAGCATGTCAGCAGAGTCTTGAAGGAAGGATTCTAAGAGATGGAAGTGCTTTAGAATTAGATTGACTAGGACATTGGAGGACAGTACCTAGCTCAGAAGGAGCTGAAATTTTTAAATAATGAGTGTGATTATAGGACAGTCATATCCCTAAATCATATCTAGTTGGATACCTCTGACTTTCTATATTCCCCTTCTCAGATGGCAACCAGGAATTCTCTCACCCTCCCCTCAAATAAATCATGAAAATAATAGTGAAAAAACAGTCAATACTTTCTTAGAAGCATCACTGGGATCAATGTGGAAATGATTAGGAAAATTCAAATCTGTGAAGAGGAAATATATAATTAAAAAAACAGACAGAAGAAGATAATATTTTATCATTTCACAAAAGGAGGGAGATATGAGCATTTATTTTTAGCTGTATGTAGAAAAATACATAAGACCTTATACTAAGACTATTGCAGGGGGCAGCTGGGTGGCTCAGTGGATTGAGAGTCAGGCCCAGAGATGGGAGGTCCTGGGTTCAAATATGACCTCAGGCACTTCCTAGCTGTGTGACCCTGGGCAAGTCACTTAACTCCCATTGCTCAGCCCTTACCACTCTTCTGCCTTGGAACCAATACCCAGTATTGATTCTAAGATGGAAGGTAAGGCTTTTTAAAATAAAAAAATTAAAATAAAACTATTGCTGTATCAAAAATGGTTCTGATAATCTCACTTTTTTCTCTTTCTCAGAACTTATATCTTGACTGCAGAATTTGATGTAACATCATATGCTATAATTTATTTTGAAGATGAAAGAATCCATGACTTCTCAGACAAATTTGGTTTTTCAAAAATCCCAATCAAAAAGTTGTTACAGATAACTCCTGGCCCATGATATGTTTTCAGTCATAGCCAGTGGCCCATAGTACATCTTGGTTCTCCTCTCCTCATCCATATTCCCATAAGTACACACATACACACACCTTAGAATATAATCTCTTTGAAGACAGGGACTGTTTGGTTTTTGTCTTTGTATCCTCAGCATCAACCTCAGGGGTCTATGAATATTGTAGTCAATCAGTCAGTCAGCTATCATTTATTAAATACTAATTGTGGGCTAGTCACTATTAAATACTTGGATACAAAGAAAAAAAAATATTGTCCTCAAGTAGTACATCATCCAATGCTGGAGATAGCATGCAGATGACTCTGTAAGACTATATACATACATATATATATATATACATGATAAATTGGGGGTGACTTCAGAGAGAAGGCACTAAAATTAAGGATGAATAAGAATGGCCTTTTAGCAGACAGTGGGATATCAGCCTAAATTTGAAGGAAGGCAGGGAAACTAGGAGGCAGAAATGAGGATAAAGAGGGTTCCAGGCAAGAGGAAATTAATAAATGTTGGCTGAATTAAGTTATTCTGAAAAGCTCTGGTTTGGTAAAATTTCTCTCCTGACCCCCAACCTTTCCCCAAACTAAAATTCAACATTAGCTTAATAGCAAGTATCATCTACTTCCCTTTCTGAAATTATAAATAGGGTTTTAAAAGCATTCAGCTGAATTCATGGCTTATGGATCCATATCAGGTTTTTAAGTACAGAGAAAAAGCCCTAATGTTGGAGGCTAAGG
Organism: Monodelphis domestica; assembly: GCF_027887165.1. Taxonomy (NCBI): domain Eukaryota; kingdom Metazoa; phylum Chordata; class Mammalia; order Didelphimorphia; family Didelphidae; genus Monodelphis; species Monodelphis domestica. The sequence goes on from NC_077230.1 coordinate 170,932,315, forward strand.
TCATGAAAGGTGCTTACCACACCTCTATATAAACCATCACTTGGCTCCACAGTTAGAGTTCTGAATGGACCAGGAGTCTGATTATGTGTGGCATTTTTATGCTCTTATGTTCCTAATAAGAATCATTTGAAGAACAAAAACCTGAGCTGAATATCCTCTGGGACCTGCATTATCAAAAGCAATTTGTTCTCAGAGAAGCTTGCTCATAACAGGAATATTTGCAATGCATATAACTGACAATTAGGAATCACCTGTGACTAATGTGGTTGCAAAAAGTCTTCCAATGCTCTTACCATATTGAAAAAGTTTAATTAATTAGAAAAAATATTAAGTGCCAACTATTAGCAAGGCAATAGTTTTCCAGACTTACATTATTTCCTTTTTTAATAAACTGAACTACAACATAATGTAAGCTCCTGGAAGGAAGGGATACTTTTGTTTTTTATCTTCATGACCCCAGTCCCTGAGGCACAATAGGTGCTAAATAAATGTGGAAGGAAGGATGGATGGAAGGAAGGAAGGAACAAAGGAAGGAAAGAAGGGGGTAACCCTCAGAATACAAATTTAAAAATCATACTCTTTTTGACCATAAGGGGCTTAATATTCTAAAGGGAGATGATAGAGCACATATAAGTAAATACAAGCTAATTCAAGGGAACAGAATATTAACAAATGAGTATGTGGAGAGAGAGAGAGAGAGAGAGAGAGAGAGAGAGAGAGAGAGAGAGAGAGAGAGAGAGAGAGAGAGAGAGAGAGAGAGAGCAGAGACAGAGAGACAGAGACAGAGAGAGAGAGAGACAGAGAGAGAGACATATAGACAGAGACAGACAGAGACAGAGACAGAGAGACAGAAAGACAGAGACAGAGAGACAGAGAGAAAGACAGAGAGACAGAGACAGACAGAGACAGAGAAAGAGAGATAGACAGAGGCAGAGAAAGAGAGAGAGAGAGAGAGCAGAGACAGAGAGACAGAGACAGAGAGAGACAGAGAGAGAGACATATAGACAGAGACAGAGAGAGACAGACAGACAGAGACAGAGACAGAGAGAGAGACAGAGACAGAGACAGAGACAGAGAGAGAGACAGAGAGAGACATATAGACAGAGACAGAGAGAGACAGAGACAGAGAGACAGACAGACAGAGACAGAGAGACAGAGAGAAAGACAGAGAGACAGAGACAGAGACAGAGAAAGAGAGATAGACAGAGGCAGAGAGAGAGAGAGAGAGCAGAGATAGAGACAGAGAGACAGAGACAGAGAGAGACAGACAGAGACAGAGAGAGACAGACAGACAGAGACAGAGACAGAGAGAGAGAGACAGAGAGAGAGAGACAGAGAGAATAATCTAGAAGCAACAAAAAAGGAGATACTAAATAAGAGCACTGAGAGATGGAATTCCTCGTATAAAGAATAGCTTTTACGAATGCTCAGAGGTCTGAAATGGAATGTTGCATTTGAAGAACACCTAGTGTATTGCTTCAACAGGAACATCTAGAAGATTGCTTTGAAGGGAATATAGTAATGTGAAATAAGACTGGAAATGTACATGGGAGTCACATTGTAAATGCCATTAAAGGATTTCTTCACTGTTAGATGAAATGAGAAACATTATTATAATATGATGTAGGAAAGAATTAACTTTATATGTACACAATTAGAGATGTAGAGAAAGCTAATTAGCCTCAAATAATTCTTCTCTCAGTTCCACTTTCAAAATTTGCATATTCCTTAACTATCGAACTCAAGTTTTGTGCTTGAAAGCTTCTGGGAAGCCTTTTCTGACTCACTTCAAACTCCGATTAAGTCTTCTCTCCTTTCACTCTCATCGTTTCCCTTTGTCTTTTTTATACTCATCTGCTTATAGATCTCCACCTGCCAATTCCATAGCCCATTTTTTAGTAGAAAAATGACTGACATTTAAAAATTTAATTCAGTAAGACTTGATTGATTGTCTACTACATAACAAAAAGTTTGGCATGCAGGATCTGGAACCAAATTTGGAAGCATGAAAACTTGGATATGAGTTTTCATTCTGACTCTTCGTGGCTGGCTGTGTGACCCTGAGCAACTCACTAAACTTTCTAAGACTGTATAAACTGCAGAACATGTGCTGATCTACAGCAGAGAGAAATATCCTTAAAAGAGTTTTTCTATACCAGTGAAATCACAGGTCTAGACAACCACAAAAAATAAGTGACAGAAAATAAAAATGAAAACAACCCCTGCTTAAAAAGACCTTACAATCTACTTGTTCAGTCATGTAGGATGCTTCATGATCCCATTCAGGGTTTTCTTGGCAGAGATACTGGAATGGCTTGTCATTTCCTTTTCCAGATTTCATTTTATAGATGAGGAAACTGAAGCACAAAGAGTTGTGACTTGCCCAGGGTCTCCTAGCTAGAAAATGTCTAAGTTCAGATTTAAACTCAGGTCTTCTTGACTCCAGGCTTAATGCTATATATCCACTGAGTTACCTCGCTGATTGGAAAAAAAAAAACAAAAACTAAAAACATTAGAATTCAACTTATTCAACACTTTCATTTTACAGTTAAGGAAACTTAAGCCCAGAGAGCAGAGGTGAGTTGCCCAAAGTCAAATAGTAAGTGGCAGAGACAGTTTTCTATATTATGGCCCTAGGGATACCCTTGGCCCCTTGATTTCCACTATGCATGCATGCCTTCATATTTGCCGTCTCTTGAAGATAGTCCATATTCAAAAGACCTATAAAATTACTTCCTCCTCTTTATGATAATACTAATTAATAAAAATAAAAGCTAACATTTATGTAGTTAATTTATAGAGCATATAGCCAGAAACTATGCTATGGTACTTTACAAATCTTATCACATTTGATCATTACAACAACCTTGTGAAGTAGATGCAATGATTATCCCCACTTTACAGATAAGGAAACTGAGACAGAGGTTTAAGTAACTTTAGCCAAGGTTACATGGTAAATGTCTGAGGCTGGATTTGAATGGAGGTTTTCCTGGCTCTAGTGCTCTTTCCACTAAACAACCTAGCTACTTCTAACATCTTTCCTGATAGGGTTCCATGCCTATAACTGCATCCATATTGGATTCTGAAAGATGATTATCTGACATCTTCTGTTAGAAATCAGGGTATGAAATATCTGGGAGTACAAAGGCAACTCTTTGACATGTTGCAATCAATCAGAACCAGATTAAAAGCAAAAGTACTTAAGTTACAGTGAAATGGTAAGAAAAATTATTAGCAAATCAGTTGAGTGAAAACTAAACAGGTATATAAAGCAGCCAAGTATCTGATCTAAAGGGTTTAATTTTGAAAGCCAAATCAAGATCATGGTAGGCCTTTTAAAGCAATGATTGTGGTGATCTGGGATAAATCCAAAAAGAGAATAAACTTCCCCAAATATTAAAACAGGCTGGGATTAAGGAAGATACCAGATGATTAAAATCTCCTCTAGAGCTAATTATTTTCCTCTTTACAAAGAGGCAATAGCAGCTGTACTATTTGCTAGAGAGGAGATGAAATTCATTCCAGAATCATGGAGTTGTGACTGTCTTTCTACACAGCTGTACTCTTATGGTAAAACCTTACTTACTCTTTCATAGGGAAAGTAGACCTTCACTTTGTTTGAAGACTATGAAAATAATGTAAAGATACATAGTGAGGAGTTATCAGTTGATTTCTCTATATTTGTCTTCTTAAAATCTAAGTTTATGATGACTCCCCAAAACCTAAATAACAGGAGAGGAAGTTTGATATCATAGGAGCATCAGTTTGAGAGACTAAAGACTAGGTTGAAATCCTGCTTTTTTCACTTAAATCTCTATGACATGAGCCAAGTCTCTAAACCGCTGTGGCTCTCTCAGTTTCCTTATCTGTAAAATAAGGTCTTTAAGTCTCTTTCCAGAACTTAATCTGTGATCCTATGAAACAGAAGAAACCATATTGCTTAAGATAGCACATATTGAAAACAAAATTTCTCTGTTCATCCAAAGAATTTACCCCTTCCTTAATTCTCTCCTTACTTCTAAGAAATCAAGGAGAGTCTCCCCATGCTGAAAAAACACAAATACTTAAATTAAATATCAATTTTTACCTAGCTCATTTTGAAACTACCTCAGAGCTTAATGTTTGGAAACTCATTTGAATTTACAGCACTTAATCTAAAATCATTGAGGATGTTGCAATAGGTGCTCTAATGACGTACAATTAGTTTTGAAACAAGAAAACCCTGGAAAAGTGTTATAAGATATAGTTCTAGATTTAAGATATAGTCCTAGAAATCAAAGGGAGTCAATAATACTATGTAGACATTTTTTTCAAACCCTTACCTTCCACCCTACAATCAATAGTGTATATGGTAGCAAGGCAGTGGGGGTTAAGTGACTTGCCCAGGGTCACATAGCTAGGAAGGGTCTGAGGCCAAATTTGAACCCAGAACCTCCTGTTTCAATCCACTGTGCCACCCAGCTGCCCATCTATAACTTTTGTACCAACTTTTTCTTCCCAACTTTATACACAAGTTACATATAACATCTCTAAGATCATCTCTTCAAGTCTGAGGACTATAGTACTAATAAAAACAAGCACTCACATTTACAAATATGTGATCTTGAAAAAGGTAGAAGAAACATAACCAGTAAGATAAATATTTTAAAACCTCCAAACCCTCCAGATACCAAACATGGGCCCACATCTCCTCATCAATAAATCCATAAATCCTTCTGAAATATGATAAAGAATAATGAACAGATATTGACTTTTAAATAAAATGTCAACTAATGCATTACATATACACCATTTTATCATATATTAAAATACTTTCAATTTATTCTCTCTCCATATATATTATATACATATGATATTAGGTGAGGTATTTTCCTGTTCATATATAAGTGTATATACCTGTTTTTAGAATTATGTATGTCTTTGTATGTATATATAAACACATGTTTACATACATGTGTACATATGTAGATAACATTTACAGAGTGATTGCTATGTGGCAAGCACTCAACTTAGAACTTTATACTCGAGTGTCACAACAACCCTGTGAGGTAGATGCTGTTATCATCCTATTTTATTAGATGAGGAAACTGAGGCAAACATAGGTTAAGTATATCTCTCTCCATAGATATACAGAATACTTTTGAATCTCTATGTGTGGAGAGCCAGACAGACAAACTAGAGAGAGAATTGAGATCATCTACAAATGTATAATGACCTGAATAGATTAAACCAAGATCAAAAGTTATCGTAAGGCACTCCCAGAAGAAACTTGAATTGCCCACTGACATACCATCTTATAAACGAGCTGGATAGCATGGAAGGGAATATGATGCTATTGCTACAGAAATTAATCACTGATATGTCTCCAATTTCCTGTCTAAAATGACTAAGAAAACTTGCCTTCCGAAAGACAACACATTCTGTAAATTTTCGTCATGCTTGCAAACATAATTTAACTTAGAGATGAAAAGGTCAAGTGGCAACTCTTCTAAAGAGAAAGCGTGGTCCAAAATAATTTATAGTCATTTTATGCAAAAGATTCTTCTGAACTAGAGCATACCCACCCTATCATCAGTGGAAGTTCAGGGTGACACCCATTGTTAGTGGAAGAAGGAAGTTTTCATAAAGGAGAAAATGCCTGAGCTCAGAAGGAATAGAGAGATTTTAGAAGGTAAGACAAAGAAAGAATATTCACCAAGAATATACACTTTCTAAAATACTCTGAATCTAGAGCATCTCCCCCCTTTCTTCCCCTTCTCCCCCCCCCACCCCAGCTTTGGACCTGAAATCTGAAAGGTAAGTCCATCTAACTTTAACTTTTCAAAGTTCCTCCTGGTCCTTTAGGAAAGGGCTAGAATTCAAGTGAATTCCAGTAACAGAAAGGTCAAATGCCAAGAATATCTTACCTTAAAATTTCTTGTTAAATGAACTGTTCTGTAAGAATTCAAACCAGAAAAACAAGAATTATGCTAGGATAAAGTATTTTTCCAAGTTAACTTTCTTGCATTATTGATATACCAAGTCTGTTCAATTCAATTCTGCAGTTATTAGCATCTATAATAAGTTAGGCTTGTTAAAATAAAGACAAAAGACAGTGGACAGAGATCCAGGCCTGAGAGGGAGATTCTGGGTTCAAATCTGTCCTCAGACACTTCCTAGCTAAGTGACCCTGGGTAAGTCACTTAACCGCAATTGCCTAGCCCTAATTATTCTTTTGCCTCAGAATTAGTACTTAGCATGAGCTCTAAGACAGAAGTTAAAAGTTTTTTTTAATAAGATAAAGAAAAAAAAATCATAGTCTTGGACCTTAAGAAGCTCACAATCTTAGAGTAGAGATAAAATATATACATATGTGTATGTGTACATGTCCATATGAAACATATCATGTTGATATATACATACATATTACCAAACAGAAAACGTGAAATACAAAAAATAAGTTCACCTAAATACTTTAAGAAAATGAGGCGGAGAGATAACTTTTATTGGGGAAAATTGGGGAAAGATTGATTCAGTGAAGATTTTGTATCTAGATGGGGATAAAGATATCTATTGCAACATTTGCAGACAGAATTCAGTATGTTTCCAGATGGAGGATAACTTTTTTAAATGCACAGAAATAAGAAAGGGCAAGATAAATTGGCGAAATGCTTACTAGTTCAGTTTTGCTAGTTTATGAAGGCCTTGAAGGGTAGTTTAGACTTAGAATATGAATGCACTTCAACCCTAGGCCTCAGACTTTTCATTTTATTTTATAAGCAAAATGAAGACAATGTTTCCTAACCAGGTAAATTACACCAGATGGAACAAAAACTTTTAAGCTCTACTTAGAAGCAATAACCCCAAATAGAAAATTCCATGTTTCAGACATCACTAGTGGTAGCTAGGTGGTACATATAATGTTTGGCCCAGGGTTAGGAATACCTGAGTTCAAATTCTGACTCATAAACTAGATGTGTGACCCTGAGCAAATCATTTAATCTTTGTTTCCATTTCCTAATCTGCAAAAGGACAATAATAATCTCTTTTCTTGGGATTTATTATGAGTATAAAATGTGATAATATTTGTAAAGTATTTTGTCAGTCTTATAAATCTCTAAAAATGTTGCTACTATTGATGACAATAAATATAAAACCAAAAATAAAATCTTAAAAATTCATAGATGTCAACATCACAATGTGCAAAAATAATGGAAAAAGGAAGAAAAATAGAAAAAAGAATACACAGTACAATGATTAATAAACATTAACTAAGTCACAACCTCTCAAGGTCTTGATTTGTTCCTTTGTAAAACTATCCATTGGACTAGATCATCTTTAAGTGCTTCCCAGATACATCCTAAAAACCTATGAAATATGTAATATAAATTATTTGGTATTCCATCCTATTGGTATGAAGAGCGTGAACTCCTACCTTCAATTCAATTGAACACTTATTAAGCATCTACGATGAAGAAGGCACTGTGAAATAACACAAAGACTTTTTGTTTGTTTGTTTAACATCTTTTATTCCAAGTACCTCAAATGAGATTGGCACCATTCTGAAGTTCCACAACAAAATATTGAAGGCTCAAAACTCTTTTGAAGAAACTGACATTCTACTGAAGACTTCAATCTGTCATTTTTCTAATACCCTAAGTCCCTTTTAATGTAAAAGTGCAAAATGATAACATATTATTAATTTTGTAAAATACAAAAGCATTTTAAATACAGGTCTGAAAGAGTTAATGGCAACCTTAAGAATTGCTTCACTCCTTCCTCACATTTGGTCATCTATGTACAGAAATGTGCTGAATTGTCACAGTGTGAGTTTCAACAAGAAATATCACTAAATCTTGGAAAATATTTAGAGAAATGTTAGGAAAATTTTAAGCAACAATGGCTGCATACACTCTCAAAGATTCCATTCTTTAAATGAAATCCATAGGCCAAGCCTTAATTTCACCCAGCCTGCTTGCTGAAAGGAAGGAAATATTATTGCTCTGGTCACAGATACTTCAACCTAGAGAACAATCTCACCCTTGGTGGGCAGATGAAGCACTCACAGGATACAAAAGAGTTGATGAGAATGTTTTAGGACTTAAAGAGGAGCTATGAATAAGTAATTGTTGAAGAGCTCAGAGTTTTATAAAGTGGTGACATAAAGAAGTCACAATAAGGAACACAGACAGCCCTCACTGAATGAAGCAGATTTTAACAAAATAAATTTGATTTACTAAAAAAAAATCACTTTAGTACTAAGTTTAGTACTTTTTTTTCTTCTTGCAATATATAATTGAAACACATATTTAAATTTATATTGCTTTTATTGAATATGGTCATACTGAATTTTGAAATTAGATTAGCTATAAATTTAAATTTCTCTTAAAAAAATACCTCCAATTGCTTTTTCTTGTAAAAGGTCAATGAATGGTTTTCTAGTCCATTAGTAGGTCTTATTCAACAACAAAAAAGCTACTGAATACGTTGACAAAAAGAGATGACACAGAAGAAAAAATATTTTGACTTATTCATTCTATTTTCCCCAAAACTTACAACTCCCAGCCAGCCACTTCTTTAGACTACCAAATACCTGGTTCTTTTGAAAAATATTGAAATTTTGAATTAAGAAAGTCTAATTAACTATATCACATCATCCACATACTCAAATTTTCCAAGAGAAGGAAGTAATTTGTATTCCTTTTTCTAGATTCACACACAACGTCTGTCCCACAATTTCAAATGGTTGTATACATTTAGACCTGTAGACAATATCATCATTTGAAGTTTTCTGTGACGGAGAATAAGAATCACCCAGAAAATCAGACTTACTAATTATTTTTAACCTAATTACCAGTCAGAAACAGGCAAAACAAAAACTCCCTTGGAGCATTAGGAATCAAGTTCAAGCATCAGTTTCAGGACTAGCTGTTGAAGAGGATTATAAGATCAAAACAGAAAGGGATGTCCCATTCAAGAAGTCAATACTTTCATTCTTAAGTATTAAAGTCCATACTTTGCAAAGGAGTATTATATGCTTTCTTTCAAGTTAAGAGGGTCTTTGACCTATAACATAGGGAACTCTCAATCTCCTATGTTGCAGAAATAGGGCCCAATGGGCTTTTTCTCTTGTATTATTGATTCTGAATCACCTCTTGTTGGCACATGTCAGGATGCTAATTTCAATTCTCCACAGTAAGTGTACCATATCAAGAAGGGTGACATATTTGTTGGTCAAATTTTCACTTACTAATTAAAAAAAAACATTCAGTAAACATTTATTTAAGGTCTTGCCCTTGGTGCTAGAAATATAAAGAAAAAAAGAAGAAAAATTCCTTCCCTCATGGGATTTTCATTTTATTGGGACGATGACACATTTAAATAGAAAAATAAATACAATATATTTAAGAAGCCAGGAATATCTAGAAAACTTCTTGTAAGAGGCCTTTTAAAATATCCTTGGAAGGTAAGGGTTCTAAGAGATGGAAAAATGTGAACAAAAAATACGATATAGCCCTTTGTCAACAATATCAAAACTGTCCGTTTTGTAATATGAAAATAGGCTTCCTTTGTTTTTTTCTTCTAGAGCCTATTTTCTATTCCATTTTGCTCCAAAAATTTCCATGCCCAAATATATATTTGGGTTCAAGCAATAAATTGAAAGTCCAAAAGTTTTCCATGGCCAAATTTCCTTGGGAAATGCTCTTCTAGATAGATAATACACTACATTTCAATGTGTCCCTGTGAATTAATGAAAGTCCTTCATAGTCTAGTTTCCTCCTGCCTAACCTGTTTTCTTACATCTTTCTCCTCCAATATGTTTTTTTTTTTTTTCAATCCAGTAACACTGACCTCCTGGATTTTACTTAAATATGACACTCCACCTCTGCATTCAGAGCATTTCTCTCACTGTGCCTCATGCCTGGAACACTCTCCCTCTTCTGATCTGATTACTGACTTCCCTAGCTTCTTTTAGATCCCAACTAAAATCCTAATCTCTACAAGAAGTCTTCCCTTAATTCAAGTGCTTTCCCTCATTTAATGATTTCCTAACTATCCTGTCAATAGATTGTTTTGTATACATTCCATTGCACATTGTCCCTCCTCATTGTCCCTCACAATTAGATTGTGAGCTCCTTGAAGGCAGGGACTGTTTTTTGTCTTTTTTTTTGGTAACTAGTATTTGGAACAATGTCTGGCATATAGTAAGCACATAATAAATGTTTATTGTTTGCTCTCCTGAAATTTTATTTCAGCTATAATACCTATATTATCAATATAAGCATAATCCTTATAAATCACTACTTTATATTTTCCAAGACAAAAAAAAAACAAACAAAAAACAGTGGACAGTACATTTGTGGAACGTTTTAAACAAAAAATTGAGGACCTGTACATAAAACTTAAAGGAATTATTTCAGTCTCCTGGAAATCTTTACAAAAGGCACTACAATTGGTTTAAAGTTATGGGGGGGGGGGAGAGAATCAGTTCTCTAATCACCAATGCCCAAGGAAAAATGAAAAACAAGTGCTAAGTTCATCTCCATTTCCAACAATGAATTGATAATCTCTAATGTTGCTTTAGGGCAGTTACCAGATCACTTTCAGAACTGGTATACAATGGATTTGACCTGGAAATAGATTTCCCTTTAAAGCAGACTCCTGTTATCTGATGTAAGAATCATTTTCCCAGGGGATCAGTCATAGGAATTGTAGCTTTTCAGAAGATAATTTATCATTTACTGGTACCGTATTTATGGACTGCCATTTATTCATTCATTCATTTCCTTCTTTCTTCCTTTATTTAATCATTTATTTATTTGTTTAAGCTAGTATAGTAACATACTTTCAATTTCACACTCTTTTGTACTTTCTGGACAGTGATAGTCTACTTTATAAAAGGAAATTTCCAAACCTTTTTTCTTCTCTATCTGCCCTATTAGCTTTCAAAAGAGTGAGCAGAGATCTCAGGTAATAATAACTCACATTCACTTAAAATTTTAGGTTTTCCAAATCACTTAGAACTATGTTAAGCACTTTATAAATATCATTTCATATGATCCTCACAACGATGCTACAAAGTTATTATAACTGTTATTATCGACATTTTACAGTTGAGGAAGATCAGGAAAGTAGAGGTTAAAAATGATTTTCCCAGAATCATATAGCTACTAAATGTTTAAGGCTGGAATTAAACTCAGGTCTTCTGGGTTCCAGGCCAGGCACTCTATTCACTTAGTTGTCTATTAATTCTATTAGATCAAGGCTCTTGCACCAGTTCACACAAATAGTAAGTAAGAGAAACAGAATTAGAACTCCTGTCTTCTGACTCTAGAGCCTGTACTTTATTCACAATAATTCTTGGGCTGTATACATATGTCTAATGAATGGCAAAGCCAATCTGGAATCTGGAACTTGAATCCAACAATTCCCTTTCCCTTTATATCTCAAAAGATAGTAGATGGATAATGCTGCCCAAGCAATGGTGGTGAGGATCAGGAGACTAAGAAAGGTCTGGCCTTGTCAGAAAAGAATGTTCTGAAGGATGACAAACATTCTTAGAAGACCTTGCTCCTTAATTGTTTATGGATTACTGATCCTTATTTCACTGTTAAATAATGGTTTCTAGAAGAGTTAAGAAAAATCTTGTCAGGAAACAGTTGTTTTCCTCCTACAGACTAACATTCCTGCAGGCAAAATGGCAAATTAACCAATATAAATGTTTGCTTCAAAACACAGAAATCTTTTATCTATTTAGGAAGAGATCATACAATATAACATGCTGAACTATTTCTATTAAGCCACAAGATGAAGAAAAAAATTGAAAAGAATAAATCTATTATAAAGCATTCAGATCTGCTTTGTGAGAAATCTGTAATACATTGTATTGTACAGACTACAGGAGATGATAGCCTAATAATCCAGAATGCAGAGGGGGCTTTTGACAACAACAAAAAAGAGTGAGAGTTTATAAAATAATGTTAGGAAGGAAAATCCCATTTGATTAATGAAGACTTTAAAAATGATTGATTCTCTTTGTCGTGTCACTTTATGAAATCATTCCATACCTTGATTTCTCTGTCAGAATAATTTGATAATAACATGATTTTGTTTTCATGAAGTGCTTTAAGACTTTTGAGAGCCCCGTCCACATTTATGATGAAGCCATCTTACTGCTGTGTGTCATGTTCTAGTAAAAAGAATGCAGACCAAAGCATAACTAGAATCAGCAATGAATTCCTGTGATTGTGGAGGATTTGTTTGTCAGATGTTTAAAACCCTGGGAAGTAGAGATAGGACTGTGGTGGACAGGCACGGAAGGTAGCCCTTCTGTCACATATTAACATTATTCCTTCAAGTACTCTTTTTGAAGCTTAAGAGCAAAGATTTTGGTATCAGACATGATGACAAATAATGATAAATGGTTTGAAAACAAGACATAAAATTTTTTAATTGAAATTATTTAGTTTGGAAGAAAGGTTTAGGGTGACTACTAAGTTATGAAAAGGTATTAGAGGCTCAAAAAAGTGCACACATTCTTTGTTCCTTGGAAGAATAATTGAGTTTAAATTACTGCAGGTGAAATTTGAGTAACGGTTAGGTTAGATTTCAGAAAGAACATTCTTTTGGTTGTAGAACAGTTTTGTGTTATTTTAATTTCCTTTTTAAAATGTCTAATTATATTTGCTTCCTGTTTCAGAATTATTTAGTCATTGAAATGGAACCATCAATGGCATTAGCAGTCACTTATCCTGCGTTTACCTCAGTTTCCTTAACTGTAAATTTGGGATAATGATAACACCTTTCTTGCAGAAAGTAAAACAAATAACTGTGAAAGGTGGAGATTCTGTAGAAAAAATCTGAAACATAAGGTTAGAGAGGCAAAAGATGAGGCCTGAAAGCAGGGAAAAAATATAAGAATAAATATATTATTCATTTATTACCTGCCAGGGTTAATTTAAATGTCTAAATTTCTCCTCCTTCTAGAACTCTATCTAACCATGTTTTTCATGATTAAATTTAACCACTATGTAGCTTCCAATTTGAAGCACAGGGTTTTTATTGTTGCTGCTACTGTTTAATAGATTATCTGTGAATTCTTTTGATTGGTGCTTCATCTTCTACAGAGATTCTAGACAGTTCTTATTATTACTATTTCTTGCATTATGATATTCAGCGTGTTTGAATTGTCATGTTCTTCTGGGAGGCCTGTGATCTTTACACTGTATGTATCTAGTCTTGGAGATCAATACTGAATATAGATCATTTGTTCTTTAAACTTTTTTTCTTCTCTTCTTCCAGCTTGTCCTTCACTTCAGTATATTTGCATTTCCAACCTGTTGTCCTCTCTCTCTCTCTCTCTCTCTCTCTCTCTCTCTCTCTCTCTCTCTCTCTCTCTCTCTCTCTCTCTCTCTCTCTCTCTCTCTCTCTCTTCCCTCCTCCCTTTCAGAGAGACTTGATGCTATGGTGTTATGCTTACTTATTGAACTAATTACTGCTAATATTCAATTTCAGATCATGGAATCTTCTTTCACTTATTGTCTTCTAGCCTCATTTTTCTCTTGAACCATTCTGCAACTGTGGTTCTAGGGTTCTTAAGGATCTACCAGGTTCTGTGTTTCTTTAGATGGTAGTTTATTTTCATGTCTTGAAATATTGATAAAGAGTATTTTCTTATCTCTAGGTTGATTTGGTAGTCATCTCTTCTAATTTAATAATCATCACTGTTGATATATATTCTTATATTCTAGGTTTTTATTTTATTTTTTTCTTCTTGGAAAGTGTCCCCTTTATATTTCTCTGTTGATCATGCTGAGACTTCTCCCCACATGGTGGGTTTTCATTGAGGATTGAATCAAAAAGTTGTCTCATCCTCTTCCAAAAGGGGGGAAATTTCCTTTTCCCCCAACTTGGTCCCTTCTCCAAGGAATCTCTGGGAGAACAAGACTGGCCATAATTCCATTTCCATTTAATTCATGCTTGGTATTGTCATATGTGTAGATCCCCATCCTCTTCTTCCCCCCATTATTTAGTTCCAGCTGTGCTGAATCAGCATATGCTATTTTTTGCAGGGGAGGATGGGAGTGTAGATACTGAGGAAAAAATTTCTGCCTCTTGAGTTTTTCTGCCTCTAAACTAGAAGCTTCCTCAGGCCAAAGGATTGTGGTCTCCCAACATAGTTTCTTTTTCATGTGGTTGCACAGAGTTGATATCACTGATTGTTACAAGATAAAAATGGGAAATGTCAGGGTAGGGTGCATTGGTAGTCTCTCCAGCAAAAAGAAACTCCCATAGAGAACAACTACTAGCTCTGTGGCCCTAGTTAAGTCATTTAACCTTAGTTTGCCTCAGTTTACTTAACTGTACAACAGGAATAATGATAGCACCTATCCTGCAAGGGGAAAAACAATTAACTAAGGTAGGGATTCTATAGAGAAAATCTGAAAGGCAGAAAGGTTAGAGAGACAAAGGTGAGGCCTAGGGGCAGGAGGAGAATGTTTGAATAAAACTTTATTTCTTTCCCATCAGTTAGGGACAACTTCAATGTCTTTTTTTTTCCCAGTCCATTTATCGAAGTGGTACTGGTAGAAGCCATCTTTTATCAATAGCTGATATCATAAATTCTTTGGCAGAATTATATTTTACTTGTCTCTGTAGCTCCCTCCCTGTTCCCTCTCTCCACTGCAATTACATGTAAGCATACAAATAAATTCATTTAAACTATTGAAACTGAACAGAATTTCTTCCTGAAGTTCAGGTGATCCAATAACTCTTAAAATTGTTACAAATATCTATATTAGAATATTACAAATATAATTATATTTTGTAAATTGACCCCCCCCCCAACTTACACAAAAAGCCTTAAGAACACAGACTTCATAGCAGAGGAAGGATCATCTATCTAGATAATAGTACTAGCTGGGAAGGAAGCAAGGGAGAGTTGTTAATACATCCAGACATCAGTTAATTTTGTTAACTTAGATGCTCTCTAGAGTGCTGAACTATAATCAGTAAGGCTCATCTTCCTAATTTCAAATTTGGCCTCCGACACTAGCTATGTGACTGTGGGCAAGACATTTACCCCTGTTTGCCTCAGTTTCCTCATCAGTAAAATATCTAGGAGAAAGAAAGGGCAAATCACTACAATATCTTTGCCAAGAAAACTCCAAATGGGGCCACTTACGGTCTGACATGACTGAAACAATTAAACAATAGTGACAACAATAAAAAAATATATTTTCCATGCAGACAATATGATGCACATAGTTGTGAAGGGAAGGCAGGCAGGCAAAAATAAATTATATAATTAAGATCTGACCATATTATCCATCTCCTCCTCTCAATAATCTACAAACGGCTCCTTAAAATGGTCTAATGAATTTGAAACCTTTGCAACCTAGCTTCTTCCTACCTTTCCAGTCTTCTCACACTTTATCCCTCTCCACATAGTGCGCAATCCAGTGACACTGGCCTTCTTGGTGTTTCTCAAAGATGACATGTCCCGCATGCTTGAAATATTTTTTCTTCTCACCTCTGGGCCTGCTTTCTCTATCATCCTTCAAGATCCAGCTTAGGGTTTATCTTCTTTAAGAGCCCTAATCCTGATCTCACTCATACCCCTGTGCTCCAGCCTTCCTTTAATGTTTATACTCTATATTCTCAATGCATATATGCATGTAATTGTTTGCATGTTGTATCCTACATTATAAAGTGCGCTTGTCAAGGGCAGGGACCCCATTTTTGCCTTTCCTCACATCCCCAACACTTAGCACAGTGTCTGGCACATGTTAAGTGTTTGAAAGCTTTTTGACTAACGATTATCGGTTATAGAGAGGAAGGTCGAGGATAAAGAGAGAAAAAGAATAAAGTCAGGACAAGAAGGGAATCTCTTTCCTTTTGTGAAGTCAAGGATTCTATTTTACCTTTTTAAAGGAAACCAAATTCCCATGAGATCATTTTGAGCTGCTTGCATTTATTAAATTTCCTTACTATCCTATGTGTGATTTTATGTCTTGTTTTGAAATACCAAGTTCTTTTTCTTTCCAATATAATAAAGCATAAGACTGAATACTCACACTGGAGGAAAGAATTGTCTAAACTGATGAATAGCACGTGTATACCAAAACTGATATCTCAATCTAATAATTAATCCTTTCTTCTATAACATAATATTCTCTGCCCCATCTCCCCCACTACACACACACACACACACACACACACACACACACACACACATGCAGACACACACACGCAGAGGCACAAGCCTCTAAACATGCATTGAATTTCAGAACTCCCCTAAGACACAGGTCTATGTCTTTGATTCCTGTCACATAAATCAAAGTCTGAGTGATTCTCTAATTGTTACAAGATCCTTATGGGTAGGGAGGAAGGTTAGTTAAAAATAACAATTCCTAGATTGAAGATAAGACAAAATAGGTAGCTCCACATCATAATGACAATCAGTGGCAAAGTTCAGGGGAACCTTGTGTCACCAGACACAAACGTGGTATGGCATCACCCATCACATATGGAGCCTTCCCTAGTGCGGCCAAAGAGATATGAAACCAAGGGGCATTGAATACATTGTCAAAGGAACCAGAATGGTAAAAAGATAGAAATATTTGAATTCCCCCAGTATCTGCCCTGTCACTTTACAAGCAATTAATAGATATTTTGTGAAGTGCTCACTATGCAAAGGTCACTTTGATAAGCTTAAACATTAGGACCTGGAGTAGGTGATTCATAACCAAGAACTCATGGACACCCAAGGAATCCATGAATATATGTCAGGAGAAGAAGGTCTATCAGTTTGGAAGGGGAGGAAATTACATGCTTATTTCTCACGTCACATTCTTCTTCATGTCACCAACCTTGCCCACACCTTTTCATGTTTAAAAATGGCACAGGGAAAATTAGGTAGCATAGTGGATGGAACACTAGAATTGAAGTCAGGAAGACCTGGGTGTAAATTTGGCCTCAGGCACTTCCTAGCTATGGGACTCTGGGCAAATCACTCAACCTTGATTGTCTAGCCTTTGCTGTTCTTCAGTCTTAGTATTGATACTAAGACAGAAGGTAAGGTTTATTAAGGATTATAATTATAAGGTTAATTGAAAATACATTAAAAACTCAAACATTTATAATGAGCTAGGTGGCTCAGTGGATAGGGCACTGCTCCTGAAGTCAAGAAGGCTTGGGTTCAAATCTGTCCTCAGAGGCTTGGTAGCTGTATGACCCTGCACAAGTCACTTGACCCTGTTTGCCTCAGTTTCCTTATCTGAAAAAATGAGCTGGAGAAGATTTGACAATCCATTTCAATATCTCTCTCAAGAAAATCCTTAATGGGATCATAGTTGGACATGATTGAATAACTATAATGTGGTAACAGAACAACAAAACAAAAACCAGAAAATATAATCAAATATTTAATATCTCTCTTAGAACCTACTTATATAAGAATGATTCACATCTATATAGTCCTTTAAAGATTAAAAATGCTATTACTAGTACTATTTTAAAAATGAAGAAACTGAGGCTCAGAAACATAGACTGATTTTCCTTTGGTCATAATGTTTCCTTAGCTCTGTAATGCATAGCAAGTCATTTACCCTTTCAAGGTCTCATTTTCCTCATGAGTAAACTGAGCCGGCTGGATTAGCGGATCTCAAAGTAGAGGACTTTTACAATCCTATAATCTGTTAAAGGAGGGAACTGGATTAAATGATTTCTAATGTCCTTTCCAGCTCCAAATCCGATGATCTTGTGACACAGTTAGAAGGCAACAGGGAGCTTTTGAGCCCAAATTCGGTGCTTGTTCTGCTATAGCAGAAATTCTAAACCTTCTTTTGTGTGGTAGAATAGACCCTGTGGTAGTGTGGTGAAGCCTACGGAGGCCTTCTCAGAATAATATTTATTATCTATATTCACAATTAAAGGATATGCTCAATTTTAGTTAGAGGTTGGTAAAAATAAAGATGCAAATTTTTCTTGTTCCAAGTTCACAAACACCCTGAAATCTATCCATGGACCCCTTTGGACCCCAAGTTAAGAACTTCTACCCTTTGCTATGTATGCTCATCCTGTTTACAAGCCAATCACTACTTATACCTTTTTAGCATTCAAATGATGCTCTCAAGGGAGCCTCAGGCATTGCCTATATTAATATAATTTTTATGTAAAAGGAAGAATACTCCTAGATTCTTCTACAGTAAAGATGTGCAAAGAAGGTAATTCTAAAGGCCAGTAAACCACAATATTTGCAAAATGATTCTGATCTGCTTGGGTTCACCACAATAATTTCATAATGATACCCAAATAGATGTTATTTCCTTTATATTTTAGCTGCCATAGGACATTATTGTCAAATACTAGAGTGATATAGAAGGGCAGATACCTGGTCAGTGCATAGAGCACCAGGCCTGGAGTCAAGAAGACCTGAGTTCAAATACAGCCTCAGACATTTACTAATATCTTCATTTAGCCCTGTTTGCTTCATCTTTAAAAATGAGCTGGAGAGGGAAATGGCAAACCCTACCAGTATTGTTGCCAAAAAAACCCAAAATGAGGTCACAAAGAGTCAGGCACAGAAGAAATGACTGAATAACATGATATGGTGAGAGAACAATATACAACACGACCTTTGTTTTTGTGATAGTAATGTAGGAGGATTTGAGGAGGGTCTCAGTAGTTTGGAAACAGAAACCACCCCATTAATAATGACCCAGTTGATAGGGGCAGCTAGTTGCTCAGTGGATTGAGAGCCAAGCTTTGTGGGAAGGTGGGGGGGGAGGGTGTCCTGGTTTCAAATCTGGCTTTAATTCCTAGCTGTGTAATCCTTACCAAGTCACTTCACCTCTATGTTTTTAGTTTCCTCATCTATAAAATGGGGATAATAATAACATCTACCTCTCAGGATTGTTGTAAGGATCAAATGAGATAATATTTGTAAAGTGCTTAGAATAATGTCTTACAAAGAGATAAATATTTTTGATATTTATTAATATTATTATGTAATAGTCAAATTCTAGCTGATTATAGGTCTCAAGTTCCATGTGTTTTATTATAATTTCCCCACATTCAAACTTTGTTTGACATAGATATGAAGTTATTTCTCCCTGCTATTAGTTTCTCCTTAACTAAGACAACAGGATAGGAAAATTAATGGAAAGAGCCCTGATCTAAGAAGTAGAGAGTTCAAAGATCTGGATTCAAATGGTTAGTAAACCATATGGTCCAAGGAAAGTAATTTATCTTCTGAGGGCCTCAGTTTCCTTATATACCAAATGAAAAAATGTGATCTGTACCACTATTTCATAGGGTCTTTGTGAAAATAAAATGAAAGGACTTTGTAACCTAGATAGATAGTAGAGCTTCAGATATTTACTTGCTGTGTGACCTTGGCCAAGTCACTTATTCTTTGCTGTATCTGTTTCTTTGCTTATAAAATGGGGTTAATAATAGCACCTACTTCACAGGGCTGTTGTGAAGACCAGATGAGAATGTTTGTAAAAGGGCTTAGCATATTCCCAGGACATCCTAGATCTTTGTTTCTTTCCTCCTCTTTAAGTGATGAGTTAGAAGAGAGTTTACTGCAAAGCTAGGAAGACCAGAGTTGATGCATGCTGGTTGTGTTATCCTGGCAAGTCATTTAGCTTCTCAGTTCTCTAGGCAACTCTTTAAGACACTAAATTACACAAAAGGTGCTAATCTGCACTGGTAGGGCAATTTCCTAATCTAGGTGTACACTGTATCAATGAACTTATAGGTCTAGTCCCTATCTCTCTCCATAACATCAGGAACAAGTTATACAGAAATCTTTCTTCAAATATATTCTGTTTGTGTCTTAATCCGTATATTCTACTTCTTATGTTACACTGCTCTTGTCATGACACTAAAATGAGATAATGTATTGAAAGTACTTTGTAAACTGTAAGGTCCTATGTAAATATCAGTTGTAAAGTTCTGGTATATTCCAGTGGTGTCAATCTCAAATAGAAATGGGAGTCACTAATCTGTGCAGCAAAGTGGTGCAATGAATAGGCTGCCTGACCTGGGGTGAGGAAGACCTGAATTCAAAACTGAATAAATAACTTAACCCTGTTTGCCTCATTTTCCTCATCTGTAAAATGAACTGGAGAAAGAAATGGTAAATCATTCCAGTATTTTTGGTAAGGAAACCCTAAAACAGGTCTCAAAGTGTTGGACAGATTGGACTGAATGACAACATATCCCTGCAAAAATTTAGCATCTTCTATGTTTTATTCTATTTTTATTTTGTTACAGATTTCCTAGTTACATTTTAATCTCATTTCAGCTTCACATCTCTGTTGTAGTGTGTGTGTGTGTGTGTGTGTGTGTGTGTGTGTGTGTGTGTGTGTGTAAGCACACACATTCTGGGAGAAAAATGACCTCTATTAGCCTTTAACATCATCATATACAAAATGTTTATCTTTTGGGAGCCCCAATTCCTATCCCTTTTCCAAAAGGAATACCTTTGGTTTACTTTCAAAAGAGTCAGTTTATTGACAATGCTTAACCATCCATAACATCAAGACCAAATTGAAAACACAGCCTAATCTATGCCATGCTGAATCATGTGATCTTTCCAGCTGGCATGACCTGGCATGAGATATGTTACAAGATATCACACTGGTTGGTGGGAGCCTGGAGATACAATGTTCCCACTCCCTGCTAACATGTAACGTGTTACATGTTATGTCTGTCAACTGTCATCAATGCACATTTTGTTCAATACCCCAATGTTTGGCAAGCATTCCATCTGCAGCAACACCCTTGGGAGTTGTGGGTATAGTTAATTCTAAGGAAAAAAAATAAATTGGGGCAAGTGGGTGAGAAGGAATGCATCCCTATCTATCCCAAAGGCATGCTGGTTTTCCTTTCTCACTGAAGAGTTAAAGCAAGAACATAGTGTACTAGCAGGCACACAGCCATAGTACTTGACTAATTGCCACATTATCTACTGCATCATTTGACAAAGAAACACTAGATTAACGGTGAAACCAGACAGCTGACTACCCATCAGCCATCTGTAATGCCAAATAAGATGTACTTCCATTGAAAAGCTGTATCAGTGACTAAAGAACATGTTCTAATTTAATAGACTTTATCATTACACTAGCTGTCATAATTGACCATGAAATTTTTTTAAAACTGAGCAAATGTGAGCATTTTCCATGAAGCAAAACAGTACAAAGTTCTAAATAGTTAAGTTTGCAAAAGGTTGCTCCAGACTTCTCATTTTTTCAGTTCTCCATAATTGGAAAAAAATTAATATTTTCTGAGCACTAGTTATGTGATCCACAGCATATTGAATTAGTTATAACTCTTAGCCATTTGTTTCATCATTGAACATCGGGCAGATGCAGTCATGGGAAAAGCAAAAGGTGGATGACAATATGACAAAGGATTTGGTATCTGTACTTATTAATTCTAAGGCAATTGTGATTATTCTTACTACTTAATTTGGTATATCTTTTCTGTGGGGGACGAAGGAGCCAATTACATTACAATAATCCTTTACAAGGCTAAAAATGTCCTGGAAAGCATCTAAGAATACCAGTTTTTGAATTGATGCCAACATATCACATATCCCTGTTGCCACAAAATGTCCAACTTTTGTATATCAAAGCACCACTGTTGCTGAGATAATTGGCTTTACTTTGATGTCCTTGAGCTTCCATGTTTGCTTTGGCTCCCAAGTTAGTATTACATACCTTATTTTTCTGTAGTGATAATACGTAGGAAAACTCTTTAAAAAACAAAAAGGCAGTAAAAATATAAAAAATCTATATGAATTCAACAATAAACACTGACTAAGTTCTTGTTGTGTGCAAGGGACTTCATTAGAGTACGGAGATGCAAAAAAAAAAAAAGATAAATAAGGCATAAATAAGCATGATATAAAGGAGAGTGTGCCAAGTGCAAAGGAGAGACCTGGGAAATATGAAATGAAACATTTGAAAATGAGAACATTTTCTGCTGGGGAAATTTGAGAAGGAGACAATAGTCCTAGAATTGGGCCTAGAGGAAGATAGTATGATACAGTAGAAAGATTGCTGACTCTGGAACAAAGGACCTGAGTTCAAGTCCCATCTCTTCCATTTACTATTTGTGTAACTATGGGCAAGGCATTTAACCTCTTCAGGCCTCAGTTTCATCATCTGTAAAATGAAAGGCTTGGAGGGGGGTGCAGCTGGGTAACTCAGTGGATTGAGAGTCAGGCCTAGAGACAGGAGGTCCTAGGTTCAAATCTGGCCTCAGACACTCCCCAGCTGTGTGACCCTGGGCAGTCACTTGACCCCCATTACCCAG
The DNA here is from genome assembly GCF_027887165.1 of Monodelphis domestica. Lineage (NCBI taxonomy): Eukaryota > Metazoa > Chordata > Mammalia > Didelphimorphia > Didelphidae > Monodelphis > Monodelphis domestica. The sequence continues at coordinate 170,954,626 of NC_077230.1, forward strand.
CCCTTACCACTCTTCTGCTTTGGAGCCAATACACGGTATTGACTCCAAGACAGAAGGTAAGGGTTTTAAAAAAAAAAATGAGAGGCTAGACTAGATGGGTTCTGATAAACCCGTGACCTTTATAAATAGAGGTGGAGAGGTCTCTTTGCCAAGACCACAAACAAGGGGATCCCCTTGAAAGTATAAAATATAGAAAAAGCAACATCATAGGGATAGAAATGATCAAAATCTCCACAATGTGTCCTTCACAAGAACAACGACAATGTCAATTTAATTATCTCTCACTTAGTAAGAAGTAAGAAATTGTAAGGAAGAGGAACTAGAATTTAGCACAGGAAATAGTCCAGATGAGTCTGCTGAGATAAGGAGTGAGCTAGATTATGGAAGAAGGGGGATGCTAGGATCAAGAATTTATAGTTTATATGATAGGCAATGGGGAGCCACTGAAAGTTTTCAAGTAAAGAAGTTACTTAAGATGACTAAAGATGATTATGAAAGCTAGATAGCTTTCAAGAAAGAGGTGCCATTTATGGGAAACTTGAGAGATACGAACACCTTTTCTTTTTAATTAGATATCCTCATGTGTGTGGTTGTGTGGTTGTATGTGTATGTTTATGTGTATCTTGTCTCTTTAATGAAGTTACAAAATGCAGGGGGCTAGTATCACGTTTTCCTAGCTACTAGAGCAGAAGTGTCAAACTCAGACCTACTAGCCACATAAGATGTCCAAAACCCCTAAGTTCACCCAATCTTGATGTAAGTAGATGAGAAATATTTGATGATAAATAAATAAGTGTAAATGATTTTGAAAGTACCACATATATGGATGCAAATATTTGGTTTAGAGGCTCTAGTTCTATTTGCATTTGACACCACAATCCTACAGCAATGCTCAAAATTGTCCACTGTAGAAGAACCCAGAAGCTTTGAATTCACACTCTCTAAAACCATTATTTTAATGCCTATTAATAAAATAAGGGTCATGAAAACAAACAAATTTGGGACATTTCGAGGTTTCTTGCAGCACGACTTGAGAAATATTGCTTTTGAGAACCAGGGAATACAATACCTTGAACATAGTAGGTGCTCAGTAAGTGTTTGTTGCTTGGATGACTGAGACATTTTAAAATATAAAAAGTTTAAATGGAGGTCATTTCTGACCCATAGACTAGAAGTGAAGATGCATAAAATGGGAAAGTGAGGAAGATTTGAAGGTCTTATTATGATTGGTCCCCAAACATGACCAGGGGCCTGATTATTTCTGCAGAGCCAAGTGCTTTAACAAGATCAATATGACTTGGGATTTTCAAAGTATAATTGAAAACATTCCTTTTTATATGTAACATAAATATAGAACCAGCTATTTAGAGCTTAAGGGGCCTCATCTAGTCCAATCCCAAATTACATATTTTCCTACTAAGAAATCATTTTAATTTAGTACCTACTATGTTCCAGGTACCATGTTGGGTTTTAGAGATAGAAAAATAAAAATTAAATGTCCTGCTCTGAGTGTCTACATTCAGTTGAAGGAAACAAGATGCCCCATGTAAGTAAAAGCAAAATACACAGTAAAGAGAAAGTACTGCAGGAGAGGGAACACTAGCAATTGATTGAATCAAAGCAGGCATCCTAGAAGATGGCACTTGACCTAAGCTTTGAAAGAAGTTAGTGATTTTATGATATGACTGATAAGGGTGTCTATTCTAGGCATGGAGAACAGTTTGTACAAAAGCAGTGGGGTAAGAGGTATAACACTATGTACAAGAGACCAGCAGTATAGTTTGGTGAAGTTCAATAAACTTGATTGAAAAAAAAAACAACCTTTCAACAAAGACCTATTCAAGAGACTATATTCTTTCATCCCCAACTAAAGCCATACTTTAGAGTCTGATCTTGGTGTGGAAGTAATCCTAAATTCTCAAGGTTAGGCCAGATAAGCAGAAGTACTGGTAAATCTTACTAATGTAGAAAGATTCATTTGACTATGGCTCTGGAACTGCATTTGGATCCAAAGACCAATATAGCTAATGTCAGTGAGACACATCACTATGAAGAAGCCTGGCCACAAGGTGACTTCTCTGTCTTTCTGTCTCAAGGTCTATTTTCGTGTCTGTCTGGGTCTCTGTGTGTCTCTCAGTCTCTCACAATCTGTCTCTCTTTCTCTCTCTCAATGTCTCTTGTTAAGAACCCTCACTCTACAATGTGACTACATAGTTTGGTCAAAGGCAGGAAGTAGAGCACTGGGACTAGAAAGTCAAGAAGATTTGAGTTTAAATGTGCTCTCAGATTCTCACTAGATGTATGATCTTGGGCAAGTCACTTAATCTCTGTTTGCCTTAATTCACTGGAGAAGGAATGACAAACTATTCCAGTATCTTTGCTAGAAAACCCCAAACGGAGTCACAAAGAGTTGAACACAACTGAATGACTGAACGACACCAACAATAAGGTATTATGAAGATAAAACCCCATATATCAGATTGTTTCCTCTCATTATCCATAGTTTGTTGGAGTTGGGACAAATACACACTTAGTTTCTTATCCAGTCCTTTTCTGAATCTTTATCTCTCTGGTGAATGAAGCAAAGAATACAAAGAGATAATATTAGAGTCACAACTAAAATTTTAAAATATATTTTAATGTCAATAAATATATGCTTGGATCAATAAAAACTAGTATATAAATGACATAAAATGAACAGGACCTACTGACTATGAGAAAGAATCATCAAAGCAGAAGCTGACACAAAAATAAATGAAAAAGATGAAATAAAGAATGATACTGTAGAAATATTTTTAGTTAAATTAGAAGCAGGAAACAACTCCACTAATTCAGTGTGTACGTGTATATGTGTCTGTGTGTGTGTGGTCACAAAGCAAGGAAACATCTGCTTTGGGGTATGGGATTCACTTAAGGGATTCTTCTGATATAGAAACGTGTTTGTCATGAGACACTTTGTTCCCTGGGGTAGAGCTACCGAAACTGTCTTTAGTTTTTAGTTTTCTAGAGTAGGTTACGTCTGACAGCTGATTCTGCTCCTTTAGACAAGAAACTTTTTAAGCAAAGGGTATCAACATTGTTATTTCTCATTTTGAGGAAATACTTTGACTTGCTCTGGATTTTTATTTCACTAAAGTTTAGATTAATTTCTCAAAGATAAGAAGAAATTCATAAACACCACTCTTCCAATTACCTATAAGATTCCCAGGGTTTCTTCATATGCATCCAGTTTGATGATGAATATAGTATCATTTATGTTATGTCATGCTAGACTTCAGATGAAACTTTCTTGATTGTAATGACAATACTAATTAGTAATATCTTATATATTTGCATGGTGCTTTACATTTTATAAAGAATTTTCACATATATGCTGTTAATTTGTTTTAATCATCTCACATTATACATAGGGAACAAATTAGATGATCAGACTTCAAGAAGCTAATTAATTTGCCTAAAGAAAAAAAGCAAGTAACTATTTTTGTGTCTGTAAAATGGGGATTATAATAAGTATAGGACTCACTGCCCATAATTGTTATGAAGAAACAGAATAAATATCTTATGTCAAATACTTCTGTGTATATATACCTCATTACTCTCTGGAAATGTCACTTTCTCCTCTTCAGTAGAAATAGACTAAAATTCAGGGATTTGGACTTGTTTTTTTGTCTTTGTTTTTGTTTTTCCAGCATAATATACCTAACATGTAATTTGAAATTGTCTTATTTAAAAACCTACTAAATGTAGGTAACAAAATTTAAATTCAGCATTTTTCAAGAGCTTATTCGTGTTTACCAAACTAAACCAGATGTCTTAACTTGGAAATAATGGGAGCTCTTGTAAGCTTTCTGAAGGCAAGAATTATTTTCTCGATGGTAGAGGGCAGATTTTGTATCCTCAGAACCTAGTATAGTATCTTGCATATAAGACAAGTTAATAAATGCTCATTTAATTGTTGCTGAATTTAGTTGAACTACATTGCTACTTTTTTAAGCCTTCCTGACTTTTAAAAAAATCTTTAGTTTTCTTTGAAACATGCAATTAGTGAGACTTTGATGCTCAACAACATCAGAGTTCATCTGAAGAGATAAATAGATATTGAGTTCTGGTCCCAAGTCAGTTTTAGTCTGTGACTGTCACCTATTAGTAATTTAAAGAAGTAGCAGCAGAAGTCTTAAAGGGAGATTTATTTAAATCTATGGATATATTAAATAAAGCAGAACTTGACAATGTTTATGAATTTGGATAGTTGAGATGATAATTGCATTATATTAGAGTATTTCTTGGGCTATAACTTAAAGCTGTTATAAAAACATCTTAAAGAAATTAATTTTAAAAGAAAAAGACAAACTCATGATATAATGGATAGAGAGATGGTCTTGGAACCAGGAAGGCATGAGTATAAGTCACATCTCTGACACGTGACGGTTTTGTGGCCCCAGACCAGTTATATTCACTCTAGAAAACTCTCTAATTATAATTTGCTTTTGTTCAGTTTGTTCAATCAAATCCAATTCCTCATGACTTCTTTTGAGGTTTTCTTGGCAAAGATGCTAGAGTGATTTTCCATTTTCTTTTCCACTACATTTTATAGATGAAGAATCTGAAGCAAATAGGGTTAAGTGACTTGTCCAGGGTCACATAGCTAGTAAGGATTTGAGGTCATATTCAAACTCATGAACATGAGTCTTCTTGACTTCAAGATACGCACTTTATCCACTATGTCACCTAACTGTCCCTATAAGTTGTAGCTAGAAGACATTTCCTTATTCACATGTTTCCTAAATCAATGAAATCACAGATCTAGTCATTATCCCTAGCCCCACCCCTCCACATATATTGGAATAAACCACCTCTACTGTTCATCCATTATAACACATATCTTGGATAGACTTTCAAAATGGACAATGACCTGGGTCCAGGATTGAATAGGAGAGCAGGCTTAATTGCCATTTGGAGACTCCTCTTTCCATGACCCTAAATTGCTCCCTGAAGCATCAGTCTATCTTTTTAATTTCATCATTGATCTAGTGAGGTTATACAGCTGTGAGTGATGATATATTTTAACCTCAGAGGAAGTGAAATTGAGGATCATCCAAAGGACCATAAAGAGACACAGAGTAAGCCTGGTTAGGCTAGAAAACATTACAAAAAGAACTATTCAAAGGAAAAAAATATAAAGGCTGTCATCAGAGAAATGTATGAACAGAAAAAAAAAACAAAAAAACATGGACCAGGAATATGAGAGTGAGAAATAATTGATGTTCAGTCAGTGTTCTGGTACCTTATCAATGTCAGAGAACACAAGGACCTTGAGTGTATTTAGTATACTTTCGGTATCTCTCCCCCTTATACTAACAGAAGACATAGACAAAACTTATAGCAGTGATGGCGAACCTTTTAGAAAAATAGTACCGGGCTGCATCCCCACTGCCCTGCACCCCCCCCCCCATTGGGCAGTAGGCCTCCCCCTTCTTACCCCACACAGGGGAGGGAGAAAGTGCTTCCTTTGGGCTACTGGGCAGAGGGGAGGGTGAAGTCCGGAATGTCCTCATCTGAGTGTAGAGAGGGGGAGGGTAGTGACCTGAGTGTTCTGCTACTCTCCAGCTCTGTCGCTGTTGACCTGCCCATCTTATCCCCTGCGCTGCTAGGCAGAGGGGCAGGTGATATGAGAAAAAATGTCTTTAGGCTCAGTGGTGAGGAGGAAGGGAGCAGCTCTGCCCAAATCCCTCTGACTTTCTAGTAGTGAACTTGGGGAATTAAGGAGAAGGATGTCGATGTGCCCACAGAGAGCACTCTGCATGCCATCTTTGGCACCTGTGCCATACATTTGTTGTCACTGTGTTATAGGATATGCTGACACACATTGAGTAAGATCTGAATACAATGGAGCATATTCACAAAAAAACCTTAAAGGGTAAAAAAAATTAATCACAATGAAAATTATAATATAATACTTAAGGTTTCTATATAGAACGTTCCTTTGAAGAGTTTGAAGATTATTTACAGATGTCTACCTTATTTTGGCAGCCTGACGTTTTACTAGAATATAGGCTCCATGATAGCTTAGAAGATGTTTTATCTAATACTGGCATTGCCCCTAGTAATGAATGAAACTAGAAAAATTGGACAAAATATACTTAATATATTTAAATGAATAAAAGATAAAGAATATTAGTTATCTTTAAGGGGAAAAGTAGAACATATAGAAGTTAATGATTTCACCAAGACCACATAGTTGTGGAAGGAAGAGGAAGACAAAAACAAGCCATAATGTAGGACAAAATAAAAGTAAATGATGTTATCAAAGAAATGTAACAAAACAAAAAGAGAGCAAGGGAAAACTAATGAGGAAATTCTAAACTTTGTTGTCAAAAGAAAGTCCTACTCTGTTGATTAGATTCCTTGTGACAAAATTATGGGAAGACATGAAAAAAATTTATACCATATGGTTATTCAAGAATGTATTGAGCTCTGTGGAGGGAATATGCACCTGGATGAAATTCCACTGGGCTTATTTGAATAATTTAAGAAATGAAATCAATACTTTATTGTCTTTTTAGGTAATGACTCAAAAACAAACTGGAAATATTAACATCTTTACCATGAACTCTTGAGAAAAATAAAAAAATTTTAGGATGACTTAGAATCTTCTATGAAATTATATATTGGTGTTTTTTTTTCCATGTTTTGGCTGATTGATATTAACAGTGGCCTCTAAAGAATGAAGTGGATAGCAATGCCTGAAGCATTTGGATACAATTAGAGTAGTCACAATGTTTCTTTTACTGTCCCATAATGTTTTCTTTTCCTACACACAGTCTTGTTTGTAACGTGTAGAGAAATTCATATTCAAAAGATCTAGAATCTCTTTTGAAACACTGGGAATATTGATGATAATAACAATAGCACTATACAGTGATGTAAGGGTTATAGAAAGTAACTTCTCAGAGTTCTCTATATATCTGTATTTGCATATATATTAAACAGATAAATAGGTCCATATTAGTGTATTGTTATTAGCAAATATGTACCTAATTAAAACAAATTAGGTATCATCATTATTGCCCGCATATATGCAGTATGTGTGCATCACTTTAAGGTTTGCAAAGGACTTTTGTTACATGTGTTACTTCATTTGATTTGAACAAAGATGCCCCCAATCACCCTTTGACTTCATCAGTGTGTTGACAGCCCAGGTGCCTCTTACAATCATTTCTCCCCTTGCAAGCACCAGTGTTTCCCCATTCATTTGCAAGTGGTTTTATTTCTCTAAAGTACTACACTCTTCCATTTACTTAACCCTGCTCCTACCTGTCAGTCTCCTCCCTCTTCAGTAAAACAAATTAAAGATGGTATCACTTTTATCCCTTTTTTGAATACCATGTAAATGTTGTCACTTTGGGTGGAAGAGGGTGTTAGAACATTTATGTGCAAAAAGAGGAATGGCAGGGAAGGATGGGAGACTGAATAGTTTAAGAATCATAGATTTAACATTTGATTTTTTTCTCCTTTATCAATGCATTTAGCAAGTAAATCTAATCACAAAGTAAGAACAGACTTGTTTATTGTTGATTAAAAAGGAATCGAAGACCAGATTGATATCTTTAAGGAGCATACAGTGTTAAATGGCACTGAGCATAAATCTATATAAGTAAAAACCATATATTTTATGAGTCAAATGCTGTTAAGAATGCACATTGAGGAACATTCATTATAAGTTCATCTTAGTATTGTTTATTTTCTGGGCTCAAATGTATAAGCTTCTTATAATTCTAAACCGTGAGAGTTGTCTGGTAAGAGTTCACAAAATGTCTCCTATGCCCCCAGATAAGCTCTGAGATCTCCAAGTTTCAGCTAAAGGCAATTTGACATTATAGTCCTATGGGAACAACAGGGCCACCAGTGGTATCCTTTAGCCAAGGGCAAGAATTTGACTTTTTTTTTTAGTTTTTAAGTGAAATATTATTCCAAGTATCTTTTCTTTTCTTTTTTGATAGAAGTGGTGGAGGAGGGAGTTAAAAACCCAAAGGTATGGTGAACATCTGATAAATTCTCAATGCCATACCCTTGGCCAATAATATTAATCAAAAGAAAATATTTTGTCATTGACATACATCAAAACTACCTTTGAATTTCCACCTTAACTTCCAAAGAAATGAAAATCTTTCCTCTGCATTTCATTTCTCTGTTAGTAGTTGAACACTAGATATTACCACATTGCTTGTTTCTTTGAATCTTGATCCAAAAGGACACTGTGATGTTTCTTCTATTTCTAGAGACTCAAAACTCTCATATATAAAGGTATCTAATGATGTTGAGGTGAAGTTCCATTAGCCAGAATGCTAAGGAAATGGCAAAATGTTATTTTGGAGAAGGAAAAAAAAATCTGGCAGAGAATTAAAAAAATAAGAACTTCTTTCTTCCCTCTCTCATTTCCCCCTCAAATCCTCATATACAATTAAAGAGTATCAATAAGTCTAGTGTCCACTATAATGCTAATCTAAATGTTGTTCATAAAAAAAATCCAATCCAATACTATATGTTAAGAAAATGTTAAATGAGTCCAAATCTTTGCATTATTTTTAGATGGAAACCCCAAAGTGAGACAAGTACTGAAAGGTAAAATTTGCTTATTTATAGAGGTCACCTTTATTCTGCTTAAAGATGATATTAAATCCATGCTAGACTTCTTAATACTATTTAACCCTATAAAACATACAAAATTATCAGTTGTTCATTCAAGATTATTTTAAAGGAATAGCTGCTGCTTTTTGTCACCTACTAGAAAAATTTCCTTCAATCAATGAACTTATTGATCAAGAAGTATAACATAGCTGACAGAGAGCTGGCTTTAGAATCAGGAATAACTGGATTCCAGTCCCCACCTCCTGGACTCATGCCAACTGACTGACCCTGGAAAAGTCACCTAACTTTTCAATGCTCCAGGCAAGATGTTAAGGCTATAAGCAGAAGACAGTTGCTGATCTGTGCTAAAAGAGGAAAATCCTCCCAGGGAATGCACTAAAGTGATTAGATCACAGATTTTTTTTTTTTAAATCACAAACATTTAGGAAGTACCTACTATGTGTCAGGCATTGTATTAGGTGGTGGGAATACAAATACAAAAGTGAGATAATTCCTAACCTCAAGAGACTTACATTCCATTAAAGTATATGACCTGGTCACAAATGAATTAATACAAGAAGATGTGTGTGGTTTCTTTTTGAGAAATACAACCTATAGGAAAAAATATTTCCAAATAAGAAATTACTTTGATTTACACAGTCAATCTTATTGGGATGGAGTAAGATATATGAACAATAAAGTTGAACATAGCACTGCATTTTGCACCCAAGGCACTCGTGCTTTAGAGTTCACTATATACATCTGGTACCACTATTAAGCAGCAAGAGTGGGAACACAGTATTTTCTAAGCTTTGACTATCCTCGGAGACCTAACACAGCTCCTTGCACATTGATTGTACCTCATTAATGTTTGATGAATTGAATTGAGCACACAAATCAATCAGTCAACAATAATGAGCATTTATTAATTGCCTACTCTGTCCCAGGAAAGAGTCTCAAAACAAGTTTTACAAAATGTGAGGCATGGAGATTGTTCACATTTGCATTTTCCCCAAATAATTTATATTCAAGAATATATTTCTTTACAAGGACAGTATCACAAAAGACATGAGATAAATTCCCAATTTTATACCTGGGAAGGAAGAAGGAAAATCAAGTAGGTAATTAGGGGTGGGAAAGCTTTTACATTCTTCCTGACATTTCATCTCCTCTGCTTGGGCATTAGACTGTGTTCCTATATATTGGATCACTGTTGGATTTAGCCCAGAAAAAGGGATCCTTTTAAGTTAAAACAATTATGTCGCTATTTCAGGAAAATATAATCTAGAAAGGAATTTGAGTGATCACAAGTTTAGGCTGCTCCTTTTCCCCATCTGAAAAGTGATCAGATATATATCCAATGAATGGCAAGATGAGAAATTTCAATATTCACAATGCTCTGTGGATTTCATACTGTGAACCATCCATGAAGTTAAAGATCTATTTAAAAATAGTTAAAAAAAAACACCTTGTCAATAAATATTGATCAATAATTATCCTACTAATACAAGTTTGCTCTATTTTTTTAGGGTGCTCTAATGAGCATGCTTTGACAGTGAATTATCCTTAAATTCAGTTATACTTTACTTCAAATGGGATTTTTTTTCACTGATTCAAATTCATATACTCTTGGCTTTTCTTTTATTCAGTGTCCTTCTTAGGAAATCAAAAATTGTTTTGGAATCATTAAATATGTCTCTCTCTTCAGTTTTTATACCAGTGCACCCTTTTGTTGCTTTGCTCTCTAGCCTCTTAGTATCTCCACATACACTTCAATAAATCCATGATCTCATCAATCCAAATAGTCCTACCTATGATCCAGATTTCAATGAATCATGTCTTATTTCTTATTGATGTCTTCCCATTATTCCTCTGAAGGGAAATTATCCAGTATTCTAGTGGCCTTCCTCTAGGCTTAAAAAATAATCATTAATATGTGTTTAGGGCAGCTCATCATTTGCCCTTGTGTTATGGTCAAATCATCTAGATGTCCCTTTTGATTAAGATAATGCAAATACATTCCTAAAATGTAACAGGGCTTCACTTCACCTTCAAAATCTACTGCCTTTGCTTGTACTTATGAGATGCTGAATGAAGCTGAAAAAAATCATGAGAATGCTGACTGGACCCATGACAAATTTATATTACATAATCTAAACTGGGCCTTCACTGTGGCAAGGTAATCATTTCCTATCTCTATAAAATTAACTCACTATCCCTCTCACTACAGTGTCTTTTCCAGACTTTTTTCATTACTCTTCTGTTCTCCAATAGTTTCCCTTTCACATACCCTCTTGACTGAGAACTTTGCCTCACATTTCACTGAGAAGATTAAGATCATTTTCCAAAACCTCTCTGTCCATATCTTCCATCCAGTATTCTTTCTTCCCTCCTTGTCTGATAAGAAAAGGTAAACCTTCTCTTTGCAAAAGCAAACCTCTCTTTAAGCATAAGAAATCCCATTCTATTCTGTCTTCTGCAGAAAAATGCCTCTTCTGTAATTCCCATTTTCTCATTAATTTTTCATCTCTAATCTATTAGCTAGCTAATAGTGTACTGCCTACAAAAACACACATCTCTTAAAAAAAAAAAACCTCTCACTTTATCTATCCCTGCTTACTCTCATTCTGTAACTGTTATCAATTTGTGGACTAAACTCTTTGTCTGCAATCTAAGTCTACTTATTTTCCTCTTACTCTCCTCAAAACTCTTTCAAATCTGGATTCAACTTAAACAGCTCTCTTCAAAATTATGAGTGATCTCTTAATCACTAATGACTTTTCTCAACCTTGTTTCTGTTTCATCTCTCTTTAGCCTTTGGTACTGTATATCAAGTTTTCCTAGATATTCTACTCTTTTGTTAAATTGTATTCAATTAATTTTTATTTTTAAATGTTTTTACATGTTTCCAAGATTCATTTTCTTTTCCTCTCCTCTTCCTTCCCTCCTTCCAGAGCTGACAAGCAATTCCACTGGGTACAAATGTTATCACCTGATACCTATTTCCATATTATTAATTTTTGGTATAGAGCAATCTTTTAAAACCTAAACCCCAAATCACACACCCATATATACATGTGATAAGTGATGTCATATGTTTTTCTTTTGTATTTCTACTACCATAGTTCTTACTCTCAGTTTGGTTGGCATTCTTTCCCAAAAATCCTTCAGGAGCTTGTTGCATTGCTACTAGTAGCAAAGTCCATTACATTGTATTATTCCACAATGTTTTACTTCTGTGTACAATGTTCTCCTGGTTCTGCTCATTTCACTCTGCATCAGTTCACTGAGGTTCTCCCATTTCATAGAGAAATCTTCCAGATCATCATTTTTTACAGCATTGTAATATTCCATCACCATCATATACCACAATTTGTTCAGCCATTCCCCAATCAAGGGACAACCATTCATTTTCCTTTTTTTTTTGCCACCAAAAAGAATATGGCTATGAAGATTTTTGTATAAGTATTTTTCCTTATTATCTCTGTGGGGTACAAAACTTGCAATAGTATTGCTGGATCAAAGGGTATCCATTCTTTTAAAGCCCTTTTCACATAATTCCAAATTGCCTTCCAAAATGGCTGAATTAATTCACAGCTCCACCAGCAATGCATTAGGGTCTCAATTTTGCCACAACCCCTCTAACATTCATTATTTTCCTTTACCATTTCATTAGTCAATCTTCTAGGTGTGAGGTGGTATCTCAGCATTGTTTTGGTTTGTATTTCTCTAAGTATGAGAGATGTAGAACACTTTTTCATGTACTTATTGATAGTTTTGATTTCTTTATTGGAAAACTGCCTATCCATGTCCCTTGACCATTTGTTAATTGATGAATGGCTTGATTTTTTTTTGTACAATTGACTTAGCTCCTTATAAGTTTGAGAAATGAGACCTTTGTCAGAGGTTTTTGTTATAATTTCCCCCCAATTTTTGCTTCCCTTCTAATTTGGGTTGCATTGGTTTTGTCTGTACAGAAACTTTTAAATTTAATATAATCCAAATTATTATTCTACATTTTATAGTGTTATCTACCTCCTGCTTGGTCTCAAATTCCTTCCTTTTCCATAGATCTGACAGGAATGCTATTTTATGTTCAACTAATTTGTTTGATTTTCCTCTTTATACTTAAGTCATTTACCCATTCTGAATAAATCTTGGTAGGGGGTGTAAGATGTTGATCTAGACCTAATTTCTCCCATACTGTTTTCCAATTATCCCAGCAGTTTTTGTCAGATAGTGGGTTCTTGTCCCCAATGCTGGGATCTTTGGGTTTAGCAAACACTATCTTGCTACTGTCATTTACCCTACATCCATTCCACTGATCCACCCATCTGTCTCCAAGCCAATATCATATTGTTTTGAAGATCTTTGCTCTATAGTATAGTTTAAGATCTGGAAATGCTAGGCCTCCATCCTTAGCATTTTTTTTCTCATTAGTTCCTTTGATATCCTTGATCTTTAGTTCTTTCAGATAAACTTTGTAATAATTTTTTTCTAGTTCTATAAAAAAGGTTTTTGGTAGTTTGATAGGTATAGTACTGAATAAGTAAATTAATTTAGGTAGGATTATCATTTTTATTATATTAACTCATTCTACCCATGAGCAATTGATGTTTTCCCAATTATTTAGATCTAGTTTTATTTATGTGAATAGTGTTTTGTAGTTATGTTCAGATAATTCCTGAATTTGTCTTGGCAAGTACATTCCCAGGTATTTTATCAATATTCTATTCTTTCTAGGTTTTTGTGAAACTATTTTCTATTGGTTATCCACTTACCAGCCTGGCCATTCCTCAATGTTTCTTCTGGGATCTTCATCCAGGTTACATCCACTAACTGTGGACTTCCCCCACCATTTTATCCTGGACCCTATGTTCTCCTATCTTTATATCCTATTTCATTTGGTGTTCCCATGAATTCAAGAACCTTCTCTATGTAGATAATTCCATTGTATTTGTCCTTCCCCAGATTCTATCTAGCCCTCAAGACTCATATTTCCAATGCTTATTGGGCATTTTGAGCTGTATACCTCCTAAACATTTTACATTCAATATATTCAGAATTGAATTCTTTATTTTTCCTTTTCAAACCCTCTCTTCCTTATGCTTCAAGGAAACCACGATCATACCAGTCACTCACACTTGCAACCTCAGTATCATCTTTAGTGCCTCACTCTCTCCCTACCCTTTTATATCCAATCTGTAGAAGAGTCCTATCATCTTTACCTTTGTAACATCTATTGTATTTACTCCTTTCTTTTTTCTGAGACTGCTACCATTCTGATATAGACATTTATAAGCTCTCACTAGAATTATTTCAAAAGCTTGCTGGTTGATTTCACGGCAGAAAGCCTCTTAGTACATCCTCCACCCCACAAATTAATCTTCCTAAAATATGTCTGACCATACTAACACCCTATTAAATTGATTCTTATGACTTTTGTTGCCAGGAACAAATACAAATTTCTCTTTTTGGCTTTTAATTTTCCTTCTTAAACCTGAGTGAAGTCCTCCATATTTTGACTCCAGGAATTTTCTTTGGATGTGTCCCATGCCTGGAATTCTTTCCTTTTTTCATCTCTATCTTTTTGCTCCCTTTAAGGCTCAGCCAAAATTCTACTTTCTATAAGAAATCTTTTCAAGTCCTCCTTAAGCTTAGTGTCCTCCTTCTGAGATGGTCACCAAATGATCTTGTGTGAATATAATTATTTATATATTGTTGCACCTTCATTAGATTATAAATTCCTCAAGGGCAGGGATAGTTTTTTGCCTTTTCTTCTATCTCCAGTATTTAATATATGATATTAGTCATTATTTTGTATTTACTAAATGCTAATTGACTTGACAATTAGATTTATGGTCATTCAAAAGAGATTAGTATAACAATTAATATAGGAAAAGGAAAGTGGATGAAGAATACCCATTCGTCAGATTATGAAATATAGTTATGTTAGTGGCGTAGGGAGCTAATCTATCAATACATGTAGTTTAAATATGTATGGCAAATAGACAATGGATTAGGCTCAGAATTAGAGATGGAGACAGTAGGTAGATTTGTCTTTGGGAAATTATGTAGCATTTCTAATAATCATTAATTGTTATTATCTGACACGGAAACCTGACATTTAATAAAAGTATTCCTTCAATCCTTCCATCTGGCTACAATTCATAGAACATAATGAGAACTAAAATTTCAGATGATCCAAAGTGCAGGACAGAAACTCATGCAGGATATAAGTAGGCTGTAACATATAATGATCATGGACTTGAATGCCAAAAATGGCATAAAAAATGACATTGAGGAACTATATGATTGATAAAGAAGATGAGCAACCAAAAAATAACAGATGGACAATTCAAGTAATGTGATGGTACTGAGTGTTTCCACATTTCTATCTCTTAAAATGTGAAGCTAAAATGAGACATGACTAATGCTGAAAACAGGGGGGAAATCTCTTGGTTGTTTAATATGTTAAAAGGACTAATGAGAGTGCTGTGAAATATTTTGCAAATCTGGAAGCACAAAATAAATGTCAACTATTATTATCATTAGAAGTAATAACTGAAAGTTTTAATTCACAGTAAGGAAATTTGTAAAGATAATAAATTTTGGAAATAGTCGTTAGAAGGGCTATGGAAAGCAGGTATAATATTACCTTTTTGGTGGAACTATAATTTGGTAAAACCATTCTAGAAAGAAATTTGGAATAATATTAAAAACATAACTAAAATATTTGTGATCTTTGACCCAAAAATTGAACTACAAGGCATTTATTCAAAGTTAAAGACAGAAAGGAAAGCCCCATAAACTTCATGACTTTATAGCAGCTCAATGTTTTTGTCATTGGAAAAGAACAGTAAAAAAATAAAACACCCATCAATTGAGATTTTCCTTAATAAATTGCTGTATTAGAATGTAATGGTATTTTATTGTGCCTTAAGAAATGATGAATATGGGATATTCAGAGAAATATGAGAATTTCTACAGGAATAGGTGTAGATTAACAATTAGTGGAACAAAGTAAAAAGTACATTAAATGGTCACAGCAAACTAAATGGAAAGAACAACCTAAAAAATGGAAAGTTTTGTTTTAGATCCATCATACTGGTTCCCATCAGAGTGAGAAGAAACCGCAGGCCTTCTTTTCCTTACAAATGTGGAGAATTATATGTATGGACCATTGTAGATTCAGTACTGAGTCTGACAGTAGATGCAATACTTGACCTCTTGCATTATATAAGCTTTTCTAGATCTCCCCAGCAGCTAGATAGTTCCCTTAAAAAGTTGACTTGTAAATATTTTGTGCATACTTCTATGTACTCATGATTTCTTCCTTGATATATATTGCAAACTCCTTGAAGGCAGGGAGTATTTAAGTTTATCTTTAAATTTAAATAATCTACAAACATGCCTAGTACATAGCAGTCCTTTAATATATAAATTCAGATCAATTTATCGATGTGTCTGTTAAGTTTGATGTTCAACATTTTTTCCTCTTTCATTTTCAAAAAAAAAAAATCCTCTATTATAAGGGATGGCCCAAAGAGTAGGAGAAGAAAAATGATTCAATTAAAAATGAAAATAATTAGAAACAAAATATGTAATTTAAAATATTTCTGCTAATACATTTAACTTTAGTGCTAGATGATTAAAAATTAATAAACAAATTTTGACAGGTAACTAGGTGTCATAGTTAATAAAGTGATGGACTCAGAATTTAAAAGACCTGAGTTTGATTTCTGCTTCTTGAATTTACTAGCTATGTGACCCTGAGAAAGTTACTTACCTTTTCTCTGTCTCAGTTTCTTCATTTGTAAAATGAGGATGATAATAATAACACCTACAGTGTTATTGTGGATCTAATGAGATAATATATGTAACGTGCTTTACAAACTTTAAAGCACTATATAAATGATGTGTTATTATTATTACTCTCATAGTATCTGCTATGCATTCAATAACATGAAAAATCATAGTTTGGAGATGGGCAAGGAATGAGCTCTCACAGAGAGTAACTATCATTAGTGAGATTTTAATCCAACTAGAAGGATGAGAGAAATATCCATGAAACAAATTAAGTGATTAAACTCTGAAGAAGTTACTACCTACCCTTAAAAGCAATGATTTTTTTAAATGTGAAAAATTAAGAGTAGTTAATAAAAAGAAATAAATGTTAAAATAGTCCTTTAGAAATAGGTGAAATTGAAGTTGTTGTTTTTTTGTTTGTTTGTTCTGCCAGAGGCCTGCCAATGAAGCTTTTTACCCACCTCTTGACAGTACATGAATAGTGTTCAGATTTTAGGGGGGAAAGTGACAAGCTTGAGGGCATCCAGAGAAAGATGAACAAGATGGTGAGGGGAGATGACCTTAAATATTTGAAGAAACTGGGACATGTTTCTCTTCCTAGAGAAGAAGAGACTTGGACAGGAAGAGTGGTAAAGGAATAATTATCTTTCAGTATTGGAAGAGTTGTTAAGTAAAAGAGAAATTAGGTTTCCTTTTTAAAAAATAGATAAGAAAATTAGAAGAAGTGAAAGATTCAGGGAGGCAAATTTTAGCTTGATTAAAGTAAAAACAATTGAATCAACTACTTAAAACTAAGAGAATTCTTGATTTCTAGAGGACTTTCTACAGACATTATAAGACTACTTGTAAAGGATATTCATATTCATGTATTAGTTAAAATAGATGATCAATAAAGTTCCTTTTGACTTGATATTCCACAACACTCTGATTTAGAGAGTGAACAAATAAAAATATTTAGTTGGAATTCATATGCAATAAGTTAATAAAGGACTTTTTTGAGTGCAAGAAAATGATGTAAATGGTTAAAAGCACAATATTCCAATGGAAAACACTAAGATATACAATTATAAGTAGAAAAGGAAAAGAAATCAGAAGAAACAAAGGGATAGTAGAATAAAAAAATTACAGTAATAGGAGCCAGAAAATGCAAAAGGTTTCAAGATGATTACCAGTGCCAAATGTCAAAGACAGGCTAAGAAGTTTGAAGACTCAAAAAAAAAAGAAAGAAAGAAAGAAAGAAAGGATTTCAGATTTCATAAGAATAATGGTGCCCTTTAAGAGAATTTCAGAAGAGTAGAAGGGGATGTAGGCCAAATTAGAAGGGCTATGGAAGGGAATATGGAGGTAGAAGATGAATACAATGAGTATAGACTGAACATTCAAAGAGATATATAGCCTTTGTAATTTTGTCAAATATATATATATATATATATATATATATATATGAGTATATTTGAAAAAATTTATGTTGTGAGAGTGAGGAATCACAGAAGAATATAACTTCAAAGACAAGAGGAAAGTAAAAGTATTGTAAGGAATCAGATATCACTTCTATCAATGTATCTATGATCATATTATTTGTAATAAATAAAAGTAATACAAATTGTGCCACAAAGAAGTATATATGACTTTATTGATGTCAGCAAAACTTGAGAGGAAGGGATTCACAGTGGAAGAAGATTATGGAAAGTCACCGTATTCAAAAGAAAAGAGAAAAAAAGAAATTCACTTAAGCAAAACTATCAAATTTTGCAATAATGACTGATAGGGAAAAAAAAAACTTTCTCTTTTTACTCTTTCATTTCTTGAAAGAAAAGAAAGCATTGTTTTGACAAGTCACCTGAAACCAATACTGACCATTTTATTTTATCTGAATTCTGATACCCTTTAGTGTGGACTTACTCTCTATTATTATCAGGTTCTCACAATTTCACTTATTTAATTTTGTATCAGTTCATTGAAATCTTCCATTTCTCTTAATTTTTCATATGCAATTTCTTATGGTACACTAATGTTCCATTAATATATTCAGCTATTCCCAAATAAGTTAATAAATAATATTTCTAGGATTTTACAAATAGTACTAATATGATTTTTTTGTCATTTGTTTTTTACATAGAATTTTTTGTCATTAACTTCTGTTGTGAATAAACCTCACAACAGAATTTCTATAACAAAGAGTATAAGCAATTGGGTAACATTTCTCATCTCATCCATGCATTATTTCCTATAAGGGTTAGAGTAATTTCAATTCCACCAACAGTGTATTGATATGCCTGTCTTCCAACCAATATTCAATTATGTCACATTTTACCATCTTTTATAATTTAATGAAAAAGAAATAATATCTCAGGTTTGTCTTAATTTGGATTTCTCTTCTTTTTAGTAATTTGGATCATTTTTCATTTAGTGGTTGCCATTTTTAAAAAAAGATCTATCCATATATTTTGAGTTTCTACATTTGGGAAGGACAGCCTTATAAGGGAGTGCCAATTCCTTACAAATTTTAGATATTTAATTTTATCAGATATTTAATGAAAACATTTCCCTAATTTATAAATGTTTATATTGTTGCTACATTGATTTTTAAATACATATTATGTTAATTTTATGTGGCTGAAAATATACATTAGAAATGATTTGGTTATTAATTTTCATCCTAAACATAGTTGTCAAAGATATTACTTTGCTTTCTTCTCATTTTTAATGATATGGCCTTTGATATTTATTATTAGTAATAATATCTAGAATAATAATGTTTTAAAGTTTTCAACGTGCTTTATAGATGTCTATTCATTCAATTATTTCTTTAAATTTACATCAATAGATGTTAAATGCTTTGAAATATTAATAAAAAAACTATTATATGCTAAACTTCTTTGCCAATTTCCTAGGAGTTACTGCCAAATTGCTCACTCAGAAGTTTGTAATCTTAGAATGATGTGCTGATGTGCTTCTAAATTTTGATTAACTACTATATCCTTTTAATTAAGTTTTCTATTTTTAACCAAGTAGTCTAGATGATTTAATGTATATTTTAATATATAATTTTACAAGATTGCTTTAGATCTAGTCATACCATTATTGTCCCTCTCCCCCATTTTTTAACTATCTGCTTTGAAAACTTTTATCTTTTATTTCTCAGAGTGAATGCTATTAAATTGTAGTTGGTTGTATAAAATAATGATAAGATTTAGCATTTCATTATTTGTTATTGATTATGTTAATTGTCTTAATAATCCTGAACCCTTTCCGTATCCTTCATATAAGTTAAATGGCCAAAATAAACAATTTTTCAGACAGACAGCTAAAATTTCACTTATAATGTTTGTGTCAATATTCACTAAGGATATTGTATTTTAATTATTTTTCATTGCTCAAAATATCAAATATCAAGAAGATACTCACTCCTGGGAAAATTTACAAAGCTGATTTGAAATTACATCTGTAATTATTAGTTGGAAAATGAGAGGAGGAAAAAGAAAGTTATAATACTCAGAGCATATGGATTAGGCTTTACTAATATAACTGATAAAACTTCTATTGAGGTGAGACATAGAAATATAAAGGGATTTCAACTAAATATTTAGCAAAATTCAACAGCTAATATAAGTCAATACATGAGACTACTGTTAAAAACAGAGTATGTTGTTTGGACTCTTAAGAGTTCTGTAAAAGGGGATTTAACTGCATAGAGGAAGGGGGAAAACTGTACTTGTATTTCTACCCAAAACAGAAGCAATAGTGAGCAATTCTCTTAATATATACAACAAAATAACAATAGATATGATCTAGAACTCACAGAGGACTATATCCCCACAAAAAGCCAACAATTCTGACATACATCCTATATTTTGAGAGAACTGATTTCATAGGGTTCAAAGAAAAAGAAGTAGAATCTCATGGACTGAAATTCTATAGAGGAAGTATACTTAGAAGGGTAAAAAAAAATCACAAAAGTGAAATTCCAATGACAATAGCAATATCAATTTTAATGGGAAAGGAAAAAGAAAGACTTAAAGAAATTTATATGGGTGCTTAGGAATATTTAAGATTAGATTATTTTAAGATGTGTATCATTCAATTAATTAACAATCAAAAAACATTTATTAATCTTTTATTATCATCCAGGCACTGTGTTAAGTGATAGTGATTCAGAGAAAAAATGGAAACAAACCTATCCCTATATAATTTATGTGTATGCATCATTTATGTGTGCATGTAGTAAATATGTATGTGAAAACATCATGGTTGGGGAGAGAATTGGGTAAAACAGGGAAGGTTTTATATGAAATATTTTGATTAACCTGAGCCTGGAACATATCCATGCTTTGCAAGAGATAGATTGAAAAGGGTATGCATTCTAGGACCTGGAGGCAGTATAAAGGTGAAAAACTGAGTATCATATATATGTCATCATGGTTGGATCACCTATTATAGAAAGAAGAGTAATGTATAAGAACCACAGAAAGGTAGGAAATTTAAAAGTATTAAAGAGATAAAAATGCCTCAAAAAGGAGTTAATATTTTATTCTAAAAGCAACAAGAAGTCAATAGAAGTAATACAAAGGTACAATATGAAATAATACATACTATCAAAAATAACGGGCTTGTAAAAATAATTTCAGAAGCATTAAAGTTCTGAAAGAACACTAAATCTGGTGATGAAAACTAAGGACAACAAAAAAAAATATTTTTTTAAGATAGGTTGAGGATAACAAAGTTAAAGAAAAATTAGATCCAGCATAAATGTTTTGTCTGCTAAAGAAATAAAGAAAAAAAAATGGTTAAGCCTAGAAGAGTAACTCAACAAGCCAAAGCAGACCATCAAGAAAAAAAAAATAACCTAACTACAAGGGCTATAAGAGAAGTTGGGAGAGATTAAGCAAATGATATAAAATGTCATGTCAAGAGGAAGTTAAGTGGCTCAGTCAACAAAGACCCATGCCTAAAGAAGAGAGGTCCTGGTCTTAAATGCTTCTTAGATGTATGACCCTGGGCAAGCCATTTAATCCTAAATACCCATTATCTATCATCTGCCTTAGAAACAATTCCCAACATCAATTCTAAGAGATATGGTAAAAGTTTTAAAAAATTGTCAAAATAAAATGTCGTCTAAAGATGACCGAATGAGAAGAATTAGTAATTTAGAAAAGCACACATGTAATAAGTTTTATGTATGCCTAGACTACTTGAAAGTTAGAAGAGGTAAAACAGAAAAGAATGAATCCATGAGACAACAATAAAATTAACATGAAGTCAAAAGAATAAAAAAATAGAATAAAATGGAGAGTATATACTATTAAAAATGTGACTACTTGAAAAATATTACTGAAAAGAAACAAGCATAGATATCATATTTAAAGAACAGCCAACAAAAATACTAGTTCTAATAGAACCAAAACTCAAAATGAAAATGGAAAAAAAAAAACTCTTGTCATTTCCTGAAAGAAACTCCCAAATTCAAATTCTCAGACCATTATAGCCCTAAATCAGGACTTATAGGTTACAGGACAAATGCTACATGTACCCAGATAGAAAGAGTTCAAGAACTAATGGATACTTACAGTAAGAATTACATTTGACTCTGTAGCTATGATCTAAAGAAAAGGATATGATATAAAGGAAATGAGATCTTTAAACTATGATATTCCAAAAGGCTTATAATCAAGAATAATTAACCCCTCAATATCATTCATAATCTGGGAGGTCTGAGTGAGGGGAGAATGACTAAATTTTTGAAAAGTTAGATATGATAGCAATGTGGTGATTACTGATTGGAAATAGAAGGGAGTAAACATGTTTCTTTTCTCAGCATGGTATTTTTATAAAAATTTACCATGTATTTGAATGCAAAAAAACTCACAGGTAAATATAGAAGAGCAGAAATAGTAAATACAATGAAAATAATGCAAAAAACAATGATATACATTTGAGGAATACATTAGCATTAGGAAACTAAATATTTTAATACTAAATAATTGGTAGTCAAAGAACCGCAAAAAAAAAAGAAAATTTTATCATAGAAAATGACAAAAATGACATCTATCAAAGCTTATAGAATGGTGCTAAGGTATTATTGAGGAAAAAATCTTTCAGTACTTTCATCAACAACCTGGAGAGAGCATAGTTCAACAACTGAGCCTTTAACAAAAACAAACAAAAAATAAAACTAGAAGAACAACAAATTAAAAAAAACTAAACATTGAATCAAAGAAAAAGGTAAATAAATTTGAAAATAAAAAAACCTCTCCACTGAATTAATAAAAACCATATGCTAAAACCAAACTATTTTTATCAAAAGTAAATAAAAGGGAATTCTCAAACTTTGGAGAGGAAATACCAGAGACTTTCTTGAGTAACTAAACTTCATCAAGCTGAACATGTAGATAAATGGATGGGTATTTACAAAACCATAAAATATCCAAATTAACAAAATAAGAAAAGGATAAATTAAATAAACTAATTTCATGAAAAATTGACCATGGAATAATGATTCAAAGTAGAAAAAAAGACAATAGAAATGACTGGTATCAAACATTCAGAGAAGAAATGATTCCAGTATTATATAAATTGCAAATAAGAAAAATATGTAATAAGCTCTTTATATTACATCACTATTGATAAACCATGGAATAGTAAAGTAGAATGAAAAATATTAACCAATATTCCTGATAAATATGAAACAAAATATTAAATGAAATAAGATCAAAGCGGCTAATAAATAATATAAACTGATATAACTGGAATACAGGACTGACTAAAAAGAAAGAAAGCTATAAATACAATGGACTATGAAGATAAAAACATTTTAAAATTATGATTCAATTAATGCTGAGAAAAAAAATCTTTTCACAAAAGCTATTTCTTTTTATTTCTTTACATTTTGCATCTATTTCTTTAATAAAAACATTTAAAACCTAGAAATGGATTTTTAAATATGGTATATAATATCTCTTTATTAGCAAAAGTGAATACTATATATTATGAGGAAAGGCTAAAAGCCTTTAAATAAAAGCATGGATAAAGCAAAAATATCCACTTTCAGCATTGTTATTCGACATAGTATGAGAAATAAAATCTGCCACACTAGAATAGAAAAGGAACAAGAAAAAAAGAGGCAAAGTAGAAATAAAACTGACTTTTTACAGATGATATTGTGGTCTATCTAGAGTATCCTACAGAGTCAATTAAAATTAATTGTAACAACTAAATCCAATAAAATTACAGGCAGGATATGAAATAAATATGTATAAATCAATAATAATTCTTCATGTTACTTTTAAAACCCGGGAAGTACAAATTTCATTTAGAATAATTACAAGGTATTTAAAATATTTTATAATATATCAACCAAGATAAACATAATAATTATGAGAATAAGGCTATACAATGTTCCTAACAGAAATATAGATCTCAATAATTGAAGAAATATTAATTATTCATAGTTGATTCATGAAAAAAGGATAAAATTCTACCTAAATTAATTTATTTATATTGTGATATACTGATAAATCTACCATGATTTTGAGAGAAATAATGAGGACAAAAGTGAAGAAGGTCTAGCAGTGCCAGATATCAAACAAAAAATCAGTACTTATTAACATTAATTGCTATTGGTTAAGAAATAGGTCAATAAGTGGAATAAGTTAATTACAAAATATACAGAAGTAGAAAAACATGTTAGCAAAAAAATTCAGGAAACAAACAAAGAAAAAACAAAGACTAAGGGAATAACTCACTTTTTGACAAAAATTTACTGTGAAACATGGTTGTCTAGCAGAAAATAGGTTTAGAACAACATTATAAGCCATATAGTAAGATAAATTATAAATAAATACACAGAATATATAAAGTTAGTGGAGCAATGAAGGAAAAATCTTTCACAACTAAGAATAGGAGAAGAATTCAAGACTAAACAGGGATAAATAGGATTACAGGGAATAAAAAGAACAACTTTAATATGTAAAATTAAAACACAAACTAAACCCATATATCTAAAATTAGAAGGGAAACAAGATAGACTACATAAAAAGGCCATCAAGCATATTTCTCTATGATTTCTCACCTAAAAGACATGAAAGGAACTGACTCATATATAAGAGCCATTTCACAATACATAAATCATGAAAGGATGTGAATAAGAGGTATTCCACATAATTCAAGTTTTCAACAGACATTTTTAAATGCTTCATATCAATAAAATAGAAATGAAAGTTCAAAGACCTCTGAGGTTTCTACTAAAATCCATAAAGTTATCCAAGATGACAAAAAAGAAAAATGGCTATTATTGAAAAGGCTGCAGTAGAACAAGTACACTTACTAGTGCACTGGTGGTAGAGCAGTTCAGCCATTCTGGAAATCAATTTGGAATTATATTACCAAAGGCATAAACTTTGTATGCCTATTTGAATCAGTGATACCACTTCTAGGCCTGTACATTAAAAAGGTCAAAGAAAGAGGATTAGGAATTATGTAGAAAATGTTCACAACTATTCTTTTTCTGGTAACAAAGATTTAGAAACTAATTCTCCATTTGTTTAGGGAACTTCCCCTTTAGTCATTAAGGAAAGGCTGAAAAAATTACAGTATATAAATCTAACAAAATTATTTCACCATTGTAAAAAATGAAAAGTATAGTTTCGGATAAACCTGGGAAAATGTATATAAATTGGTGACCAAGTTGAGTAGAACTAGAACAATTTATGTAATAATGAAAAAGTTGGTAAGATAAACTTTAAAAGAATTAAGTAATGAGTAATCATGATTCCAGAGGACTAATGATAAAGCATGCTAACCATATCCTGACAGAGATGTAATAGACTCCACATTCATTTTTAGATATAGTCAATATAGTATTTTTTTTATTTAGGTATGCAGATTTGTTTCATTTTTTTCAATTCACCCTCTTTGGGAGGGAGGGAGAGAGAGAGAAAAAGAGAGAGAGAGAGAGAGAGAGAGAGAGAGAGAGAGAGAGAGAGAGAGAGAGAGAGAGAAAGAGAGAGAGAGAGAGAGAGAGAGAGAGAGAGAGAGAGAGAGAGAGAGAGAGAGAGAGAGAGAGAGAGAGAGAGAATCTTAAAAACTGCTCAGACTCTACCTTAGAAGATTTGGTTAAGTTATTCCCTCATAGTTACAAATGGAGGTACTTGATCAGGAATGTATTGGGAATTTTAACATTCCTCCACCCATACTTAGGTATACTTTAGGGGAAGATAAAGTTGTAAACTCCTTACTGAACAATGAAAAGTCCCTAACTCATATTTATAGTGAAGCTAAAATCTTAAGCTAGTTCTATTTTTAGATCTAATACAAAAGGGTGCTAAGTACCTATAAAGGTCAAATTAATCACTAAAAGGTCAAGCAACTTACAAAGGGCAAGCTTAGCAAGAGGTGTGAAGTTTTCGTCTACTCAGAGAAGGTGATGACAAAAGAAGATGTGAACTAAGAATGGACAGTCCTGAGGAAAACATCTACTGTGATTGGTAGATGTGAAAACTTAGGGGAGGTGACATAAGAGAAATTTCTCTTTAAAAGGAGATGGCTCTCTCTGAACTGGGGTGAAATTCCGTTTGGAAGCTGAATTGGAGGGTCTCTCTGAACACTAGAGCTTGCTTGGGGCAAATCTTGTGGTGAGTGATAAAAGACTGACTAGTCTCTCTTAAGGCTCAGGCCTAGGCCAATTAGTTTAGGCCCTTCCTACTATTTCCTCTTACTCTGTCTCTCTCCCTTCTCTTAATTCCTTCATTTGCATTGATTAAAATCTCCGTAAAACCCAGCTGACTTGGGTATTTTCATATTTGGGAATTTTTCCCATGGCGACCACTTATTTTTTATTAAAATCAAGACACCAAAATTATCTTTACAGTTTTGGCAATTCACAGTCTTGAAAACCCACATTGTTCACAGGAGAGAAAGAGAGAGAGAGAGAGAGAGAGAGAGAGAGAGAGAATCGATAAAGCATTATTTTTATGTCCAGAATAGAAGGAAAGCAAAAAGGAAGCATGGATACAAAAAAACAGCCTTGAAAGTTAAATTTCAAATTTACTATAATTATGTTAAGAAATGGTCATATCTAAATAGTCCTATTTCCTTTTTTGATAGGGTATTTGGACTACAGGATTAAGAAGTAGCTGTATACATAGTACATGAAGATTTAAGTAAAGTATATGGGAGACTCTAATTCTATCCCTGTGGACCAGAAGACATATAAACTAGATGGTAGCACAGTGAAACAGATGTGGAACTTCTTTGGTGAATAGACCCGAAGAATTAATGAGTTGCTGTCAACTTATAAGTAGTGATCTTTTTGGAGTACCCTCAAAAGGACTTTTATATTGAATATTTTGAACTACTGATTTGAATGAAGGCACAGATTTCATAGTGATGAGATAAAAAAAGTCAATGTCATAATAATAGTAGTAATAACAAGCACTTACATAATGATTTAAAATTTACAAAACACTTTATATGTGTTTTCTTATTGTGTCCTCACAAAAACCCTGGGAGATATTATGACACCTATTTCATAGATAAGGAAATTAAAGCAGAGGTTGAATTATTTGCCCAGGGTCACACAGCTAGTAAGTGTCCAAGGCTGAATTTGACATCATGTCTTTGTGATTTCAGGTTCAGAATTCTATCTACTTCTTTATCTAACTTCATGTCCTAAAAGATCAGTATTAGAGAACAATGAGCCAAATCTAAGATGAAGACATTTAATAAATTTAAATGAAATATCTTAGGTTCAAAAAAATTGACTTCACAAATGTAGGGTGAGAGATTCCTTGCCTAGAGATCAGTTTAATAGGCAAAAGATCTTAGAGTTTTAATATACTCTAAGTCCAATATCAGTGAATATTATATAGGTAATACACACACATATCTTATAAATATATATCTCTATATACACACACATAAAATATATAGATGTATATAACCAACATCAACGAAAATTAATGAGACCTCAGACTGACCTCAGAGAGGCACAGTCTTGAAAGAGTTGATAGTCCTGATATTCTTTGCCCTGGTATCTGTAGTCTTGTATTCCATTCGTGGCACTGTACTTTAGAAAGAACATTGAAAATCTGGAGGAAATCTAGAAGATGGTGACCAATATTATGAGAGGATTAGAAAACATATCACCTAACAATCAGTAGAAAAAATTGGGAATGTTTGGTATTTAGATGAGAAAATTTTGGTGATTCATGAAATCATAGAAATATCTGGCTATGAACTTTATAGTCCAACTAGTTTGTCTGTCTCATTTACAGATTAGGAACCAAAGACTTTAAAAGGTTAAGAGACTTGCTCAGGGTAATAAATGACAATGGCATCATAGTTGGGCTTCAATAACTTGATAGGTTTTCAAATGGAAGAAAGATTTAATTAATTAATTAAATATTTAAGAGGCAAGTAGGTGTTGAGGTGGTAGAACAAAAGTCAGGAAGATCTGAATTAAAATCTAGCCTTAGATATTCACTGACTTGGGTATGTCACTTAACCTCCATTTGGCTCCTTTTCCTCATCTATAAAATAGGAATAATAGTACCTGCTTCCTGATAATTTTACAAAAATCAAATCAGAATGACACTTTGTATACCTTAAAATATTATAAAAAATGTTAGTTGTCATTATTGTTGCCATTTGTTGGTTGTTGTGCTTGTGCAAGTAGGTTTCAGAGGGCAAAACAGAACCAATGGGTGAAAATGTAGAGACACAAATTTAGTCATCAGTTTGATAAGAAAACAAAACAAAACATTCTTATAATTACAACTGTCCAAAATAAAAAGAAAAGTCTTAGAAGACAATAAGTAGGTTTTTCCTTCCAAAAGATTTTAAGGAAGAGGCTAGGTAACCATTTGTTGAGGAACATAAAATCAAGGATTTAGAGCTAGAAGGTAAGGTTTAAATCATGATTTCCATGATTTAGAAAAGGATTCCAGTTCAGATATGGATTAGTTAGATAACCTCTGAAATCACTTTGGCAAAAATTTGATGATAGTTCAAAAAGCAAGTCAAGAGTTTCTTTCAGAAATCTGAAAAACTAGGGGTCAGCTGGGTGGCTCAGTGGATTGAGAGCCAGGGCTAGAGATGGGACATTCTAGGTTCAAATCTGGCCTCAGACACTTCCTAGATGTGTGACCCCGGGCAAGTCACTTAACCCCTATTGCCTAGCCCTTATCACTCTTTTACTTTGGAACCAATACACAATATTGATTCTAAGACAGAAGATAAGAGTTTTAAAAGAATTTTAAGAGGAAATATGGAAAAATAGTGAAAAGAAATTACCATTCATGATTTAACATGGAACAATTGGTTGGCAAAGAGAAAACAAAAAGAACTCTGTAAAAAAGTAATAATGTAATAGTAAAGTTTATAATAGCTGAGTAGATGAACTCTGAGAAAAGTTAGAACTATATCCAGAATTTATGAAAGTAGATTTTTACAAGCTGAATAAAAAGATAGTGATTAGATCATTCCTAGGTAGTGTCAAAAAGAAGATAGCTCAAGAGCTATGGAAGATTCTCAAAAGGGAATTGAAAACTACAGTAACAAATGACTGTGAATAGAGAAAATGGAGATGGTGTCTTAAGAGTCTGACATTGAAAATACCTAGAAAAGAAACTGATAGTTTGGAGGAAAAAAGTGACACATGCAAAAGATGGAGGAGGGACACAAAAACAAAACCAAAGAATGTCATGATCCTATGAGATTAGTGTCAGGAAGGCTAAGGCTTAGCATAAAATGAAGATTGTAAAAACATTCTCAACACAATAAGAAACTGTCTTTTATATAATTATCATAATAATTCATGTGCATATATCACTTGACAACATAAAGAATTTTTTTCAATAACCACAGCAGAGTAGACAAAAATAGTATGATTTCCTTCTGACAGATGAGGAAACTGAGGTTCAGAAAGGTTCAGTGACTACCAGGAGTTATACAAAAAATAAATATTTGAGTCAGAACTTAAATGCAAGTCCTTTTGATAGAGATTTTAGTGTTTTTCATGTTTTAAATAAGAGGTCTTATGCTAGTATACAAAAGAGATAAGAAAAGCCATTTAATTTCTATTTTAGTCCAGTCTTTTCTACAAAAGATAATGATCAAACTGGAAAATGTAAAGGAAAAATAGTTAAAATGAAATTAAATCCCATAAGAGATGAAAAGATAATAAAAGGGCATTTAGATTTTCTAAATTAATTCAAATCACCTGGTTAAGATGAATTATATACCAGGGTACTCAAAGAACTTGCAAGTGTGATCAAGTAATCCCACAATAATTTTTGAGAAATCATGGAAAAATAAGAGCTGCCAAAGTTCTTGTGGAAGGGCAAAAGTCACAATTTTTGAGAAGGGTGAAAAGGTATATTCCCAACACTATAGACTAGTCACCTAACTGTTACTTCCTGGGGCTATTTTATGTTTAATAATTATAGTAATAGTATGAGAAATGTTCAGAAAAGAAGCAGTGATCACTAGAATTTAAAATGGGTTCTCTAAGAATCCATGCCAGGCTTACCTCATTTCCAAATCTGGGATTTTCTCTCCAACAGTATTACTGTGCTCTTCTATTGATTCATTAGAAACAGTGCATTTCCATTTCAACAGTTATTTGGCAAAATATCACATAATATTCATATGGATAAGATGTGTCGATGTTAGTTGGTTATAACAATAAATTAGTACATTAAATGACTATGCTTAAGGGATACTAATTAATTAGTTAATGGATTGAAGTCACCCTGGAAAGAAGTTTCTTGCAGTGTGTTGCAGGGAATTCTATTTCACCTTACGCTTTTTCATAATGTCTCTCTCTTTTTTTTTTCTGGATAGTTAAATGGGAATAGAGGGCCAGGCCTATAGTCAGGAAGACATGAGTTCAAATTTAGCCTCTGACTGTTCCTAGTTATATGACTCTGGGCAAGTCACTTAACCTCTGTGTACTTTGCTTTACTCAACTGCAAAATAAGGACCATAATAGCCTCACAGAGTTGTGAGGATCAAATAAAAGAATATTTCTTATTCACTGAGCATAGTGCCTGGCATATAGTAGGTATTTAATATGTGTTTACCACCCCGCCCCAATCATTTGGATAAAAATAGAAAGAGTATACTTATCAAATTTTCAGATAATGTAGAACTGAGAAAGATGAACTAATATGCTAAATGATAGAAACAGCATCCAGAGATAATGTGACCCATTAGAATTATCAACTATACTAGGACAATGAAATTTAATAAAGATATATGTAGAATACTGTGCACTTAGGTTCAAAATGCTAATAATAACTGAACTGGATATTGTTAGATAGTACTGTATATGAAGAAAACAGAAAGGTTTTAGTTGCCTGTCATCTTTAAGAATTAGCAATGTGATGTGGTTTCTAAATTAATCAAGGCAATCTTTGATTCCACTGAGAGGAACATAATATCAAGAACAAAAGCAATCTCAGTGTTTTTAAGGTCTCCTCCAGTTCTACAGTTGTATTATTTGAATTGTGAGAACCAGGTAAAGAATGGATCTAAGGGGACAGTATAGTTTGAAATGTTTATTTTTCTGAGACTGGGGGGAAGGACAAAAAATAGAGGTAAGAATAGTGACACATTTAGGTAAAGATGGAGTTACATCTTTCTATAAAATGTTTTTTATTACCCCTAAAATAGGTGAGGTCATATGCTTCAGTAAAATGACTTGAAACTAAAGATGAGTGTCTAAAGTCTGCAACAGTTATTGTGCAAAGAGACATGTTTGGAGGGTGAGAAATGAATGACAGTGGGCAACTGTAAGTTGGAGATTAGTTGTATTTCTTTCTTAATAAGTTTCTTCCTAGCTTATACTGATTGCATGACAGTTTTGTCATCATCCAAGAAAGGTGAAAATGCACAGTGGGGTTGACCCGGGGTTAGGAGTTAGTGAAGGAGAGTGGGCAAATATAGTAGGTTAAGAATGTCCAAAGGGAAAATCTGTGATCTGTTCATGGTGCTGAAAAAGAATGCATCAAGAATTGATAAAGGTACCTAGAATGGGGCGGGAGACCAAAAGAGCAGGTTGGTGACTACTCATGTTCACTCTTTTTCTTCCTTGCAGAATTTCTAGTAAAATGAAAAGGTTATGAGGTAGATGAGTAACTTTTAAACATTCCTTCACACCAAGTAGTACTAAAACCCAGAAATCCTCCAGTTATTAGACACAGTAGTTTTGGGAATTTATACCAAATATTCAAATAAAAATTTCTGTCAAAGACTACATTCTCTGAAAGTATTCTGGTAAATCAAGCAATAGATAATACAATCTAAATATTTTTTATTATATAATGAATTGATAATTGTCTACATTTCACATGTTCATATCAGTTTGCTTACAAAACAATCTGGCTAGTAACACATTTATCTAATCATACAAAATTAATTCAAAGCTCTTGACAATGTTATCACCTTTTCAGGACCTAGATTTAGAATACTTGTTTCTGAATCCTGGCTTTGCCATTTACTAGCTATGTTGTCTCAGGAAGTTATTTAACTTCTCTAATACTTAATTGCTTCATTCAAAATAAAAAAAAATGGTTGCAATGATGCTATCATGTAGGAGCTCTGGGAAGATCAAATGAATATAGGTAGCATACTTAAACATTTTTAAAATGCTTAGAAATATCACTGTTGATCATATTTTTTCATCCATACCTATAACTGGTCCAACACATTACTGAGTATTATTATTTTTCCCTACAATATGTATATTTTCTTTTGCTTCTCATTGCCAAATACATATGTTGTGTTGTCACCCCTTTTAGTAGTATAAAGTCTAACTACATCACTCCTGGGATATCAAAAGCCTATTTTATCTCCTTACTTACATCTCTACCCTGTTTTTAAACTTTCTATATCAAGTATTGGTATAAGCTTCCTCAAAAACCATTTTCATACTAATTTTCCCTCTATGAATCTAGAATATGCAAATGATGTTCAGTAAGTATATCAAATTAATACCTTCAACTGCCTCCTTTCCTCCTCTTCCCAACAACTCACTTTTAAAAATTCTATCATATTAATTGAATTATTTACCATTCTCCATAGAATGAAATTTAGTAAATCTGGTAATTGATGATTTCTACCTCTTGCCTTTCCTTCTTTCTGAAAATCAAACTTCTTCATTCCCTTCAAAGTCAGTCTCCAAAACCCTTTTACTATACTTGTTCACTCTTTAATGTGGTACTCTTTCAAAATGTAAGCACTTTAATATTGTAACTCTTTGTATTATTGACTCCTTTAGACATTAAACTCTCTAAACTTAAGAACTATATTGTTATGTTCCAAATATCCCTATTCCACTTGACACAAACTATTTACACAAACTATTTTTCTACATATGTCATGGACCCCTAGCTAGGTCATGTCATTCCTATGCATACAACATTGCCTAACATTAACCTTTGTGTCCTACTTTTTTTAAAAAAAGAATATCTCTTGAATTTCATTTCTGCTTCCAATGCCATTTCTACTTTTCAAGGAATTAAATAACTAGGATTAATGTTAAGCTATTTAAAAACTTCATGACTCCTTCAACGAATTCATGTAAATATCTTTAAAAACACTAGCTCCAGACTTGATTCATTGGAGGATACAATATAACATATTCTTCTGGGGTACACTCAAGGAATGATAACTACTCTGTGGATATTGCCCTCAAGCAGCATTCTGTCATCAACAATAGTGCAGTGTAGATTATGTCTTCCTAGTTTGTTGATGAGAATGCCATTTGAAACAAAATAAAAAGCCTTATTACAGTCTAGATTGATTTCTCTTACTTCTCTTTATTTACATGGCCTGTCAATCTTACATTGAAGGAAATTAAATTGGTTTGGATTGAGCTGTTTTTCATATAACCATATTAGTTGTTACCTAGCATATTATGTTATTGAAAATTAATTGTGTTGTGTCAAAGTTTATAATTGTCAAAGATATCTTTATTTCTTTTAAAAGATGAACATTAAATCTATTGGATTTTGCATTTTCAAAGACTTTCTATAACCTATAAAGTCTCTCAAAAATTGTAGTTTTTGTTTCTAATGATAACAACTGTCTTGTTTTTCAGTCTTGTCTGCCTCTTTGCGAACTGTTGGTTCATCACATACTAGTAGTATCTATTGGCTTTTCTTGGCAAGGACAATGGAGTGGTTTATCATTTCCTTCTTCAGTAGGTTAAGGCAAACAGAAATTAAGTGACTTATTCAACCATTCTGGAAGGTAATTTGGAACTATGACCAAAGGGCTTTAAAAGAATGCATACCCTTTGATCCAGAAATACCACTAGTTTTGTACCCTAAAGAGATAATAATGAAAATTTTCATAAAAAAAGTATTCATATCTGTGCTCTTTGTGGTGGCAAAAATTGGAAAATGAGGGGGTGTTCCTCAATTGGGGAATGGTTGAACAAATTGTGGTATATGATGGTAATAGAATACTACTGTACTGTAAGGAATGATGAACTGGAGGATTTCTATATGAACTGGAAGAATCTCTAGAAACTCCTGCAGAGTGAAAAGAGAAGAACCAAGGGAACATTATACCCAGAAAATGAAACGTTGAACAATACAATGTAATAGACTTTGCTAATACAAAACAATCCCAAGAAATTTAGGAGAAAGAATTCTATCCACATTGAGAGAAAGAACTGTGGGTGTAGAAATACAGAAGAAAAAGAAATCACTTAACATTTGTTTATATGGGGTTTGGGGTTTTTTTTTTTTAAAAGATTGCTTTATTGCAAAAATGAGTAATATGGAAATAGGTATAAGTGATAACATTTATATAATCCAGTGGAAGTACTTATTGGATCCAGAAGTGGAGAGGGAAGAGGGTTGAGAAAGAAGATGAAATATGTAAATATGGAAAAAATATTTTTTAAATCTTAATTTTTTTTAAAAAATTAAGTGACTTGACCAAAGTAATACAGCTAGTAAATATCTGAGGCCAGGTTTGAATTTAGGTCTTAACTCCAGGGTCATCATT
Source organism: Monodelphis domestica (assembly GCF_027887165.1). Taxonomy (NCBI): domain Eukaryota; kingdom Metazoa; phylum Chordata; class Mammalia; order Didelphimorphia; family Didelphidae; genus Monodelphis; species Monodelphis domestica. Next base: position 170,989,078 of record NC_077230.1, read on the forward strand.
TGATGCACTGAGCCACCTAGCTGTCTCCAATGGCAATAGTTATTGATTTCTAAATACTGAGGTTTGCATATGATGATAGCCTGGTGATTTGAGCAATTAGGCTTTTTTTTTTAGTATATTTCTTCTGCTCCATTTCCCATTCTAGTTTGGTTTTCTGGCCTCCCATATCAGGTAGCATTAATTTAGATTACCTGATTCTATCACAATGCTTGGCACAAAGTAGATTCTTCATAAAGGCTTCTTCAATTGACTTCTAGCTGATATGAGTGTATGTTAACAAAAGTAACATATAATCTTTTTATTCATAATTATTTATATTTCTTTTTCTTTCCTTATTGGTCGATGAAGTGATAGGGACTAACTTTCTCAGATTCTAATTGTATATTCCTTTTAGTCTCAAAAAGGATTGTTTTTAGTTTTTTTTAATTCTACCTTACCAAATAAAGTCATTTTTTTTTCTTCTCAGTGACTTGGCTCATTTCAGCTTCCTTTAAGCATTTCCTTCTGTTTATATTTTGGCTTTCATCTCATTTCCTATGGGAGGCAGTATGATATGGTAGAAAGAATAATGGAACCAGATAAGGATTCTGGTCCCTTCTCTGCCATTAATTTGCTATGTAACCTTGGACAGGTTAAATAAGTTCTCTGGAATTGAGATTGCTTAAATGCTCAACAAAGGTAGATTAGAGAATCTTGAAGTTCTCTACGTCTCTAAAGTTTGATGATTCCATAAGATAATTACAGAAGTGCATAAACTTGGAAAATATATTGAATTTCTTCCATTATTTTATTTTTTCTACTTAATATTTTTATTTCTCTTAAAACATAAATATGCTGCTATCTTACCAAACAAATATTACATCTAGAGTGGTATTGTAAAGTTGTAATAACACTTAAAAGTGGAAAGGGACCTAGATGTCATTTAATCTAATCCTATGTTTTATAGATGAGAAAAACTTATACCTATAGTGAAATATCTAGCTCAAGGTCATACAGCTTGTCAATGACAGAATGGTCCTTAAACCAAAGCCTATTGACTCCCAGTTCAGAGGTATTTTTATTAAAACACATCTCCCTTGGATTTGGTATGAGGTAAGTCCACCTTGAATCCTACACAAATATCTAGGTCATTCTATCTGACATATTCTAGTTTGCATTGAATAAATGATTATCAAACTAAAATGAATTCCCCAAATAGCTTAAACCAAAATATTTTGGGTTTAACAAACAAGTCCCAAAAATTCTACCTTTAAAAAAATCATACAGAATTAATTTTCTTTTTTTACATATTTTATCTAATAGAATTTTTTATTCCACAAAATAATTTCACAAATACACGCTCTCCACAAAAATATCAACTTTGCACACAAAAATTATTTTCATCATCATTCTCTAATTTTTTTTCAAAAAAGAAAAGTAAATTAAATAATTTATCTTATGTCAGAAATTTATTTCACAATAACCTCCTAGTCTTCATAGTTTTGGCCACTTGGCACACTATTATTCTAAGGTAAAGCCAAACTGTAGCTTCCTAAGAAAAAATCCATGGGAATGTGAGCCAATTTGGGTGTCTTCCTTAATCATAGCAGTCATTCCTGGCTGAGGTACTTGGAAAATTCTTTTGAAGAAAGGAGTGTTTTCCTAGATTGGTTTCAGTTCCTTTTATTCACAGCAGTTGTTCTAGCATTCTGCATTCAATATTTCATAAGATAGTAGGGAAAGTGTTTCTGCTATTTTCACTGAAAAGTATTCAAATACATGTTCCCTTCCTTGAAATCTAGACTTTGATGGATTTCCCACTCAAATCCTATCTTCTTCTGGAAATTTAAATAACAACTCTAGATATGCCCATAGAGTACAAATAGCCTTTATCCACATAATGACTCCCAAAATTACACCAGACACAGAATAATTTAATAATTCCTGGCATTGTATGTTTCCTTTATAAAAATCCTATTTATAATGACTAAATAAGACAGTATAATGAACCATATGAGTGTTTAGGCTTTATAACTCAGGAAGATAAAATCCAGGACCCCATTATTCTAATCCAGCAATGTAATACAAGAAGTATTTATTATTTTAATATATTATATTTATTATTATTATTATTTTAAGAATATATAGCTACTAGGCTATATCATTTAATGATAACTATCTGTTCTGTCTTATATCATCTATATCTGAACCAATCAAACCAAGGAGAAAGCCTTTAAAATAATTATGCTCTGATTATTTTTGAAAGTAGTATGTAGGGGGCAGCTATGTGGCTCAATGGATTGAAAGCCAGAACTAGAGACAGGAAGTCCTAGGTTCAAATGTGACCTCAGACACTTCCTAGCTATGTGACCCTGGGCAAGTCATTTAAGCCCCATTGCCTACCTCTTACTGCTCTTCTGCCTTACAAGCAATGCATAGTATTGATTAAGGAAGGTAAGATTTTTTTTTTAAGTACTATCTAATCTTTTTCAAAAGAATTATTAAAAGCTGCTTGAACCATAGTACATAGTCTTCCTAAAATCAACAAAAACAGCCCATCAAACTTTTTAAACAAAATTAAATAAGCCCAACCCTCTAGGCCTAAAATTTCCATTTCTTACTTCATGCTCACCATGCTATTTCATGATCAATATAAGCCTCTGAACACTTCCAAGCTGGGAAGCTCACTACAGCACCAGGTAGTCCACTCTATTTTTGACACCTCTCATTATTAGAAAATTCTCCATACTGAAATAAAATTGATCTCCATATAGTTTAAGTCCATTAGTCCTAGCTTTGGTATCTCAAGCTATCCTGAATACATATAATATATCATACACATTATAACTTTCTCATATGAAAAGTAGTTATTATCTACCTTCCCTAAGGATAGAAGGACAAATGAGGTAGACATATAAAATAACAATCTCTTCTCTATTCTAAATACCTTGAGTTTCTGATATGATATAGATTAAAGACTTTACCACACTTTACCACCCCCCCAACAAGCATTCCCTCTGTACGTGTAGTGGTTTGTCTATGTCTCTTCAAATGTGGCACTATTCTGGGTTTACAAAAATATATTTTGTCAGAAACAAATCATCATTATAGAAAAATTACATGAAATTATTCAAGAATAGTGTTACCTGGCAGTTTTATCAACTTCAACATGGACTGACAACATGAAAAATCTTTTTTTTTTCAAAATTTAAAATGAAATAATTTGTACAATGTGCAAAATCAAGTGAATGATAGAAACTTTGATATTTTTAAATGGTGGAAACTTTTTTCCAGAATCACTTTAGCAGATTACTTTGAAATTCATAGAAAATATTAAATCATAGCTACCCTGTATTCAGAAATAAAAGCCTTATGGTATTTTCTAGGTAAATAGAAATGAATTTCAAATTACTTGTATTCATGGGAGCTACATCCTAGACCAAATCTGTGACATAGGTCATCAGTAGAGAATGTCTAGTAGTACTATAACTGTTATAATGCTTATTAAATATATACTCAACTGTAGGAGAAGGCCTTATGTGGCATGGTGGAAAGTCTTTCTAGTGCTATTAAAAATATCCTTCAAGTACCATTATCTAAAAGTGGCACTTTGATGAGTCACAGAAACCTATCCATAGGCTGACATGTAATACATAAAGTAGTAAGAAAATTATTCTCACTAAAAGAGAAAAATGGGAAAAGCTCATACTTTAGAAAAATAGTTTATAAGACTGTACAGATACACTAAAATTAGTTTATGGTTTCAAAGAATATTGATATTTTATTTTCAATTAAAAGTAGTATTGTCTTTTAAAAAAAGTAGTATTGCCATATCTGGTCTCAAACACTTCCTAGCTATTTGACCCTGTGCAAGTCACTTCACCCCAATTGCCTCACCCTTGCCAATATTATGTCATAGAACTGAGGACAGTAAGATGGAAGGTAAGAGTCTACAAAGAGTTTACCAAAAAAAGTAGCATTTCCCATCTTTATCCCTTACCTCATTTATCATTGATTTGAATAACATTTGGTGGGATTCAAAAATGAAACACAGTCTTAAAAGTTTGAAGCTGATCAAGAGAATATACATTTCCATGTCATATCCTAGGATTAATGTTAACAAGAGACCTCAGGAGTTCAAGTATTGATAGTGAGGAAACTGAGACTCAAGAAGTTGCCTCCTTAAGATACAACTTAGTATCAGAGTCAGGAATAGAATTCAGGTCCTCTGATTCTAAATCCAGCACTCTTTTCACTGTGCCATATCATTATTAAGAATTTCAGATATATCAAAAACAAAGGCAGTATCTTTAGAAAATAATAGTTTCACAAAGAAACTAGGGATCTGTCATATATATTAGAAAAGCAATTACATTATAATATGTATATGACTGTGTATTGATATGTGTGTGTATTTTACCATGTGTATTGGTATAACAAGAAGTTCTCTTCACTGGAAAAATATTCCATACTTAAATTAGGTCTAATTTTCCAAAAGTTTAAATTTTTTTTTTGGACATGGTATTGATATTTATAAGAAACCTACCAACACCAAAGAATATTTTCTTTCATCTTGCATATTATATTTAATAGGATGATGCATACTTTAAAAACATATTGAAAAACTGATTTATATTTGATTAATAATTCACTGAGATTTCCCTCCATTTTTCTAACCTGTTGAGGAACTGTATCTTATTTTTCCTTGTCCATCCAGGTACTTGTTAATTGTCTTGTTCTTTTAAATTTGGGGCCATTTTCTACCCTTTTATGGTGAATCTTTGCTACATCTTCCTTGAACACTACCTCAAACCAATCCCTAATGAAATATGAAATTGATTTTAATTTAAGGCAAGCCATTTCACTTTTAGGATTTCATCAGATATAATGCAATAAAAGTTGGACAAGTTGATTTCTTAAGCTAAATTTTAGCTCTAAAATACTACAAGCATACATACTTCCTAGGGAGGGAAGAATAGAAAATTCCTCATATTTCTTTGATACTGAATCATGAGTCACCATTTTTTTTAAAGGCTCAGGTTGGCCATCTGAGTTATGTGGCACAAATTCTGCTGAAATTTAACATATTGAAAAAAGTGAAGAACAGTGAAGAGTATGGGATCTAAAACCAGAGTTCTAGTTTCAAATCTCTGATCTGCTACTTAGTGTTTGTGTTTCATTGTCCAAGTCACTTAATCTCTCTGGGTATCGGTTTCCTTACCTGTGAAATGTCTGGTTTGGATGAGATAACTGCTATTGTCCCCTCTACTTCCAAATTTAAACTTTGTGACTTTCATTAATTTCCCTTTTTCAGGATTCCAAAGGCATTAGTCTATGCCAACTAATGTAACCCTTACTTTTATTCTCATAAACTTATATTTATAAGGGACCTTAAATTATTAATCTATCATGAGACAGTGGAAAGAGCACTATCTATCTATCTCTTATTCCTTAAGAACTCATGTTGTATGGCTCTCCAATTTCCCTTTTCGAGTATGTAGTTCTACATTGATATCTCTTTCCTTGGTTTTAGAGCATAGCTCATCATTGGAAATGTTATAGTCTACTCATTTCCAACATGTGTAACACTTCCCATTATGTATCCATTTCTGTTTTCAGTATTATTTCTATTTTTCAGGAAAGAAAAAATAATAAAAAATCAAGTACACAGACAGGCAGAAAATAGAAAAGTCTTGTGCAGTCAAATGAACAGAAACATCATTAACCTAGCCAAGGAAGTTAAAAAAAAAAAGAGGTATAGATAAAGAAGATCTGATGTATTAATCTAGAAAATTCAGATACATGAATTATTAGCAATAAAAATTTTATAAACATAAAATCTGATATCTGAATAATTTCTATCCAGAAAGTAGTCAACAAATACTCTCAGATCTTCATTTTCCCATCTATATTGACAGTTGTTTGATTTACTTTCAAGAGGCTAGCTCTTCATTTGAACTTCCATATGACTAAAGGGACAATCACATAAGCAAGTGAATAAATACGCTCATGCCTATACATACATACACATGTGCGTATATGTGTATACATACCCACAACCATATATCAATACACATATGCATATATGCATGTACATATAACATTACATGTGACATAACAACATGCCTTTTAAAAGAATATTTTACATGAAAGATGTATCAGAAGATCCTCAGCTATGTGGAGTTAAAGAAACCAAATAAATGGTCTCTGACTTCAGTGAGTTTATAATCTAATTGAAAAGAAACAAATAAGAAAATAAGACTCAATATTTCCAATTATTAACTAAATGAACTTGAGCAAATTATTGCATTGGTCATCAGTTTCCCCATATATAAAATGAGGGAATTGACTTATAAAAACTCCTCTGTTGGATATTCCAAGGTCTTAACAATGTGACTTTCGTTTAACTCTGAAATTTTATTATACATTATTTGTCTTTTCACAAGTGGCCAAACTTGTCTGCTTGCCCTTTGTCATATATGACAATCAATTCCCTACCTCCCTGCCTTTGTATAGGATGTTCTTCATGTCCTGAATGTACTCCCACCTTACCTTTGCCCTTTAGGATCCAAATCTCTTTTAAAGATCAATACAGTTACCTACTACATGATGTCTTTCTTGACCTTAACTGCTAATCTCCTCAACCACTGAAAAAGTTTTCTTGTACATATTTAATATTTTCTAATATATATACATATTGTATATTCTAATAGAATGTAAAGTCTGAGGAAAAGGACAGTTTTATTTCTTTGCATCCCAAGTACTAAACACTGTACCTGGAACAGAGTAAGCATTTAAAAATAGTTGGTCATAAAATAAAAGATCAATACTGAATCTGCAGAAGGAACTCAGAGGCCACATAGGACAAATTCCTTATTTTACAGCTGAGGAACTGAGGCTTACAGAAGTCAAATGGCTTGCCCAAGGTCACAAAGGTCATAACCATCAGGGACATGAATTGAATGGAGTTTCTTATGACTGCAACACCAATCCATTTTCAAATGTGCCATGTTAATAATCTAGTTAATAATATAAAATCCCTTCTAAAACTGAGAACATAAGGTGAATATAATTAAGAACTAAAATCAGTAGTAGTGATTGTGTTAAAGGAATTCAGAGGAAATGGACACCAATGGAAGCCAAAATAGTCACTAATAGCACTAAGGACAAAATGAGATGTGAACTGGGCTCCAGAGAATGATTACAATCTAAATGGTTAGAAAGGCATTCTCAATTAAAAGGAGAGTTTAAAACTGGCAAATGCATGAACCAAGGCATGAACACAGCATTTTGTAAGAGATCAGCAGTTAAAGTTTGGCTAGATTATGAACCCTTAAAAACCATAGAGAGGAGATAAAAACTCATGAAACATTATTAATAAGGAGATGATGAAGGTTTTCTATCGGGGCAGTTCCATGATTCAAAAAGACATTAAGACAAAAGAGTGAAATGAAAATGAGTATACCGGTAACATACAAATATCATGACAATACTTATTTCTTTGTAGGGAGAAGTAAAGAGCCTAGAAATGGGGGGTAGGGGGGAAGGCAGTGAGGTTAAATATGAGATTGCTTAAGAAATTCAAACCTAAGGTAATGAGAACCTAGGCTAGAATGATTTCGTTGAAAATGGAGGATATTTCTGTAAGGCAAACAGAATTTTGTCATTTTTAAATTATGTCAAAAAAAGGACAGGAAAGGCCCCAAAATCACTGCAACAGTTTGAAGGTGGATGATGGAAAGAATGGTGGTGTTAGGGAATAAATAATTACGAAAGAAAATCATATTATATGTATACATGGTAATATATTTTAGTGGGTGGTAGGTGAGAGAAAAAATTATCAAATCCATTTTAGATCTAATGAATTTGGGGTAAAAAAGCACATTATACAGAAAACCTATACCAGAGACTAAGACAAAGAATTTATTCAAAATTAAGTGTTTTCATAAGCTAAAGGAAAAATAAAGATTACAGGAGAAAAGGTATAAAGATGTAAAGGAAAAATAGAAATACTGTCAGTATACTGATGTATAGACCAAGACATATAAAAAGAAAGCCCTTAAGTATTATATGAAAATATCTCTGTCCACATTTTGTCAAATGACAAAAATAGGGGTTTGTTTTTTAATCAGAAAAGCTTTGAAAACAGTTAATGTGTCCATGTTCTTTTCTTCATCTATCCCACCTTAAGTTTCCCCTAAGTCCTACAAACATTTTCATAATTATTTTGAATTTCAACACCAATCTACACAATCCCTGTAGGCATATTTTATATTTCTACCACATATCTGTCTCAATGGACAATTAACTTTTAGATATTAACTAAGCATATCAGGGACAGTAATTTTAATATCAAGAAGAAAAACATATGGCTAAAATATATTCAAAGGAATTAAAATTGTGCTACAATATAAAAAAGCAGTTACCGATACTATTTTTAAAACAAACAAACAAAAAAATCCTCAAACTCCATAAACCTAAGGTTCAAAAATGGAAACCATCTGAATTACAGAAAGCCTTGACCAGTATTTATTGCCACATGCTTTAGAAGCAATTTCCATTTTGATGGGCTTCTTCAAAAGTGGTATTCTGAAACAGTTAGGTAACATAAAAATATAAGATCAAGATTATGTCTGTCAGATGAAAAATATAGCATTTATGCAGCATTATATAATCCATTCAATGGTTTATGAGCCCAAGGTCGCCATGGGAGTGTCAGAAAATCCACACAATGTTCTCTAGTGTTAAATTTTATATTTGGACTATTGAATGAGCAAAAAAAAAATCATTAAAAAGAAACTATGTTAACTCCATATTTTTTTTATCAATAGGCAAAATAACTTCAAAAGTATAAATTATACCCTAACAGCTATGTAATACTATTTTAAAATGCCTTCAATTAGAATGCAATACTCATGTAAACATAAAATAATATATTCAGAGCTAAAAGGGAATTCCAAGGTTATATAAACTAGTCCTCTAATTTTACAAATGAGGAAACCTGAGGTCAAGAAGGTGACTTGTCCAAAATTACAAAGGTAGAAAAAGATAGCAAAGGTGGGATTTGAAACCAGGTTCCTTGACCCAAAACTCTTTGTGCTACACTTTTCTTTTATCAGAATGTTAAATCTGAATTTCATAAGATATACTACACAAAGTAGATGGCCAATCTGCACCTTTAAAAGAGTAAGTTACCAATGATTTGGTATTAAAAGAGTGTAATACATTCAGTAGTTTTCTCTGTCAGGTCAAGGGCCACTTTAATATTTCACCTTTGATAAGGAGAAAATGCCTGATCTCATAGTATGTTAGAACTAGGAGGAATCTTAGAAAGAACTCATCCAACCCCATTTTGTTATAGACAGGGCAAGGGAACTCATTGAGGTGAACTGGCTTATCACCATTTAAATTCAAAGATCAAATCCACAGAGGTTAAAATGATTGTGAAGAATATCAAAGGAGGAAGTGATTTAATTTCAACAAGAAAAAGGAAAATATAATCAAAATAAAAAGAATAAGATGAGCAAATTCATCTAATTAGAAAAGAAAAGAAAAAACAAAAAGATCAACAAGCTAGGGGTGGGGTGGGGGATGGGAAGACAAAGTATAAAGAGACCTAAGGACAAAATTGAATTATGATCAAAATATAAATGAGTACTAAAATACTCTTTAATGTGTATAATTCTATTATATATAAAATGTACAAATAAACTATTCTTTTATACTAGTTAAATTCTTACCAATATCAGTACAATGTGTAGAGAAAAAAATATAATGGCTTAAACAGTACTAAATGAAATGTGGATTTTTTCTTTATCCTGTAAATAATATATTGAATGGAAGTTGAACAGTTTTCAAGTTATTCATACATCCATGGATCTATGTTATTATTACACTCCCACAATGTAGTTTATACAATACTATCTTGTATACATTTCTTCTTTGCCAGATCAAGGGTCTGCAAACTAAGGAAAAATAGATCCTGCCTGTTTTTTATACTCTCCACCCCCCAAAAAAATATATTTTTAAAATATTTTAAAACAAAATTTTATTGCATTTAAAAGTTTAAAAAATCATTCTTAGCTCCAGCTGTGCAAAAAGTAGGTCAAGGACAGGATTTGGGTTTGGCCCTTAGGAGATACAATTGTGCTAGAAGATAAGCTCCAAGAGACCAGGCCAAGTTACTGCTTTCTTCTTTTATATTCTTCATGACACAAAGAAGAGTGCTTTCAACATAGCAGACAATCAACAAATGTTTGATGAGAGAAACAGCACCAGTAAGGCAGTCAGAAGCAGCATATACTCATTGGCCATTGGTACTGCCTGGCCATGGGATCTTAATGACTTAATTTATTTCACTAAATTTCAGCTTACTGAAATAATTTGAGGCCACTGACCAACTCTTTTCTTCCTATGGGATAATACATTAGGGAGAAAACTGACCCTTTCAAGAACTCAAAGCTGAGCTTGGAGAAAAGGCCAATATGTTCCTCTACAAACAGGGCCAGAGGAATTTGAAACGGCAATAAGAACAGGATGTTCTGTCAAAGGAAAAAAACAAAACATGTTTTCCAAGAATTAAGTAAAGATATGAGACAGCTCTTACTTGAATCAGGCTCAATTAAATCAACTTCAGTCAATCACCTAATTCTATACAAGCAGAAAAATAAACATTAACTATTCTTCGAATATCAGTCAATATCAGTAAGTCACATCTACATGATGCTTTATTGTTATATAAGATTTTACATTTATGATTGAGTTTGACCCTCCACATAACCTGGAAAGTAGATAATACAAGAATTATTATTTCCATTTTACAGGTAGGGAATGGATAGCTGAAGCTATCCTGAAGCTCAAGGATAATCAGTAATTTGTGCAAGGTCACAGGCTAGTGAGTGATGAAATGAATCCTACTCCAAGATTGTGGATGCTTCCCATTACCCAAGGTTCTTTCCACTAACACATGCTGCCTTTCACTCCAGGACATCAAAAGGAGAATCAGAAAAAAATACAATTTACTTGTTTCTCTAAAAATGGGAAAATTATGAAAATGATTCAAAAATATGTGATCTTAATATCTCAGAAATGATGTTTGTGGCAATGAGTTAGTTGGTTGTTTTGCAAAATAATTGGTTAAAAAAAGTTTGCCTTAAAATACAATAATAGAATTTGAAAAGTCTAGTGGGAAGGATAGGATATTGTCAAGATAAAAACATTCCAGGAAAACTAATTTAGCCCATGTGGAATAGACCATACCCTGAACTGTTGCTTAAGGGAACTGAAACAAAAGTCACAAGCCTTTTTTGTCATTTCCAAAAGGTTTGCCTTTGTGATTTGCATGGAAAAAATGTAAATTATGGAAGGCTGGAAGGTTGAAAGTATTTTCCTTAATGGACTTTTACTCAGCTCTTCTTCCATTCTTGGGGATAAAAAAGATGTGTAGGATTACTCTCCATAGATGGGATATAGAATGGGACTGTAATGGGGTGGATTAAAAGTAAACATAAAAATGGCTTATCATTAGTCAGATTGGATTTGACCTGAAGGAAATTGGAAGAAGTGTGATGTCAAATTGGGCATTTGCCATTTTCTGTTAGTAATAGATAGGGAGGTCTTCCCACTCTTTGACTAAAAGGGATATTCATAGTTTTGGGTGAAGAAGCTAAGTCGAGATCTGTAGTTCTTATTTAATGAGTAATGACAATCACAACAAGAATTTCACTAAATAAAGTAGGAATGAAATGAAAAATTACTTTGTTCAAACTGAGAGTCTTCAATCTGCCTAATGAAAGTGATCACATAATTGGGAACTTCTGAAATATAATTTGGATAAGAATTCTGATCTACAAAGTTGAACCTGGGGGAACTTTCTGGGAATCCATGGGTAAAGCAGGTCTACTATGATGCTATACTTATTTCATACTAGGGATTATCACCCATAGCAACTATTTATTATCTATATAAACATATTATAGTAGAGAGTGTTAAACTTAAGAGTCAGAAGACCTGGGTACAAGTCCTTCACTGACCTTTCTACTTATAAAACTATATAGTTTTATAGATATAACCTCATATTGATTTAGTTTATTTATCTGTAAAATAAGAATGATAATATATATAATATCTTGGTCACATGAATGCTGCTGAGACCCCAACAAGATAACAAATAATTATATTAATGAATTACCACTTAATAATTTTGGAAGAAATATTTCTAGCAATGATTTTGTCTTATGAAACCACAATTCTTGAGGGATTTCAAAAAGACCTTCAGAGATCCAGATGAATTGGTTTAGAATGTGCTCATTTTTAATGATGCAGTGAAATTTTAGCAAATAAACCTATTTTGGTCAATAGCAGAATTTCTTCTGAGATATTTCTTGCTTTCGATACTGTAGATTCTATTAAAAGAATTTAAGAACACTTTAAAACAATGTTCAGTCTGATAGCATGCTTTTTGAAAGCAGTGATATGATAGATTTTAAAATATAACAAATAATCATATTTCCTTTATAAAATTTCTTTTTTCTAAGCAACTAGAAATATCTCCTACATTCAAAATGTCTCTTATTTTGAATGCATCTAATGATATACCTTCTACATTGTAGGTGATTAATAAGTGTTTGTGGGATTTACTCACTAGAGAGGAGGTAAAAATGATATCACTTTATATCAAGCTAGCCTACATTCAAAACGATGAATGATACAAAAGGGAAACGAATGAAAAATTGGCTTCCTGCTATAGGCAGGTATAGCAAAAGACAGCATCTCCCTTTCCAACTAAAGAATTATAATTCGTAACAGGGTTTAAAAGTGTATTCCTGGAAAGATAACAGACAAGAATGACTTCTATTAATGTTATGTCCTCTGACATCTGGTCAGTGAAAATAAAAGACATTAACTTTTAGAGGAGGATGAGTTAAAAAAAAAAAAACAAATGAGCAAATTCTAAATAGCCATGTGGAACAAAGTGACCTAGCTTAGCTTAACAGAGAACTGAAATGTAATCAAATGAAACCTATGATCTTTGTACCTGAGAGAAAGAGAGAGGAAGACAGGAAGACAAACACAATTTTAAAATCTGAGAAGACAAAAAGAAATCCTGAGTATGTGTAACATACAGCTGAATTCTTTGCAACTGCTTGGGCCCTGAAAGAATTCCAGGACTGACAGGAGGCAGCCAAGTCCCAGGGAGCTCAGCTTTACCAGAGGCTTCATCATCTTTCCCTGACCCATTTTCACCTGAGCAAACTGAAAAGAACTCAAGCCAACACAACAGGGTAAACCAGAGCTATGTGAACTGGTCACAACACCACCTGAAACCATTCGTCTGCTTTCCAAGTGAAAGTAAATCTCTTTGACTTTTGTCTCAGCCTCAAAGCAGATTCCACAATTGGCATAGATTCTCTCTTTTATTTCTCAGTAATAAGAATTTTGGCTTTTTATTCCCCTTCCCTATTCCTTTTATCAAGACAGGCAAAGGAAGGCAGCAAGAGAAAGAAGACAGGTAGTCTGAAATACAATGAAGGATGAAAAATATATTTGAATAGTTTTGTTGACATTAAAAAATGGCTTATTCACGTCCCATACTAGTATGGTTTTGTCCTAAGTTCCATCCCGAGTTCACTAGCCAAAAAGGTCATTTCTTGCTTTGAACTCAAAAGTTTCAAAGCAATAATAATCTATTATTCAAGGAAATCCCCCAAATAAATATTATGTAACTAGTTAAATTTGTAGGATTCTTTTATCTCTGGGAGGCTGGTTAGCACATATTTAAATAACATGTTTTGGAAGTAACATATCAAATCACTAAAAGAGGGGGGGAGATATGAAACATTTAGCTCATCTCATTAGTCACAGTCTCAAATTTTGTCATTGGGAAAGGCGTTGCTTCATCTTTATTCTTCTTGTCGAATTTCAAGCTTTCATCATAATTTATGAATAATTTCTCTGATTTCCCACTCCAAGATCCAGAAACTGACCACTTTGTCCATTCCTACAAATTCTTTCTAAAGATATTTCTCATCATTTCACCTATTGCTGACCCAAAATAGAGTGGCCAATATTCTCTCTCTTCACATTCCCTCATTTCTGGTTTCCCTACAATAATAGAAAATGTTATGTCAGAAAAAGGTGGTCTGAGAGTTAATATCTGAAATTTTAAGTACTGACTACCCTCCAGATTTAACAACCCCAAACCACTTGAATTTGACTCTTTGCAATCATTCTATTATAACTTTTTTCTATGGTCTCTATTAGGAAAAAAAAAAGCCTTTGAATATCATCATAATCAAATGAATACTTTAAAATATTTTGCAAATGGGCTTATTATAGAATATTCCCATTTTAAAAATTCATCTCAATAACTTTCTAAATACTCTCCCTCCTCACCTCTAATTCTTAAAAGTTTTGGTTTAAAGATTCATTTCTGATGCCACCAATTCCTTATTACCCTAGGTACTAAAGCATTCCCTTCTAAGGTTACCTTTCAAGTATTCCATATGGGTATTATAAATTCCTAGAACAGAATTTGGATAAAGCATATGTTGAGCATTTCTTATATATGAGGCACTATGATGCAACCTGATAATATTAATACAACAAAAAGAAAGACAGTTCCTAAACCCAATGATCCTATAGTTAAATGGGAGAGTGCAAGATTTTTTTTTTAAAAGAGTAGAAATTGGAACAGGTAGTAAAGATATCCTAGTAATGGCAAGGTAGAAAACTAGTATGGGCAGACATGGGCTGGGTTAGTTTGAAATGAACAATTCTGGACTAACTATTTCCTCTAATGGAAGGTCTGAAGGGTAATTCAGTCAGTCAGGGGACACAGAAGTGATGATATCTTCAACATTGGAGAATACTAGCTTATCCCAGAGGATCAAGAACTGAACTGGGCTTAAAGATTTATTTGCATGTTGATTTCCCATTAGAATGTATTCCTTTTTAAATAAGATTTTTTTTGTTTTTTTGTTTTTTGTTTTGTTTTGCTTTTTGGTTTAATTTTGTAGTTAGTTTTTGCCTCATTTTGTATCACCAGTGCTAAGCACAAGGCCTGGCACAAGGTAAGCAACAATTAAATACTTGCTGACTGACTGTCATTCATATTAATCAATGAGAATAGAAATTCAAAGAACCAGATTCCTTGAAACTACCTAAGAAAAACAATATCGATCACATTTTCCTTAGGATTTTGGTGACGTATAACTCTCATCTTGATTATCCAGTCTCTTGACAAGGGTACTATTATCCTTCCAGGCCCTCCAGTTCATAACCTCAGAGTCATTCTTGATTTCTCCCTCTCCCTCATGCTGCACATCCAGTCAGTTGCTAAATATTTTTGATTCTACTGCTATAATATCTGTATCTATCATCACCTTCTATGTATTTAGAGAGTCATAATTTTAGTTTAGGAACTTCTCTATATACATGGATTATTTCAATGACCTCCCAAATTGACTCTCTGACTCAAACCCCTATCCCCTTCAAATCATTCTGCACAGGGTTGTGTGAGTGATATTCATTAAGTGTAGGTCTAATTATATCACTCTCTTGCTCAGTAAACTACCATGGCTCACAATTGCCTCCAGAATCAACAACAAACTTTAGCTTTTAAACCTGTCAGCCTGGTTCCAACCTTTCTAGACTTATTATTCATTATCCCTTCTTATGCTCTTTAAGGTACAGCCAAATTCCCCTTTCATGTCTCTATCTCTGTGCAAACCATTATCCATGCTGGAAATGTACTCCTTTCCTATCACTGCTTCTCTAACCCTGACATGTTCTTCAAAACTTAGCTTAAGTACTACTTCCCACAAAAAGCCTTTGCTGATGCCATTCCTTCCCACTTTCTTCCCTTCCCTCCCACCCAATTACCTGGCATATACATGCATGTATACATATATACAAAAATAAAATATATACATATATATATTGTTTTTCTTTCCTTGCTCCTTTCACAGAATGCAAGTTTCTTGGGATCAAGGACTTTAAAGCTTCTATCTCCATCATCAAACAGTTTATGGCACAGAGTAGACACTTAATAAATGTTTTGTGATTGATTGAACCAGTTCTACTCCATAAGAAAAAGAAACATTTTACGTTGAAAAAACAGTTAACATCAGAGTATGTGTTCATGAGACAGGACAAATGGAAATGATAGATCATCTAATGTTCAACACAAAATGAATGGCAAAACTTATTTACATCTCTTGTTTGGGATCTAGGCTGAAATCCTAAGCATCAAAAAGGAAAAAAAAATCAGCTGTATATAAATAACATGGTTCACTATTTATACTTAGGGCTCAAGTTAACTAGTAAGTAATTGTTAATACTAAAGCAGGTATCAATTGGGATCATAGGAGCTAGGAAGAGTCTTGGGGATCCTCTAGTCTAATCTTTTCATTTTGTGAATGAGAATTCTAAACCACATAAAGATGAGTAATTTGCTCTTTGTCATAAATTTAGTAAATAGCATAACAAAGATTTGAACTCAGATCTTCTACCTAAATTCAGTGCAGAATTCTCTATAGAAAATAACTCTCTGAAGTTATTTTCATTCAACTATAAAAAAGATTTTTTTTCTAAATTGTTCAGAATATCAAGAGAATCTTGTGAAATTTATACATTATTCTCTAGAATTCTACACATTAACTAATTGATGTCAATTCCTTCTGTTTCTGATTTGCTATAATTTTCCTTTGTTGGAAGAGAGGGAACTATCATACAAAAAAGTTATGACCATAACATAAAATATTCTTAAAGTTTCACATAATAATACATTTAATTTCTTTATAGTTTTATGTAAATATATCTTTATATGTTACTATCATTGATATGTTTTTTGATGTTAGCTTTCATCATTCTGTTTATTCTGCACCATATACAATTTTGTATAGTATGTGATCAGTATAGTTGTTGGTTATCTATAGATCTCATTTTCCAATATGTCCAAACTCTCTGAAGACATCTTAGGTTATTTATCTTAGTATCTCCATCTTTGCCTAGCATAATACCTTGAAAAGGTGCTTGAGATATTTTTTATTTAAAATTATAGATAGATGGAAGCTTAGTGTCACTGAAAGCCAGAACTGCTCTGAGAATTTTCCCAAACCAACCTATACTTAATAATTCATAATCTTAGGTAGCAATTATTTGGGGGTAAATAGATGGTGCACTGGATATAGTGGTGGGACTGAAGTAAAAAAGATTTATCTTCTGGAATTAAAATCTGACTTCAGACATTTACTAGCTGTGTGACCCTAGGAAAGTCATTCAATCCTGTTTTTCTCATTTTCTTCATCTGCAAAATGAACTGGAGAAGAAAATGGAAAACCACTCAGGTATCTTTGTGAAGAAAACCCTAAATGGTGGCATGAGGAGTCAGATGTGAATTAAAAGACTGCAAAACATTTATATAAATGCTTAAAGATTTACAATACACTTTTCAAATATTATCTCATCCTCAAAAAAAAAAAAAACATTTTCCTTATGAGGAAACTGAGACAAGCAAAGATTAAGTGATTTTCCAGGGTCTCAGAGCTAGGAAGTATGTGAAGATAGATGTAATCTCAAATCTTACTGATTTAGGAGAACCAGGAGAACCTTATACACAGAGACAGATACACTGTGGCACAATCAAATGTAATGGACTTCTCTACTAGCACTAATGCAATGATCCAGGACAATTCTGAGGGACTCATGAGAAGGAATGCTATTCACATCCATAGAAAGAACTGTGGGAATAAAAACACAGAAGGAAAACAACTGCTTGATCACATGGGTTGATGGGGATATGATTGGGGATGTAGACGCTAAATGATCACTTTAGTGCAAATATCAATAATATGGAAATAGGTCTTGACAAATGACACATGTAAAACTCCTTGGCTATGGGAGGGAGGTTGGAGGAGGAGAGAGAAAGAACATGAATCATGTAACCATGGAAAAATATTCTAAATCAATTAATTAAATAAAAAATGTCAAATAAATTAAAAAAAAAGATCTCACTGACTCAAGGTGCAGCATATTATCCACCATTCCATTTAGCTTCCATTCCATTATTAATGGCAAAGAAAGTGTAAACTTGCATAGGAAGAAGGAATTCCCAAATGAGGAAATTCCTACATTTTCAGTCCTTGTCCCTATCCCTATCCTTATTCCTTAAAATCATGCAGTCCTATATAGTGCTCAAGTTGAGGTGCTATAGAAACTCCCATTCCCTCCACCCATTTGCCCTCTGCAACCATTGAAAAACTCAGGCTATGACTTCATAGAGATAGAAGAAGATAAAAACACAATCACCTATCTGTACTCTATCCTGAAAACAAATTGTCAACCTCATCTACAGTAGCTGAGGGAGAAAAAGGAAGTTGGGAAGAGAAAAATGATTGGAATGAAAAAAATCATCCTTTTCTTTCTGGTGGGGAGAGAGACTCTAGTGTTTTCCTTCTTCAAAAAGAAAATTAAAGAGGAAATAAGAAATGAAAAGAAGCATAAATCTCTCTCCTCCCTTTCTCATTACTTCCTCTGGACCCTGTGATATTCCTACACATTGCGAATTAGAACTCCAAATTCTATCCTCATTCAATGATCACAATATTTTTACCCCACCAAACCGTTTTCTTTAACCCACTCCCAGGTCCTCACCACTATACAAAAAGTTCTTGAAGTCATTGTCCACAGCTCTGTACCCTGCTATGGCCCTACCTCATAATGGGATAAAACTGAGTCTCCTATTCCAACTGGTGGAGTTATGGCAGAAGTAGATGTGTTCTAAGACCTCAAGTGGGAAATCTAAGCCCTTTGTTTAAGAAATAAGGTCATCACAGATGTGTACATGAGCTGTCAGGGTGAAGGTAGATGTGGAGAGATTTGGGAGGTAGCCAAGAAAAGAGATTTCCTATGACCATAAATTCATCGAAATTATATCAGTCACCTACCTTTTTCAAAATTAAGTTAAAAATAAAGACAGAGGTATGTTGATACAAAAAAAAAAAGGTCATAAATAGTGCTTAGGTTCTATAGTATTATTTAGTATAGTCTTTCATATAGTCCATTCTTTAGAGTCCTTAAGGAATATTATTGGCTAAAAAGACACATTGGTTTAATCCTGGGTTGGAAACATAGATTATATGGGAAGATACTTCCTGAGTACCATTCTACCAACATTAAAACTAACTTTGAAAACAAAGCCTTCCTAAATCTAGAGCTATTTATACTATTAAAATCCTATTAGACATTCTGGGTAACTCTTCACTATTCATACAAAGGATTTCATTTTTCAAAGATACTTGAAATCAAAGTGCTTTGGCTTTATTAGAGAAAAAATGAAATTCATTTCAGAAGAAACTAGTTTGTTTTCTCCTTTTGACAATGGCAAAATGCCTTAACTAAAGTAAAGAACTCCAGACTATGCAAACTATCTTGAGTTCTTCCTCTTGCATCTTAGCAGGAAAAAACTCAAAATTTACACAAAGGAGATTTCAGTAATAAATGAGTTAATGAGTGCCCTTTTACAGATTTTTAAAGTAACTATAACACAGGGAGTTTCTAGACTGAAAAGCCCAGCTAACTTCTGATTCCAGAATCTTAAACCAAGAGGGGAGGAGAGATAATTACTTGATTAAATAGAACAGATTAGAGAGCTCAAAATAGTTGGGTGAGGGGCAAGTGTCATGTCATCTGTTTAGACTCAGAACCCCAAACCCATCTAATTCACTCTAAGGAGCAACTGAGAAACAATTTTCCAGATGTTAAAAAGTCAATGAGGAAGAGAATTAATGCAATTTAGGACATATCATTAAAAGTTTATGCTTTGCAAGTATACACTTCAATGTTTGATATTTTAAAAACTAGCTACTAAATGAAGTTTCCATTACAGCATTTTGAAAAAAAATATGAAAATTATCATGCGGGAACTCACTAACATTTCTATAATACATCTTTCTCAAAAAAAAAAAAAGCAAATGAATAAAGCATATTAGGAGAGAAAAATAGGTGTCAAGGTAAGTTCCCAGATCAAGAGAGTGATTTGAGTTCTAGAAGTATATCGTATTTAAGCAATAATTAAATTTCTGAAAAGTTGTGTTAAAATACAATTTTTTGTCAAATGTTAATGCATTAGGGGAAGTTACCACAGAAGAGAACTCTGAGATGAGTCCTTTTCATAAAAGGAATAATTGTTTTTTCATGTCAGTACTTCCCCCTACCCTGATTTACTGTGTTCAAAAGTCTATTAATTTGATGCAATGAGTTTTTCCTATAAAAGATAGCAAATATATTTTGACCTCATATACACTGTCATTATTCTCTCATCACACCAACATTTTGACTGTATTTATATGGTTTATGACTTTTGTTTTATCAGATTCTAATTAAAAACCTTCAAAGTGCTAGAAATTTTACTGTGAGAGCTAACCAAAAAAAAAAAATTGAGGAAAACTGTAAAAAGTTTACTTGAGCTGGATAGCATTAGTTTTCAAACCATGCAGGATAGTTTTGAACAATATTATTAAATTACTAGGGGCATCTAGTTTGAAGAGGAAGTTATTCTTTTATTCATCAAATGTCTATTTAGTAACAGCAAATGGTAGGTATATATCAGCTTACATTTTAAATAAGCAGGACAGATATTTTTCAAATATATATATATATATATTGTTGGAGAAAGTTATATTTTCCTTTTCTTTTTTTTGTAAAAGATGTGAACTGTATTGGGGAAATTGTTTGACAGTGATGACTGGGGGAAGGTAGACTTCCTCACCCTAATTGACAAAGAGAAGGAGGTTGTTTCAGTCATTTGGGATACTGTTGAAGAAGATACAGAGTCGAAAGCAGGAAAAGTAATGAGGTCTCTGAGCAGTTTCATTTGAAGAATAGGAGCAGGGGAAGGGGAAGTCTGGTAGAGTGCACTGATATACAGTTTAATAAGATCTAATAGGAAGTCAGACTTGTGGGTGGAGTCTCAGCACCAAGAAAAAGAACTCAAAAAGTCAGGCTAATTCTTGTTTCAGGAGTCACTAGTCTAGATGGTAGTAGATATAATCCAGAATTTAGAGACTAGGCTGGAGCAATGCCATAAATAGTCTATATTGTGGGAGTGATGACAGGCAAATTTATAGATAAGAAGAAAGAGAAGAGTTCAGTCAAGGTTACAAGCAATGGAGGCAATTGGAAAAGGGAAATACAACTGAGTGGTTTGTGAAGATGTTCCATTTGTAGATGAAAAATACTTCTGCCTCTGATCATTGTGCTAAAGTGGAAACTAGCTAACCTTAAATTGTTGTGGGCTTTTCTGCAAACTGACTTCATGCCCAAGCAGGCCACAAAGTAAAATCTCATCTTTAACGATATCATTTGTGTCTAAAATAGTACCATCCCTTAAATTCAACTTAGACAAATAACAAACCTTCTTACACTGCTATTATTACATTTGTAATTATTCTTTGATGTGTTATCCACTAGACTCTAAATTCACTGTCCTGCAAATCTTTGTTTTTCTGAAAGCCATTAATTGTGCTTTGCATATAATAGGTACTGAATAAATGTTTGCAAATATTATGAATATGTATTGTACATATATGTCCACTAATGAACTACTTTGAAGATGTTGATAATCTCCTCCAGGATACCCTCTCTTCTTTGGATATTCATGATACATTGCTCTCCTTTTTCTCCTTCTGACTCCCTGATAATTCTTTCTCAAAATCTTATACTGCATCTCCATCCATATCACTCCAACTCCCACTAATTGTGTGTTTAATATGTGAAAAATGTATGTCTGGTAATTTTTCTGCTGTTAATTTATGAATGACATACAGTTCCATTCTTTCAGTTGTCTTAAAAACTATACTACAAGGAAATAAACTCTTCAAAAAACAATTCTTAAACAGCATGGTACACTAGAAATAGCATTAATTTGAGCAATTAGACTAAGACTAGAAGGTCCCTGGAACATAGGCCAGTTTTCCACTAAAAGGTAACTGAATTGATCTAGGGAAATTTCAAATGACAGTTTCCCAGTTATTCAAGACATAAAATCCTAGCCCTGGAATAAGGGCTCCCCAGGCTTGATGAACTATTGTGGGAATTAATACATCTTCAAGACTGAACATGTTGCCATAAAACACAGGAGATAGGAATGAGGTATAAATGAAAATTGTGTTCAACTAAATCTAGATCTCTGTTAACTATTCTTTCCTTGACATTAAACAAAATTTTGTTATTTTTTAAATGCTTGTTTTGGGACCTTTTTTCTTCTTTCTTTATATTAACTCACTTGATGATCTGATCAGCTCCCAAAGGCTAAATCTTATCTACTATGTTCAGATGATTGCTAGATCTACACATGCAACCCAACTATTTCTCCAGAGCTACAATCCCATATCAACTTTTGGATTTCTCAACTGGGTGGCCCATAAGCACTCAAACTAAATATTTATCTTTATAAATATTTATCATTATCTTTTCCCATAAATCCCACTTTCTTTCTCTAGAACTTTTTGTTACTGTGAATGGCACTACCAGCCTTCTAGTCATCCTGGGGACTTGATGCCATCCCCTACTCCCCACTTTTACTCACTCTATATACCTAATCCTCTGCCAAATCTTA
The DNA here is from genome assembly GCF_027887165.1 of Monodelphis domestica. Classification (NCBI taxonomy): domain Eukaryota; kingdom Metazoa; phylum Chordata; class Mammalia; order Didelphimorphia; family Didelphidae; genus Monodelphis; species Monodelphis domestica. Next base: position 171,011,675 of record NC_077230.1, read on the forward strand.
TTTATACCTTTACAACATCTGTCACATCTCTCTCTATTCATAGAGCCACCAATATCTATACCCATTGCCTTAAATATTGCAATATGCTTCTAATTGGTCTGTCTACCTCATGTCTGTCACCATTCCAATGCCAATGTTATTTCCCTAAAGTACACACACATGCAATGAACTCCTCTGGTTCCCTATTACTTCTAAGATTGAATATAAAATCTTAAATTTGGCATTTATCAGTCTTCATTATCCTTTCCATTTAAAAAAAAATGTAGTTTCCTCCACATTCTTCACAACCCAGGTATGTTTTGGTCTACTTGCTGTCCCTTGCCTATGTTACTACCTTGCCTCTTTCCAAGGTCTTGCATTAACTATTTCCATGTCTGACATACTCTTCCTCTGGATTCCTTGACTTTCTTCAAGACTTTGCTCAAATTCTACTTTACACAGATTTTTCCAGTTCATCCTCACTCCCCAGATGCTAAAGACTTTCCTTTCCCTCTTCCCATATTATTTGTATGTAATCTTCCCCATTAGAATATGAATTCCTTGAAGACAAGAACTGTTTTTGCCTTCCTTTATAACCCCAAAGATTTTCATAGCTTCTGACACACAAATAAAGCACCTAAATGCTTGTTTTCTATCTCAAAATATCTAGTATCTAAGGACTGGTCTAAATGTGGATAGACTCATTAGCAAAAAGCTGGCCATCAAGGAATTTGCCCTCATTCAAAACACCTTATGAAAACAATCTACCTAGGTGTAAAGGAATAATAATGCACATTGGTAGACTACTTACTAAGGAAATTAACAGATTGCTAAAGTATTTAAGTACATTCACACATACACACACCACTTTATATCACACCACTAGTTAATGCTCTAGGCTGGTACAGACATAACTAGGTGCTAAAGGCAAGAAGATATCCCTAACTCTGGAATGCAATTCATCTCCTGACACAGGAAGGCGATCTGAGGTATTGTCTCACAAGGCAGTGCTTCAAACATGTGGTACTTGAGGAGATGAAGTGAATTCATAGCAAGAAGTATTTCTTAAATATAGGTGCCCTCTGTTCCCCATTGGTATAGATTGATATTAACTAAGAGCTAATAAAGAATTTAATTCCAACTACTGGTATAACTTTATGTGTATGCATATTATACATACATGCATATATTATATATACATATATAATGTAAAATTCACAGTAACTACCTGACATAGTTCTCTTCCCTTCTGGATTGCTTCTTGTACTTCCTGATTATCCCCCAAATTTTGGCACATCATTATATTTAATTTAACATTCAATGGCATGTAATTTTGTATTGGTCTCTAGTTATTCCATGAATCATCTCTCTAACCCTTTGAAAGTAGAGGTTAAGCTACCAGTTCCTTTTGTGCTTCACAGAGCACCTAACACAGTTCTAGACACCAAACAAACACTAAATAAATATTATTAGAGTGGAAAAAACTCTGCTTCCTTCACCCCCAACATTTGTAGGTGAGAAACACAAGAACCTGGCCACTTAATGACATAAACCAACAACTGAAATCAAACAAACTCAATTACAAATGAATATTACCAGTGGCCACATTGGAGTTTTAAAAATTATTCCATTATTACAAGCCTAATCACTGCAGGACAGGCTGCAGATCATACATTCTGTTCATACACATGCTTAAGTCACTAATGTCACCTTCAAAAAGGAAGGACAGAAGATACACTCCTAAAGAGGTAAATTTACAAAAGGACACACAGGGTCACAATTCATATTGGTCCATATAGATTGGAGCCAACCACTGTTTACAACATTATTACTATATCATCCATCCTCTCTTCTAACATATTGTATGTGATGAAGACATTCTTGTCATTTCAATATTCCAATGAATTTCTATAGAATTCAGTGACAAATTAGGGGGCATTTTTGCTTTTAAAAACCCCCTATAATTCACTTGTCAATAGCAAAGTGACTATGGAAATCATATGACTGAAATGAAGAAAACAAAAATAGTCATTTAAATAATGAACTCTTCCTCTATTCACTATTTGCATTACATTTTAAATCAATCCATTTAAAACAGGAATTTTTTCAAGCCCACACAGTACTATTTCACAGCCTGATAAGCTATATTTCATGGAAAAACAATATCTTTGTGTAATGAAATGGTAATAAAAAAGTACCAATTATCCCAGTATTTTCTCAAAATAGGTAGACTTTCTTTCATGCCCTAATTTTATGTTTTCCTTTGCCCCACACTAAAAGCTCAGCATAATTATCCCTGAACAGGTTGAGCAAGGTCTCTGCAAAATCTGCTCAGGGTGATTATTTCGCTTTTTTTTTTTATTTGTGGAATTTAGCTGAGACTGTTAGAAGCGGTTTATCAAAATAACTGCCTGATTGGCTTTAGCAGTTTTTCGTAATTGAAAAAAAAAAGAAAGAAGAGTTTTCTAATAAATGGAGGGAGAAAGAGGTTAAATACTTTAATTACTAACTTGCAAAAAGATTTCCATTTGAATATGGAAACAATGTAAAGGGGTTCCTTATTTTTATGGGACTGGAACCACTTCAGAGGATTTAATGATACTTCTGGGCAACAGAAATGGGACAGCACAACAATGGAATTTCTGAGCAAGCTGACTTAAAATGTAATTGTTTAGCAGAATATTTGAAAATGTGTTTTATCTTTGAGAGAATAGTGAATGTCCAAGACATCTTTTTTAAAAAAGCAAAAAGAGTAACCCTCATACATGTTAGTATCTTAAACTCACAACCTAAATTTTTAGTTCTGATCGTATAAGCAGCTGTGTGTAGGAAATGAGCAGAACATTTTTCTTAACATAGTCTGATAGACATTAATTGAAGAGTTCAGTTAAATATTTCTTCATTTTTAAATGGCCCTGGCTATTTTTGCTCTCAACTCTGACTTTCATTGTTTATAGGAATCCTTGCTAATGTCTTAAAACACACACACACACACACACACACACAAAGAGAGAGAGAGAGAGAGAGAGAGAGAGAGAGAGAGAGAGAGAGAGAGAGAGAGAGAAGGCCTTGTTCACTCAAAGTAAGTGATTCATTGCCTTCTGTCCCTACATAAAATCTGGATGCTATAATGTCTGTGAATATTGGCACCAGATTTGTGATTTTAGAGGTTCAGCTACTCTAGGGAAGGTTTTGAAAAATTCTTCCCACTCACACATGTAAAATAAGAAGTAGAAATTTCATATGAAAAAGATCTCTAACCTTCTAAATGTCACTTAACTTCATAATAACAGACTGATCACCTGTGTTAATCCAAATAGATGATTTATCAGTTCTTTAAATCTAATAATGCTATATTGAAATACAGTGGGGGAAAGTCCTGATATGAGAAGGGGAACAACTAGGCTCTAGATTGGACTTTTCCACTAAGACCCTGTTTCATCTTGGTAAGTCACTTCATAAGCTCTTTGGGTCTTGATTTGCTTATCTGAAAAATGAAGGGATCAGATTTGATAATCTCTAAGGCCTCTTCCAGTTGTAATAGTCCCAAATTCTGGGAACTCCACTGCCTCTACTTACTTCTTGTTAAAAGGCAGCTCATAAAAACAATGTCAAAAGAGGAGAATCTATTCTGAAGCACATTTTTATTAGGAGAGAAAGGGAAAATATGTCCCTTTCCAGCTGGAAGAATTTTCCCAAATTAGATTGACTTTTAATTTAAATTTTAAAATTTAAACTCTTTACACAAAGACATAGTAATTGCCCCTTGGAAACATACCAAAGAAAAGGTTATTAAAAGGTACAGTAACATGCTTACATGAATAATGATTAATGTTCAGAATCTAAAGAGTGTTTTCCTCTCATCAAATTATTTCTTTACAATTATTAACTAATTCACACATTGAATCAGGGAGATAGGTAAAGGCATATGATAAATGTCATATAATTTGAAAGATAGGTAAATCTAAGTACAGAGAGAGTCATTCCATATCTATGGCACTATAATGAATTAATATCATAGAAGAGATTTTGCTTCAATTATATGCTCAATGAGAAATGTGTGCACCATTCATTCACAGGTAAAATCTATTTCCATGCTAGACACTTCTAGGAGTATTTTTTTTCTCTCACTTATCCTCAAATTATTGTAATATTTAAGTTGATTATGTTTTCATGGTCCTTTGGGGGGAAAAAATTATTTTTTTCCAAATGATCACACGGAGAATTATAAAAATGAAGACTTGAATCCAGGACTCCAGTCCCCAGAAGTCCTTGCTCACTTCCCAGAATGCTTTGTAATCGCACTGAATTCTCACCTGGGCAAGATCACAAATTATTATTTAAAGGAGTTCTCCGCCTACTGAGGGGCTCTTTCCTACTTCCTCTTTGGAGCAGACACGTCTCATGATGTGAGTGAAATTTGAATGGGCCTCTTGGCCCACCTAGCATGTGCTTCTCTTACTTGTATATTCTTAAATTCCTTATCTTAAGTAAACCTCTAAAAATATAATACTCCTTGCAGAGAGAAACTAATTTCTACCTGCCTCAGTTCCCCACAAATTTAACTCTTACACCATTAAAAGGTGTTGGTGAGAAATCAGCTATTTACTATTGTCCAATAGCTAGGTTGTACAGTGGGCAGAGCTCTGGACTTGAAATTAGGAAGACAACTTCCTGAGTTCAAATATAGCCTTGGCCTCTAGCTATGTAATCTTGGGAAAGTCATTTAACCCTGTTTGCCTTAGTTCCTCATCTGTATAAAATGAGCTGGAAAAGAAAATGGCAAATCACTTCAAGATCTTTGAAAAAAAAATCCAAAATGGGGTCATGAAGAGACATATGTGATTGAAATACTGAACAACAACCACGAATTATTAGCGTGGAATAGGGCATGTAACTGTAGTAACCACTAGAATTATGTAGAGATCAAAACATTAAATGGTCACTAGGAAAATAGTAAATGTGACAATGCCCATGGCTATATAATATGTATATATTGAGTCTATGGTGAAATAGGATCTTCTGAGTTCCAGGAGGTAAGAAATAAGTACAATTGAATCCCTTTTGTTCCTATGAGTATTCACCTAAAAATCCAGCAACATAACTATTTTCATTTATTAATATTATACCCTCTTAAATTACTTTGGGAAACTTTGTCTCAACTTTATAGGCTAGAATCATAGAAGGGTTGAATGACCTTTAAGTTATTTCGTCTAAATTCTCTAACTTAAAGGTGAGATTCAGAGAAGTTAAAACAACTTGCTCCAGGTCACACCACTAGGTAACAGAACAGTCTGAACCTCATAATTTCTATGGGAGTCAGCAGTGTCTAGGAATTATGAATTGTCAATATGGTGGACTTCCAAGATGGCATGTGAACAACTGGAATCTATACAAATTCTTCCTTTTGTTCCATCAACAGAGGCAAGTACCATAAGAGAGCTTCTCACAACTCTCAAAATCCTTTACTGAACTGACATTTGCTTTTATGGTTTTCTTAGACCTTTTTCCATTAACATGGAAACAAGATAATGGAATCACAAAATCCCTGAGTTGGAAAGGCTCAGAGGCCATCTATCTTAGTCTAGACCTGAACAAATATTCTCTCTGTGGTACCACCAAGGGGATATCCTTACTTTTCTTAATAGCCCCTTGAAAGAAGGAATCTTACTGGCTACCCATTCAGTTCGTTTCAAATTTAAAGGAAACACTGTTTTCCTTACATCAAGGAAATTTGTTTAAAATTTTGTCTCTTTGAAATTTCAACCAATTTTTCCTAGTTTGTCCCACTGGGCCAATCAGGACAAAATTCTTCCTTTTAAGACAGCAGAATATGTAAAGAGAGTGATACTTCTTTCCTGATGTCTTCTCTTCTCTAAAGTATTCCCAGTTCCTTCAACTGATACATGTGTAATGATATCTTAAGTTTCTTTATGATCCTGATTTCCCTGCTATGGATCCACTCTACATTGCCAACACCATTCTTAAAACATAGGACCTATCCATGACATCATCAGACCCAGGGAGAGAGAATATAATGAGAATATATTTTTCCTAGTCTTGCACATTATGCCTCCCAAAATGCAGCTGGAAATTACATTAGTGTTCTTGGCTCCCAAACCTCACTCTTGGCTGACACTGAACTTGCAGTTCATTAAAATCCCCTGATCTTTTCCTGGTGAGTTGATATCTAGTTAAGTCTCCTCTTTCTTGCATCTGTGAAGTTGATTTCTTGAACCCAAGGTACAATTTTACATTTATCCTTATTAAATTTCATTTCACTGTATTCAACTCAATTTTCTAAGGAGAGATCACCTCAAACTTCTCACTTTTATTCAACATTGCCTATCTATTCCTCCTATCTTAGTGTCAATACTTCATACTTCTCTAACATCTAAAAGTTTATCAAAAAATACTTTACCAACCAACAGGTTGTGTAAAGATGACAGTAAAAGAATTAGCACTCCATCTGACAATGAAATGAATGAGAATGGAGCATAAATGGGAGAAAGGATTTGCCCAGAGTCAAAAAGCTAATTACTGTAAGTCAAAAAGTCTAAATGGACTTTCTCTGTACTTATTATATATATATAATTATATATTATCTGTGAATGGTTGCTCTATATTCAATTTTAACAAGAGTACTAATTGAAACATACTATTAAGCAACAGGTAAAAACGTGAAATATGCTCATAAAAATAAGAAAAATGAAATATCTCAAAACATTTTTTTAAATAAAAGATGCATGTGTATTTTAAATCCTGGGGAATTCATTTTTGGAGTTTTCCTTTTAAAAAAGAAAGAAAGGTATATTGCAATACCTCTAAGAAAGACTTAGAAACCTACTTATTTTCAGTTCCCTAAAATAATCTGAACATCCCAGGTTCAGGGGAAACATACTGAATTACATTAGCAGCCTCCTCTGAGTCTCTGAGAAGCTCTATTAGTATTGCATATTACCCATAAGTTGCTTCTAATGCTCTTCTAAGGCTTGTTAAATACTATACAAACTTTACACTTCATGCCTTTAATGCTTAACTTATCCACCAGCAAATCTGTACACACAATTCAATTTTTCTATGTTGATGTCTTCCATCCATTATTATTTCTTAATGGATTCTAATTTTTTTTAAGGAGAGGAATTTGATTAACAACAGTCTCTCATTATGCACATGAAAACAAATGGGTTGAACCTTTGCCCCAGATATAACTGAAGATAAAATAGGAGACATAAAAGATTATGACAATAGTTTTGCTTAAAGTGAAACAACCCTTACTAGATACAAACAATTCTTTTTTTTTAAGTTGGTGTTACTCATTATATTTAACTTTTCTAGTTGTTATGAAGGAAAATTACAAACATTTAAAAGTTTGCAGATATAAATAGGTGCCCTAGTCCTGAGGTAATATTTCTCCCATATTCATAGAGATTTTTTAAGTCAACAAAAAAATGGAATGCTGGAAAAAATTTCAACTTTACAAATCTATAAGCAGTATCTTCCCCACATGTGAATTAATAATATCTAAAAAAAGTTAAATCATATGCTCTAAAGCACAAATTAGAATCTTGACTAATATTTTAAATTTATTGTCCTTCCCGGATGGGATTGTAAGGAAAATAAGAAATCTAAAAGTTTTTTTTCTCTTCTCAATAATACTAAAAATACAGCATTTTTGCTGGCTTTTGGAGGGTAAAAAATCAGTAATCCTTACTTTAACACAATATGAGTATTCATCATGTTTATCTGTCAGAAATACTTTGACAATTTAAGCTTCATTTTATTATAGTACAGGTGGTCTCTGTCATCTAGTAACCTCACATTAAATACCACATTGTTGATAATAAATCAAAAGAAGAGGAAAGATTAACAAATTTAGTATTCATTTTAAATGGAATTTTTGAAATATATATGTTTTCCTTAGTTTATGAAATGACTAAACTCTGAAATTTTCAAAAAAGAGGGTTCTTATATTATTTCCTGCCTCCTCTATTGCCCCATAATACTGCTCTGTTTATTAACAGGAATACACAATCATCATTGTAAGTTTTTCATAAATAGATTTTTTGAAAAATTTGAAAAGATTTCCTTCATCTTTCCCATAATCATTGACCAAATTAATGCTACTATGTTTATAGATATAATTTTTAAATGAAGAAAAATATGCTATTTCTGGCAAGAAAGGCAATAGCTGTCATTTTCCCTTTCCCCCCTTTCAATTTCCCTGCCATTTAAATTAACATAACCCAAAGAAAAATGAATATCTTCCATATTTTGATACTAGAAAATTAACTCCTGAATACATAGAAAATCCCATCATCTCCTTTGTACTTTAAAAATGTAAGAGGTGGATAATTTTTAAAGGGAAAACAAAAAAAAAAACTGGTTCCTATTTTGCCTTTGAATCAGAATAATACTTGGTTATCTGATTTTCCCTCTAATTTAAATAGTTTTCTCAGTATAGACACATTTTAATCATTCTCAACAAGATAATTCATACAGTGTTATCCAACCAAGAAACTTTAGTAATTTTAACCACTATGATCAATCAAATTGTGATTTTGATCAAATTGTCAAAGGAAATTATAGCCAAAACTTTACTTTCTCTGGTTTTTAAAGCATTGACCCTGATCGTACTTTTTGGTGCTGAACTTTTTATATCACCAAACCTATTAATCAGATAATGGTTCAGAAGGATGTGCATTCTAGAGCTGACCCCACCAGTCTTAATTAACTAGTATTAAATGGTAATTAAGACTTTACCAATTAAATTTTAATTCAAAAATTAAGTGTAAATGCAGTCATTTAATAAAAGAGTTGTAGCCATTTGGTATGTTTCAGCTTAGACACAGAATATAGCTATTTGCTATTGACAAGCACTAAAGGAGGAGGTCATTTCACAAGTATAACGTGGACAAAGGTGAAACGGGCAACTGATGAAATCTGTGGCCAAGGCGAAATAGCAATCTCTGAGCCAAATGGTAATAAAGTTACTGAAATGAAGCGATGCTGGTTCTAAACTGAACTGTCATAAGAAGGATATGGGCTTCAAAACAGCATGTCAGTTTTAATTAAAATATTATTACTGAAAGTGTTCAGAAAGCTTTTAATTGTGTTATTGATTTTGTATTCAAGTCTATGGTCAATGAGCTAAAAGAGGGAACTGCAGTAAAGTGCTCAATGTTAGAAAGAAAGGAGAGAGCACTTTGGAGGGTGGAGAGGGAATTGCTACTTTGTTGAACAACAAATAACAATAAAAGCCACTCCTCCTTGGAAAGCACTACAGGAGACCCCCCAGCTCAAAGTAAGGGTTCAAAGTGCTTCCAAAATCCCATCTGTATACCTACTTAAGTAGAGAATTCAGTAGATTCTTGGGAGTCAAGAATGTGCAAGTAAGAATGTGTAGGACCAAAAGTAGGATATTTCCTTCACATAAATTCTTTCACTGAATGAAGCTGACATAGATAGACGTAAAAATTAAGTCCCTTGTCAAGGACATCATTAGGAAAGGCAGGGCTGTCTAGCTGAGAAATACATAAGCTTTAAGTTCAAGACCACTTCACAGAAGGGTAGTCAAGATTTGAGAGAAAGAATATGTGGCTTTCCTGCTTTTGATAGAGTAAAAGAAGTTGAGGCAGGTGAGAACTATTTTTTCACATTCCACTTTGATGATGGCCCAACTCTACAACTAATAGCAAACACTCTAGAAAGTGATCACAAAACTCTAAACATTGCTACAAGGAGTGAGGCTGTGATAGGGAAATTCCTAGCCTCCAGAAAGGTTATTCCTAATTGAGCTCATACCAAAGAGAATTTAATAGGACTCACTTGCAGTGAAAGTTGATCCTATTTCCTATACTCATTACTTAAAATAGGGCATTTATCTTTTTTTGAAGAATACTTTCCATCATAATTAATCTCTCCCTCACTCTTGGGGGGGAGAATCAAAATTGGATATATGCTGTGATTTGCATATATTTTGACACTGCTTTGCAACTTTATCCAATTACCTCAGGACAATTTTGAATAAAGAGAAAGTAGTTGTGTTTAAACAAACAACAATTTATGAGATGTTCAATAAATTGCATATCTGGAAAGCTAATAATTACTTCCATTCATTTTAATACTTACAGAGTAAACTATATTTGCACAAATTCCCTAAAGTTTTAAAATTCTCTATTTCTAAATGATCTATCCCACATAACTAAAATGGATTCTGTATAATAGCTCACTTAGCAAAATAGTGTATTTTCTAATGTTTGAACAAAGAAATCATCATCCTAATGTCAAATGTAATGCACAAGATCTATGTATTTGGACAAATAAGCAGCTTCTGTTTTCCTGTGGAACTGCAGTGAGAAAAGTCACTGGATTCAGGAAGCATCCTGTTGATGATTCTAATGCTTACAAATGCAGCTTATCATTAAATAGAAACAAGCTCCATAAATTATAAAGACTGAGCAATACTTGTTCCTGTCCTTGGTTTTTCTTGTCATTTTGGAAAAGTGGTCTGACCTATTAGGAATAATTCTAAAAGCTCAGGAAGCTGAGGGGGGGGGGGGGGGACGACAACTATTAATTACTGCATTGAACAAGTAGGGAGACCTCCCTTGGTGGTAAACTAACCTAACAATAAACTGCAGGTAGAAATACAATTTCTAAAAAACAGGGCTGGATTCTCTGTTAGCTATGACTTTATGTTCCTTGCCTATAGAATAATAGATTCTGCTAGATACAAGGTTTGGTTTCCTCTCAGTTTTAACAAGCACCAAATGCCTAATTTATGACAAGGGTTGTGAGGTTTTTCTTATCATTTTAAAAGAAGGTACTATGGAATCAAGCTGTAGGTCAAAGAGCCATTTCATCGAGGTGTTATTGTTGTTTTTCCTGAGATAAAAACTTATTTAGAAAAGAAGAACCCAACACATTACCTAAAGAGTTCCAATTATAAGAAATAATAATATTTGCTTGAATTCAGAGATCCATCAGTTTCAAACCTCTGGCTCCTACACACCCTTCACAGTCCCTACAAACCCTGGCTACAAATAGGAAAACTTAGATAACTTAGGAATTGATTTTTAACCATAATGCTGTAATAAAAGAAACCCTTATTGTTCTTAAAATTACATTATTATATGTAAATATATCCATATATTTACATAAGTATACATACACATTTTATGTATACATATCTCTTAATCTGAAGTGGGATTTTCAAGTTCTAAAAGAGAAAGAGTCCAGTTACCATAACAAATGTACATTAACCAGCCTTAGAATTCTAATTGGGTTTAATACAGTTTCATGTTGCATCAAAGTACAAAATCAATACCATTTGTCCAGTATACAGGAAAAATGGAATCTATAAATGGCTCTTATTGAGTAATTAAACACCTATTATTGTCATGAGTACTGAAACAATGAATATGATAAGATAAATTTTTGTAAGAAAATACTGCAGTGATTAATACCTCCCTACGTATTAAATAAAAATGCCTGCCTTTTGTGCAGAACTGCTGGCAGAAGAACAGGAAGGAGAGAAGTAGTTGCCAGTGCCACAATAACAGGCTAACCTTGAACTGAACTCCTTCCTCAAGAAATTAAATGCTGTAGCAGGACTTTAAATCCCCCCACTTAGAGCTCATTTGTGTTCCATGTAACCTGCAGTTCCTGAAGAGAACTCATTATCTTCAAAAGGAGAATCCCTTTATAATTTCTTTATGAATGTATATATTGTTTCTACAAAAAGTATTTCATATCAGAAAAGGATAAAAGTATTAATAGTGTAAGCAAGGCAAAAAGACTTGCACCATTAAAACACAATTTCTGCTTCCAAGAATTCAAATTCAGAATACAATTTGTTATGGAAAATTGGTTAAGAGACAGGTAAGGAAAAATTTCATCTTTAGTCTTTAAAATTCTGCTAGATTGATACTAAAATGCCTGGCCTTTCATTTGCTAGACTCTCTCTCTCTCTCTCTCTCTCTCTCTCTCTCTCTCTCTCTCTCTCTCTCTCTCTCTCTCTCTCTCTCTCTCTCTCCCCCCTCTCTCTCTCTCTCTCTTTCTCTCTCCTCTCTCCTCTCTCCCCCCTCTTTCTCTCTTCCTCTCCTCCCTTTCTCTCCTCTTTTCTCCCTCCTTCCTTCTTTTTCCTAAACTCCTTCCCTCCCCACTCCCTACACTCTTTTCCCCCCACCACATGGTTCTGCCATAGCTTTATATATTTTTTCCTTCTTCTAAAGAATGATGCACTAGGAACAACTATAGAGTACAAAAGATGAATCTATGGATGTGACACTTGTAAAGGGTAACCCTATTTCACAAGTGAGATGGGACAAAAAAGAAAGAAAAAAGGCCACAGAAGCAATAACTGCTCACTGAATTACCATTAAATTGTAAGATTTACAATCCAATGTACAGTAAGTGCATATCTAATGGAGTTTGTCCTCTAAAAGAATATAAAGTGGATCTTCACAGCATAAGAAGTATGTAGGTGATATATACTTCCTTATAGCTATTTTTAATTAAAAAACAAAAAAGTTTAGAACACACAAGAAGGAAACATTAATACAATGCCATAGACATATTCAAATGAAGTTATAAAATAGTCATGACAAATGGAAATTGCATTAAATACCTTCATTTTCCATCTAACTTTATTCCTCTCAAATATGAAATGGAAGACACATTCAAATCAGCCTAGAAAATCAGAAAGTTGATTTTCACACAAAAAAATTAGTCAACATACATCTTAAATGTTTGTGTTGTCCCAAAAGTCTTAGTGCAGTTTTAAGCTTTAAAAGCTTATACATACACATGGACAATCACATTACTATGGAAAGTATGGCATACTTTTTTAAGTCCAAAAACAACCCACAAGTTATTTTGTTGGAGGCAAAAATAAGTCAAGTTTACTTCATTAGAAGTATGTCATTTATCAATGACGGATATCCTTATTCATATGAGCAGTACCACAGGACAAGTGCATGCAGACATATATGTGCATGCACATGCATACACATAGCATGACAACATAAGAAAAGGCACTATCTGAAGAGGAAAAAAGTGGGGAGAACTTCTAATAATCGCTGCTATGCTGTTCTCCAATATCTATTTAGAAGCAGTTCTCAGTGTCACCTCAAGATAAGTCACCTGATCGAACATGTGATTATGCACAAATTAGAGCCCCTGGACAATATTTTCCTGAAGATCTTTTGACCTGGGGGGGGGGGAGTAATATGTGGTGGTGGAAATAGTATGCTTACAATCTTCATTTTTTTATAGTGCAATAGGTTTCTTGTTTCAGTAGCATGATACAAGCTATTCTTCTTGAAGTAAAATGTAAAATTATTACTCCAACCGTACAAACCTGAATTTTCCTCTTTCTCACCTCTACCCCTACATTATCTGAATTTAACTTAAAAGGATTAACAAGTACCACACACACATGATCAGCAATGATATCCTTGTTCTTTTAAACCTTGGTGAATCAAGTTCACTAAAGGTGAAGTGGTAGATTTATCAGTACAAGTGGCTGTGTCCTCAGAGCTTTCAGAGAGGTGGTGTATGGAAATGCCTAAATAAACAGCGGCATGAGAGATTTGTGGAGGGGAAATCACACGTACAGAGAGAGACGCACTCAGTTCCTATACAGTCTGTCTTGGGCTAGGAAAAATAAAGTATTGACATCACTCTATCTAAATAAAAGGGTAAACTTAAATTTCCTCCTCATTGAGACAATTTAATTTCAAGTTTAATTTTAGTTTGAATGATTCAGCCCTGTTCCCCTCTTGCCAAGATGTTTTGAAGATTACTCGAAATATCACTTGGTTAAAGCATCTCTCTACGCTACAGTGAGCCGCGGAATTTCCCAGCAGCTGATGGAGACCAGTGGACCACCTGATACTTTTTCAGCAGGGTTATAAAATTAAAGGATTGCTTTGATTTGCTTGAAGGATTACTTCACATAGTTAATTGCTTAAAGTCCACGGTATTAACAGCAAGAAAAAAAAAATTAAGAAGGTTATTGTAGAGTGAACTAATTGAAAGCTGATTACATTGTGCAAAGCAAGAGAAATCACTGTGTTACATACCATCACAAGCACTGGTCTTTTCCACCCTGCTGCTGCAGCAAACAAGCTGATTTGCTAACAACGTGGTCAGCTCGGCACTTGCACAGCGTCTCACTAGGTCCATAGACGGCTGCTTCCCATGCAGAGAATCTCAAGCTCCATTTTCCAATCTGATTACACGGCTCCTTGTTCCAGCAGCCTTAAACCTTCATGGCAGTTTACCAACATTTTCATCACTTTCTCTTTTACAAAGCAAAGGAACTGATAAGCTCTCAGGTACCCAGGATTTCATAGTCGATGGCTGGCAAGCAGCCAGTTTCCCTCACCACACAACTGTTTCGGGCCACATTGCATGAGGCAGACTGAATTTACCAGACAGCACAAAACTATTAGAATTTTGCAGTGTGTACCAGTCAGCAGCATGTTTCTGTCCTTGCAGATGTAGACTATTCTGTTTAATCACATCTAGGAAATACCCAGACCTAATAAGAACTCTGCCAAAAAAAAGCAATTCAAACCCAAACAAATGAACATATGTCTATGTAGCAACCCTGACTGAATTGCACCAGAGACTGACTAGTCAATGTAAGGCCCCCAATAGCTGTTTCTGGCAGTCACTGCTTTCTCTACCTGTGATAATGACAGTATTGTACTAACTTTCCACTAAAAATTGAGAGCTTGAGCTAGTTATCTTTCAATCTTAAGAGAACATTTCAAACTTCGAAAATTTAGGAACTAGAAAATGAAACCAGAAAAGACAAACCATTCTCCTCCTTTAAGGACAGTTAACAAGAAGGAACTACAAGGAACTATGATTTCACAGCAGAAAGAAAAAGCTGACTGACTTTTTTATCACTCTAATTGTTACCATCACCCAGATGACACAGAATTTCAACCACAAAAATACCTTTGGATGAAAAGCTACATGGACACAATTGTTAGAGCATCTTAAACAATCTGCCCTTTGTTTAAAATGCATATATTTTACGTATCACTAGCCACCTTAAAATTTTGAATTGAATATAGCTAACCTCCAACTATTTGACATGATCTCACTATTAAAAAGAAAATAAAACAACAACAACAACAACAACAACAACAACAACAAAAAACAGGGCAGGAAACAAATACTTCGTATCTACCCCTAACTCAAACCCTGAATTTCCTAACAAATACAATATAAACCAAAATGATTGCAAAACTTGTGAATGTTGCCATTGAATTTTCCATAATAATGGATGTGATAAAAGGGAAAGGAGCCAGTAGTTATAGGGGGGAAATGTACAACGAAGCCAGCACAATGGCTCAGTGCTTTAGATCACCAGTGCACTGACCCTCTGTATCTCTGAGTCATTAGCTAGAATCCCAGCTCTGCCTTTAGGAGTAGGGATTTGAACTCGCACACCAGCGTGGTGAGATTCAGGATCTTGAGCATGCCAGACAGAAGGGTCATTCTCCTCAGTGATGAGGAGAACGGTTGCCCCCTGGGGAGGGGAAAACTGGATGAGTGACTGTCGCACGATTCAGGCAATGGACATGCTGCTGACTCAGGAATGGACACTGACAGCCACCACTGCTTCAGTCCAATCATTCCTAGTGGGAGTTGTTTTAGGGCAGTGGCACTGACAGGTACATGCAAAAGTTAGGATAGAATGTAAGGGAGAGGAGAGAGTGAGAATGCATAAGAGAATAAAAGGCCAACTCACACTCATGCCACATGCATATGAAAAATAAACATTTTTTCTCAGTACAATATAATATTGTATCACAGATGAAAAATTTATGTGTGGCATGAGTATCTGCAACATACATTTTAATGTGATTTTCAAAATAGCTGCATCTTTCTCAAATGAGAAGCAAAGACATAGGTCCTCTCTATATACACAAGTTACAAAATCTATATGCATGCAAAATACACACACCCATATATATTTGCATGTGTGTAGTATCTTGCATAAATGACTGTCAACTTAAAATGCCATTCTCTAATTTATATGTAAATTCTACCTCTGGTAAAATAAAAACATATTTTAAGCAGCTTATAGTGCCAACACATTATTCCCATGAATGATTCCTAGTAAACTATTTATGCCAACTGTGGGATTCTTTTTTGTGATTTATTGAATGGTGAACGAAACCACTTAAACTATAGTTGTCTGTATGAATCAGTAATTTTCATGTTTCTAATTAAAATGTAAACAGCGTAATGAAGACATCAAGTTTTTAGGCAAATGTCTCTTCCAGTGCCACTTGGGGTATGGTAATTACTGGAGCAGATCTATGGAGGCTCCTGAATCTTCTCCGAGTCCAGATTAAAAGCATTACTGCTAAACCTGGCTTTTTACACAAGGGAATTGTGGACTCTAACCTATTCCCAGTTTGCTTACAGATGCATATTGGCACCACCTTTAAAAAGTATTCATTTAAAAAATCTAAATGGAATCTAACAAAAATGGAATTATCTGGATTTATAATGTTGAACACTGATATAGCACGTATTTAACACAGAAAATTAGAAATAGATTTCAAGAGATTTTTCCCCATGCCCCCTCCCATAATGTAGTCATACAATGCCATCTATAACAAATGTATAGTTGGAGAGGGGGGAGGAAGAGGGAAGCTTTCTTGGTGCCTCTAGATTTGAATGTGGCATCAACTTCCCATGTTTGTTTAAATAAATGGTTTAAATGGAATAGATTTGACATATATGTGTTGGGGACATTGAAAAGTACAAAAATTCAATCCACATACCAAAACTAAGTGGTATATTTTCCCCCTTTAGATTCCAGAACTTAAAAGTGCTTTTGATAGGAAGCTGAAATCTGTTGTCATTTTTATTTCAACCTCTATTTCTCTCGGAAATTTGTCAAAATTTATCCTAAAGCAAGTGACCTCTTCTATGTACTGACGAAATATATCACCTCTGCTGCTTACAACTGTTAATTGAACTTCTCTGCTCCAGCATATTTTTTCCAAGTTAACCAGCATGCTTGTTTTCTATATTTACCATCAAGCACTTGAACAGTTATTTTCTTAATTGTAATTCTGAATTATCCATCCTCCTTCCATCCCCCCATCCTCCCTCCACCTGCACCCAGGAGTCAGGTACCCTGTCTTGCTCAGAAGTAGTTATGGCTGAAATCCTTAGGGATATGAACAGTGTAAAATATATGGGGAAAAAAGGATATTTTTCCCCCTGGACTCAAAGTCCACATTCTGACTGGTATGGCCAATTTTCATATTATTTTTACATAAATGCTAGACAAGCATGTCTGTGTTTCTAACAAGAGCTGTAGAGATGAGAATGGATAGGAAGTATCGGGGTGGGGGTGGGGAGAGGGCAGAGAAAAAGGGCAATTTCATACTGCTATGTTTATTATCATAAAATTAATGCGGACAAATAAATGTGTTTCTCCTGTCAAGTGGGTGGGGGGAAGGTTCTAATTTGCCAAATCTAAAAGCAGTTTCTATCATTTCCCCCAACCTTGATCATAAGCTTTTTTCTGGTGTGTGAGTGAGTGTGTGTGTGTGTGTGTGTGTGTGTGTGTGTGTGGTGGGGGTTGGGGAGACCCTTTGGCACAGAGAAAGGGGCTGAAAGACAGGCATTATATGTAGGAGATATTTGAAAATATTTTGGGGGAGGGGATGGTATCAGGAGAAGAAGAGAGGAAAGCTGATTAAACAATACAAAGTGTTTTGTTGGCTTAAGGGTGATATGATAGTTATGGTCAATATCAGAAGAGTTGCAAGTGCAGGCATCATTTCTATTAGCTTTGTGCCAGAAAGGTAAACACCGGATTGTATTGTGGATTAAAACAATAAGGAATTCCACACCTCCCCTGCTTTCAAGGCCATGCTAATCGGGTGTAATTTTTAATGAACACTAGCTGCTTGCTACTCATTCAAGACATTTCATTAGGAGGTTATTCATTTAAAATAAACGTTTCAACCATATCAAGCTGTAACCTTTCTTGAAATGTAAATGAATGGTTTAAATGAGAAGATTAATAAAGAGGGGATGTTCCAATTCCAAGCATGGCATGCTATGTATTTTTAAATTTGTCTATGCCAGATGCTGTCAGTCAGAACAAAAAACTGTCCAAGCAGACAATCTGTGCGTCTGAATGTTGATCATGCTGGAAAGTAAAAGGGGGAGGGGGGGAGAGTGTGTCAAGGATTCATGGTCCTTCATCTTTGCAGTAGAGCAAACACGTCTCTCAGTATAGCGACAGACAGCTGCTTCCACTTTCTAATGTGCCCTAACTTAGATCACTGAAAGAATTGTCAGCACTCAGAGAAACACACAAAGATAACACAGCCAGCTGCCATGAAGGGGGAAAACAGCACAGCTCAGAAGAAATGGGATTTGTTCCATTTGCATGATGCTGGCTCCCTTGGGCCCCTTTCTTTCAAATCCAAAGCACAAAAGACAACACTTAACATATTTGCTTAAAGATGACAACCTCATGTTGATTTCATTTGGATGTAACAGTGTCAGGATTACAGATATAAGAATATATTATATCTGTAACAGAGACTGACAAATGTATCCATCAGTGAAACTGTCTGATTCATCTGCTTATACAGCCATTTTACCATCCCAAGGGTGCCATCTAAGTAGTAACTTTAGAAGACTGAAGGTCTAATTTTATTACACCACATTTCAACCTACTAAACAATATTATTTCTAAAATAGATCATTTTTATTGGAAGTCTCCCTGATGAAAAATCCAGTAGACACTGGAGAATTTATGAACTGTATGGGTCCTTTGAACTCAATATACTGCCCATTTTAAGCAACTTTCTTGATATACAGTCAAAACCCAATATCAAAAAGTGAAAGTAAGTTTAAATGTGCGTAGAGAACATATATGGCATAGTTAAACCTTCTTGTGCTCAGTTAGGTCTAAATACAAAACTCAAAGCACCATGTTTACATTGTCTTACCTGGTCCATTTGAACAACTTCTTTCTCTGTAACTACCTATGACTACTCTGAGTTTCCTTACTTCTGCAATCACATATCAATATCAACTCTATGAATAATTATTGCCTGTTGCTACATTGTCGACATCCACGAAATCTGATTTTTCTTTTACGTATTCCTCCAACAATTTATAAAAGGTTAATTACTTAAAACATAATGGAGGAGCCATTAGTAATTACAAAGTAGTATAGTTTTAAAACTGATACAAAGTTTAATCTATCTTTTTACAAAGGTACTAAATGCTCCCTTACACATACCCTGATAGCCTTTTTTTAAAAAATAAGTTTCCAAATATTTAAAAAATCATTCCTAAATTTATTGCTTTGTTTTACATTGAGTGAGCCCAACTGACTGCATAATGACACATTAGCTGTAAGTGATGCTTTATACAGAGGAACTCTAAACTGCTTGTTGCTATTTACTGGCAACAGTGTAATTCACTAGATTGGAGTTGTTTTGTAAAATAGCTTAACTGTGGTATGTGAAATTTCAGCACAGCAGATGGTTACCAATCACTATTTTCAATTTGTTTAGTTTCAAGTATAAGATGGGAAAACTGAGTATAGGAGAAAAGATACAAACCAGGCTACATAATAAACCTAAGAAATGCCAAAAGAAAAAGCACTAATACAACTATACCCCCTCATAAGTACAATTGTTTATTCTATAATATAAGAATAAACACTGGAGAAGAAGAGGCTTTTTTTTTTTTTAATCTTGAAAAGAAATTGACATTTGAAGATCAATTTACTGGTTACTCTGAAATCTTCCAAGATTTGGATTTTTTTAAAAATTGATCAAAGTTTTAAGAAGAAACTTTTTATGTTTGTTCATGTTTGCTATCATTCAAGTTGAAATCACTCTTTCCTGTAAATGGTTCAGTTACCCAAATGAAAATGGGGGAAATAAACCATTTATGGAAAAGTATAAAGGCTCAGAAAATTAAGCTGTAAATATCTGGACTGGGCCATTATTGGGATCTGGGAACATCTGGGGCTACAGAACAAGACAATCCCCATTTCCACAATGTCCAGGCAATTGCTTACGTGATTTATAACTTACTGTTTCTATTTTTAAATGTCTTTTTAAAAGAAATATTTGTAGGATCAATCCTGTAATAAAAGTTAGAATTTTTTTTTTTTGCACAAAATCTGAAAGATGCTACTTTCAAGGGCAAAGTTCACAATTGTCTAAATCCTAGACAGACAAAACTATAAAGAATGTATGGGTAGTCAATTATATATACATATGTACATACTTTTATGTCTTTTAAACATACTTAAATTTTTAAAAAATTACCACATTTATAAACTTATGTAACTATTAGTTTGGCTATTTTAGTAATAAACTTTCTGCATCCACAGTTAATTTCAACTTAATTTCCTGTATGTCTTATGGATCGATATGTATGTATAACAAGAAGGCTCTCAGTTTAAGTTCTACCCCTAATACGTATAGATTTTGTGACCATGGGAAAGCTACTCCAAGGTAAGATTAGAAGTTCCAGAATAAAGAAATATAGTATCTACATAGAGTGAAGAGATATATACTATTCACAAAGCACATTGAATATTTGAACATTATCAGCTAACATGAAATAAATTATATCTTTTTATCAATTGGTAGGGGAGGGGACATGAGAAATGGCTCGTGACTTCATTAGTGGAGAAAACTTTCTCCATAGCTGGAAACTTTCCTCACCCAAGCAGATCAGCAATTATTCTTCTACTCTTAAAGAGTTGTCCAGGAGTGAGTGCTTTCTCAGGGTCATAAAATTGGTAGGTTTTAGGTACAGAACTTGAACTGCAACCCTTCTTAATATCAAGTCCCAATATCTTTCCATTGTGCAACACTGCCTTTCCTGTTACAATATGACTAGTTAAAAAGATAATAAAGAACAAGATAAATACAAACTGGCATATACACTTTGTCGACTTGATTGAACTCTGCCCCTAAAATGAAATCTAAATCAGTTCACTTTTATAAGAGGCTCCCAAATGGAATGATGGTTTCAATTAATGATGAATATTTATTTTTATAATGAATTGACAAGAACTTAACTAACTTCATTAAAAAGACCATGGTTTTTTGTTTCTTTTTTTGATGGGAGGGTATTATTTAGCTTATAAGTCTTTAACACAAACCACAAAGATGAGGAAATTATGGGTCAACTGGATAGTTAATATAAATATACCCTTACAATCTTGGAGACTCTTTTAGAGCAGAGGTGCCTAAAAAGTGGCCCATACAATCCATGACTGTATCACATACAGAGTGAACCAGGTTAAAATTTAATGAGGAAATATTTAGCAAAATACAAAAATTCATGTAAACATAAATTATGTTAATAAGTGGTTTTCAAGTCAAAATGCAGCCTGTGAGCATCTTAATATATGGTTTAGGGGACCCCATATATATATTGGAGTTTGGTATCACTGTTCTAAAGCATTGTGAGATTAAGCAATTTGCTCAGGATCACAGCTAGGACCAGAGGTAGAACCTGAACCTAGGTCTTGCTGACTTTGAGACAAGCACTCTAGTCAATATTAGTCACTGCCTCTAATCTAGAAAAAAAAAAACTTATAAAGTATTTATTATAGAAAAATGTAGAAAAACTAAAGAGATAGACAAAAAAAATACCTACAATGTCTGAAGGAAAAATTTTCTGGAAAAACAAAATAAAAACAATAGAAAAGAAATACCTTCCTCTGTCATTCTGCATCTATTCTTTCACATATTGGATAATATAGTTAGTATTGTGAAGACATTACAAGGTCAGTTATACTTCAGTCAATTAAAAATGTAATTAGTGATAGAAACTTATCATTGACTTGTAGTATGAACTAAAATTTTACTGTTATCAGCTTACTTTCTACTCCTGCTGTGATTTACACAATTCTGTTGGATGGAAGGACTGAAGAAACATGCAATTTCTAATCAGAATTCCTAAATACTCTCTCATATATACATTACATGATGGAATGAAAGTCCTGACCAGCATATTTTCCTCTATTAAACTTTAAATCCCCAAATAGCAGTATCACTATTCAAATAATTTTGGAATACAATTTTGGTTTCTAACCATGAGATAAATATTTTAGATTTAGCTTTGTTTTAAAAAATACTATCAATCTTATGAAAGACTGCTTATATTACACAAAATATAACTTTTTAAAATTAGTTTCAATGGTTTTTAGAAAACAAACAAAAAAGTCTGGTTACCAAAGTCTACATAAATTGACTTGCTATACACATCCTATGAAATGAACAAGGGTATCATTTCTTTCCTTGTTAAAACTTTTTGTGGAGCTCCCAATGTGACAATGAATGATATTCTCCTGCAATTATCAAAGTCAAATTTTTCTGTCATAATTCACTTAATAGTATATCTCTGTGATAACCCAGAGGCCCGAGTTCAACCATCGCTAACTATAGATATTTTCCTCCTATACATGTAGTGTACAAGCTTAAAGTGAATTTCAAGATGAAGGGTTAAGATGAAATCTAGAACTGTTTTAGTTTTGAATTGTTCAAATTGGGGAAAAAATAATAAACTTTCAATAAAGGTTATATGTTATGGTAGTAAAATCATATTTGTAAAAGAATGACAATAGTATTTCCCCACCCCAGGTTACTTCATAATGCAATATCCCAAAGTACTTTTCTCCTGCACATCTTCAGGTTTGAAAAGCCAAATCTGAAATATAAATCCTATATACTACTGTTGACTAATTCATTATAGTGTAAACATTTGATCAAACTTCATTTCTCTTGGCGAATTCTATAAGGCTATTTACTGTAGCACTCATGGCAGATTTGAGAAAGAAACTGACTGACCCTTCTACAAGCACACAAACCACTCTAGTAAAGCAATTGAACCTAATAGAAGGAAAGGTCATTGGGTGTAACCCCAGTTAAATAGTTTACTACCCAGTATTTTATTTTTTTTAATTATCAGTCAAAACCAAATATAGAACAAAAAGTGCCAATTAAAATTGTTAACCATAGACATTTCTAAACCATAGAGTCAATCAAAATGATATCTAATACACATTCTCAAGCATCTATCTGGCATCTTTTGGCTCCTTGTGAATTTTTTTGCAAAAGGAAATATATGAATTAATTCCTCAGAAAGTCTATTCTCTCTCTCTCTCTCTCTCTCTCTCTCTCTCTCTCTCTCTCTCTCTCTCTCTCTCTCTCTCTCTCCTCCCTCTCTCTCTCTCTCTCCCTCTCTCCCTCTTCCAAACTCCTCAAATGATCATTTTAATTTATTAAAGACATAAATCAAAACAAAGTGGCTTGGGCCCAAATAATCTCTGGTAAAGAAGAACATTGAATCTTCCAGGAAATTTTGGGGAAATAATTATGGTGTTTATTCTTTTTGGAATGGTTTGACTATAGACCTTCTTTGAGACTGGAGGATCTAATCAATAATCTTAAATTATCTTTGGGGTGCAGGATTTTAAACATTAAACTTTTTTCAGACAATTATTGGCAATTAGTTGATTATACTTAGAATGTGGGTATTACATTAAAAATAATGTGAACAGATGTAAATCTGGACCTTGAAATTTTTTGGTGAATGGAATTAACATTTTGGTTTTTAAGGTTGGAATAAGAAATTTTGACCAAATTAAAAAATTGTGACAAGAATCACATGCACACACACATATACATACACACACATACATATACACAGTTAACTGGTAGAGATCTCTCAAAAATAAAAATAATTAACTTAGTAACATCTATCAGTTGTGAGGAAATTAGTAGAGTAGACACTTCTTACTGGTTTGTATATTTAATAAATAGCTCCTATTCTCCATTGGGATAGGAGAGGAGCAAATAACTTTGGGTCTTATGGTTTTTATGTTGATTTCCTTGTTCCCCAAACTAGACTTAAGAATTATGAAAATAAACATTTTTTTTCATATTTTAAGAACCACTAATGAAAGCAGAATCAATTATACTAACCTACCGTAATATATAGAACATTCCTGTGTGGACATATTTCTTCATCATCACTAACAAGTGCTTACTCGGTGTCTGACATATGCAAGACTTTAGTTCACAAATTTCTCAAGGCTATCAAGTCCCATATAGTCAGTTTATTTGTACTTTCAAAACCAGGAGAAATTATCTTTTTAAAAAGATGTTAACTCCCCTCACAAAATGTACAGGCTTTTTATTTTTATCTTTTTGTTTGTTTGTTTAAATTGTTCTATAGACAACAGAGGATCCTTTTGCAGGAACTATAATGCATAAATATTGGTAAGCTAAAACAAATCATTCATTCCACCACAAACAAATCTTGATGACCACAATTGTAACAAATTATCCTAAGAAAGATAGCCTGGGTTGATTTTTTCCCCTATGATTGTCTTCTTTATTGGCTCAACAACTACACTTTTGGGAACAGGATAGGAGGGGGAAAGGGTGAGGCTGAAAAGGTTAAAAATCATTTAAAGATAAGTGTATTTTAAAATCAGGATCATGAGAAGGGGGACCAGATACTTTTACTAATATCAACAGACTAATCTCACAATATTATGGAAAAAACTCAAAATCTTGCCTATTCTATTTTCACTTTGAAAAAAAGGAGTGTAACTAATTCTAACTTTAATGCTGAGCATTACAAAACATTCACCAATCATTAATTTCTTAAAAGCAATAAATCTACACAAAAGTGATGCATATATAGACTTAATAGGAAGATAAAGATCGAAAAGACTTTTCAAAGTAATGGGCTTTGGTTTTTTCCCCCCAATTTTGTTTTAATTTAGGTTTTTCTTTCTCTTCCATTTAGTATTTATAGTGGCTTCTTATCAATAATTGTTCCTTGTAGATGCCATATATCATCTATCACTCCCTCCATTAGAAAGCTAAACATCTTCTTAATGAATTCAAATTATCTATCTGTGAGTTTAAGACTATGTATTTATTCAATTGAAATAAAAGTTTCCAGATGATCAGGAGACAGACAGACAGAGGGAGGGAGGGAGAGTGAGTGAGACAGACAGACAGACAGACAGACAGACAGACAGACAGAGACAGACAGAGAGAATCTCATTACAAATATATATATATGTATCTTTAAATCACTAGTTCCTTACAATGTTATATAGGACTCGCGGAGAAGAGTGGAAGAAAAGGGAAGGAGAGATTATAAAGGACAAAATAGAAAAGTAAAAGATTTTTTTCCCCATGAGTGTAGCACTCAGGGTTAATGGAAAGAAAGATTAATATAAAATGTGGGAAAGTATAAAAGAGAATGTAAGTCCGTGTGCTCATAACAATTAACCAAGCATCAGTTCTTCTATGTAATGAATATACTTGGTGTGTTTGATTGACTTTAAGGAAAAACAATTACACTTGTAGTTAACAAGTATAACAATACAGATACTTTAAAAATAAATCGTTAGAATATGCTCTACTGTAGCCACCAAATACCCTCAAAAAGCCTTCCCACAATCACCATCAAGACCTTCCAATTCATGATATTCACTTGTATTCAAAACTTTAGAACACAAGTCTTATTGAGGAGTTTTAAAGGGATGCATAGCATATTAATCAGTATAAACAATTAAATTTACCCAAGCACTAAAGCTGCTTAAATTTCAGTTGCAAGAATTTTCTAAAAATCCTAAAATGTATTGTTTTTCCTCCTGAGAAAATATACTACATTCTGCATTATTTGGAAATGCGTTTGACACATAATAAAATAAAGTGAAATGGAACTACTATGCACCAAGAAATAGAATCAATACTTCACTCTTAGTTGCCATATCAAATTGAGTTTAAATCAAGACCCTGTAATGAAAAATCCCCTCAAATATATTCAAGTCCAATATAGACACATAAACATGTATCCCATTCATTACAACATAAAGAAGTAGATTTTATTTCTATAAATCAATTTGCCCCAGCTAACTAATTTAATTCTTATATGGAAAAATATATTTTACCATATATATGTATATATAGATACACAGTTATTTAAATATATATACATATGTTTTAAATAGTCAATTAGTCTTGTTTAAAATTAATGAATCATCTCTTGTGTACAACATATACTACCTGTAAGGTCCTTTAGGACAAAATAAAAGAAAAAGAGAAGGAAGGAAGGAAAGGTTCTACTTCCATTGTTTTGAAGAACATGAAAGTAAACTACCTAATTCAACACAAATATGATTATAATCAGATTAATCAGCATGATAATTTGATGAAACATGATTTTTACATTAAAAAGCAACATTTTACTTAAAAGGTTTTTTAGCATGTCTCTGCATGGCAGAAAGAATAGATTTTTATACCTCTTCAAATCCCAAATCAGTGCCTAATATACTTCCCTGCCTTCAAGGTTATCTGAGAAGGATTCAGGTCACTTGATTCACAAAGTCTACCTTTAAACTATATCAGTGTTCCCCTAAGACTAGTGACTAACCTTCAGTGAAATATGTATATCTATATAACATTACCAAAAATTCTTGCAACTGTATTTGTGGGCTTTAATAAAAACAAACCAACAAAACCTTCAACTCTTAAGTCTGAAGGGATGCAAAATTGACATTAGGTCTGTGTAAAATTAGTTTAAGGTCTATACTAATGTATCTACTTTTAAGCAAGTAAAAAAATAGCTTTGGAAACATCTAAGAAGTTGTCTAAGTGTTTTTCATTAAGTGCTTGTAAGAATGTATTATGAGTCAGTTTTTAAAATCATAAATGTGTTATACTCCTTTCACTTTGCATGAATACAATTTTTCATTTTCCAGGAATGAATACATTTTCTAACTCTAACCTCTTTAACCTAATTACTTGTAGAGAAATATCAAAAAGCTTCCCAGACACTCTTACTTTAAATAAAATATATCCTTGTAAAATACATATGAGTGTACTACATTAAATAATCAAAATTAGAAGATGCATTACTCCAGATCTCTGTCTCATAACTATGAAAAATGTTGGCAGGACAATCTGTTGAAGATATTTGAAATATTTAACATTAATATCATTATATTAATAGTTTTGATAATCCACAAATCTAAATTCAAAAGTACTGATAACCATTAAATTAAACAGAATCACAGTCCAATTTTAAAAGTCTTTCCAACTATATTTGTGTGACTGAAAACTGTAGTCAATGGAAGTAATTCAACATCAAGAGATTTTTTTAAACAGTCAAAACTGTTCTCATAATTATTCTTATATTTCAATGACCTGAACATGAAAGAAAAAGATTTAACTGTTTTGCATATATTGTTCAATTACATAAATCTGCCAGGAGCAATATAAAATATCCTTTTTAATTTCAAGTTAAGGGTAAGGAAGAGGTAGGTCAATTAGGAAACTAGAATACATCTATATTTTGCATCTCAACACAAATTTCCTCATCCCAAATGTTTCATTGGGATGTTTATAAAAACAAAAACTTTCATAAATAAATAGGTGATTATAAAGACTTTTTGTGGGGGAGAACACTGAAAGTTCATAATAAAACTATTTTTCAGAACATGTGGTTTTAGTTGAAAGATGACTTACATAGTTTGATTTACAGAGAATTAAACTTTTAATGAGAATATGGGGCTCAAGCCTCAGCATTGTTTTTCTTTTTTCTGTAGAAGGAAGTGAGAAAAGATATTTTATTGCCACACAACAGGATTTTTAGGAGGGAGGTGCTTTATAAACTGTGAAATTCTGCAAAATATCAGTTAGAATTATTGGTAAATAAAAATTTTAACAAATATGTCCAAATTTAAGTTTTTTAAAGAAATATCATAAAGCAGTTTTCTATTCACCTTGCAGGATCAATTACCGAGTCCAAGAGTATGCTATCACAATCACTAGTAATTTTAACAGGTAGGTATTTTCAAGCACTCCAGATGTTCTTTTTATTTTAACTTTTCTGTATAAAGTGAAAGTGTGATGGTGTGTAGGTATATGTGTTAGTTCAATGGTTTGAGGGTTTTCTTTTTTCTTAGATGATCCCATATATAGCATGTGGCCCACAAATTCTGACAACAAGGGATTCAAAATAGGTTCAATTCTGTTCCTTCTCCGAAACAATCTTTTAAGTGCCTGAATACTGGGTGACATAAAAGGATAAGAGTTACTTTTCTGTGGTCTTTTGATATGTCTCTTCATGGTAGAGCCATCCATGAGTGATGGGAGAAATATCTTTTGAAAATAAATGGTGCAACTTCAAGTGTATTCAGATACATCCTTACTGAATCTTCTAACATGTCTCAGTTTTCATTTGAAAAGGCCAGTTGATTTTAAAATTTGTTTTAGGTATCACAATGTGATACTTTATATCACCCAGTGCCCAGGAAGCTTGTTCTCTAAGCATACACTATAAATGTTGCTCTGCACATGTCAACACAGGGGGCTGAAAGTAATAAGAGTGGGGGATGGGGGAAGCACAATGTGTAAGGAAAGGAAGGTTAGGGTATTGTCATCCCAGATTCCAACAAACTAAGTTCACACTTTGAATATGACATACTGAAAGGTTAATGTTACTGCATAGAACAGTTACTTTTCATCTATAAGCATTACTGTCATCACACATTTATATAGAAGCACTGTCAGTTCCCAACAGTCAAAATATCAATACTGATACTATTATAATGGAGTAATTATTTTTGTGTTTTCCCTTGTTCTCCCCCCCCCCCTACTGTCATTCAGTAACATAAAAGAATGGTTACTGTTTGTTGTGTTTGTTTTTTTTTTTTCTTTCAGACTAAAGATATGTATTTTAGAATGCATTATTTACCCAAATGATGATGTGATATATATGTAGGGGAATGTGAACGATGGAAAACAACAGAACGTCTCTACTGAATTATAAGACATCACTAAAATATTTTCTTTTCATTCGTCACAATATATACATATGGCTTATGTTGTGATTTTATAGCTACTAGCAAAAAAAAAAATAGCTGAAGAAAATGCTACTTACTCAAAATAAACACCTAAACAAGAAATTCACCTGACATTTCAGAACACATGAGGAAGGAATAAAATTAAAGAAAGGCAAATACCTTAGTGATCACTTAGCAGATATGAAAATAGTCAAGAAGCCTTAATGGCCTATTTTATTATGGATACTATTGCTCAACTACCAATTATATATATGGGGCAGAGGCACATGATATGACTATAGAATAGTCATCCCCAAAGACTAAACATGGCACCTAGTATAATGTCTTGCATATAGTTGGCATATAATAAATATTCATAATTAATTAGCACAATAATATTTTAAAGAATGATGACCAATAACAGATGGATAATAAGAATGCTAGTAAAATGAACAAACCAATTTTTTTTTAAAAAGTAGTGATTCTTGCTGTACAAGCCTACCTGGCCTAGCCATTTGAATTTCAATATATTTTCCCCATTAAAAAAAAAATCTGATCATCAAAAGAAGTAGAAAATAACTATATCTGAAAATTTCACTATTATTTACATTCATTTAAAAATGCTTCCGGTTTTCTAAATTATCCAAGCTAGGGAAAAGGAATTGTTTTCTTAAAAAGATACTATCATAATATTTTAGTCCACAACTAGAGTATCACAAATAGTCCAGAAAAGGCAGAAATCCTGAGGAGAGTGGGCATCTAAGCCAACACTACTACATTAAGACAATTAGGATATTTCAGATGTTATGTTGCTGAAGTAATTTTTTTAAGTATACCACTATGAGTTCTACTAAAATTGTGAATTTTTAAGAAAAACATTAATCATTAGCAATGATTTCAGTAGAATCCTATAGACATTTGAATAAACATGATCCAACAGAAGCAATTGCTCCTGGCTAAAAAAATAATAATTTTTAAAGGCATTCCAGCAAAGTAAACTGTTGGATAGAAATGTTAGTTTATTCATGTAACATAGTAGCAATGACTAAAATTAAAAAAAAAAATTCCCCTAATGCTTTATACCATATCATTTGCATCCATTTATTCTGTGATATCATTTTAAGGAAGGTTTGTATGCACTGAAGAAACTATCATGTGAAAGTTACTTCAAGTATAAGCATAGTTAATCCTTTCTCTAGTGATCCTACCAAATGTGTCAAATATATAAAATAAATTCAGCTGAAATAAAGTCTAACTAGAATTTAATGATGCTATGCATGATATTATTTTAGTCTCAACCACTGAATAATGTTAATCATCTCTATCAATATATTGACAATAGAGCAAATTGATAATATGCATTAAATAAAATTGTGTAAACATAATAAATAGGAACATAGACATTAGTATTCCATTTTTCAATAGTTGTTGCATTCCTGACCACTGTCTTTTCTATTTTATCCATCCTTAGTCCCACAATTATCAACAGGTAAAGTACAGAATACATCTGTATGGAAGAAATGCATTCATTCATTTAAATGTAGTATTGCTCCAAAGATACAGCATACCCACCCTGCTTTCAATTTTCCTGAAACTTATTTACTTGTACAGTTTATATGGACTCTATGCATGGGTCCCCTTTACTTCAACAATCAAATTTCTATTTCAGTACAAAGTATACTTTCCAATAAAGAAAGCTGAAATGCTTTATAATAGCAAAAATAATCATGAATCATTTTTCAACAACTGACACAATGCCTAAAAGTTTTATTCCAAACAATGATAAGCCTCTTTAGACAGACATAACAGATATTGTAAAAATCAAACAATGTGGGTTTCTTTTACTTAAAAGACATTTTTAGGTATTATCTTTTAGTCAACCTTTAAAAATCAATTAGATTTACTGTTACTAAATTGTCCTCGCTGAAATATTGTGGAGCTATTTATTTTTGTAGCTAAAAAACCAGATAATCTTAGGAATTTCAGTCAGTCAAATAGCAGTTCCTAACAAGTTAAATTAATTTTAATATAATTTTCATTCACATTTACACCCCTTCATATGATCTATTCAAAAAAGTAATAGGAAAAAGAGGCACTGGAAGAAATCTGTCTTATCCTAAAATGAGTGAACTATTTTCTGTATATCATTTTCTTAGGCTGGTCTAACAGCAACTCAGTTGAGTTGGGAGGGGGGTGGCGGCAACAAAACAAAACAAGAGATGTGCTGATTAATCAAGTCTTATTGATTAGCAGCATGCTTCAATATTTCACATAAATGTCTGCAGAACAATTTCTCCCAATCACAAAATCAATAAATCA
This sequence comes from Monodelphis domestica, assembly GCF_027887165.1. Lineage (NCBI taxonomy): Eukaryota > Metazoa > Chordata > Mammalia > Didelphimorphia > Didelphidae > Monodelphis > Monodelphis domestica. The sequence continues at coordinate 171,042,885 of NC_077230.1, forward strand.
ATGCAAAATTCTGGTAATTAAATTTATCAACTCTACATCAATAAATCTGGCACTTTATGAAAGTATTTTGTGAAGTTTGTTCTCTTAAGGGATATATTAACTAGGGGCAAAGTGCCAAAATTTTCCATTAGAGCCAGGGATGCAGGAACAGATGAACATGTTCCCAACAAGACATGCAACTGTTCAAATACCCAGGGCAATCTTTTTTGATTTTATAACATTAAAAGTGATGAACTTCATAAAACAGACTTATCATTCAATGAATCTGAACATTCAGAGATATACATAGGGAAGTACTCTTTGCAACAAGATGATAATTAAAAAATATAGATTATGTTGCTAAATTTAGGAATCTTCCCACACACACACTCAGGCAAGATTAGGATGAGAAATTATAAGAATTGTCAGCTGAAACTCCAAAATCAAAGATTTTAGCTTTGACAACATTATTCATCTTTTCACCTTGTTGAAATGTTTAACTAATTGAACAATGGAGAATGACTATAATTCTTGGAAATGTTATTCATAATCACTTCCTTCATTATCCTTTTTCGGCTTATTATACAGCTATATAATCTAAAAGTGAACTATTGATGGTTTCTCTCTATATAAAGGGCATAACATAAGTATCTGCTTATAGAAATATTCCTTAAGTGCCTGTACACTTCAAAAAATGAATAAAAAACTAATTGTCTGTTTATATGAAAGAGAAAATTACCATATGAAAGGAAAGTTTCTGAACATACTTAAAATTTGAGTACCTATACACTAGACTTAAATATTGCTAAAGGTAAAAATTGTGCATACACGCACATACAGAGAGATCAAGTACAGTATTAAGGTTCTTGGAGTGGTGATAGAAGGATGGAAACATATTCTGTTTTCAAAAAAGATACTATAATAATCCAAATAAACTATCTATACCATGAGAAAGGATGATGGAAAAGTCAGCTCATACAAATATCACTTACATACAGAAGCTTTATTCTTTCAAAAAAGAAAAAGACAATAATAAGACTTTAGTACCATGATATAGTTCTTTCATTTTAGACATGATTAATTAGCAAGTCGTCCCCTCACCAAAATTCCCTCTATCTTCTTTTTTTGCCTGGATGCAGAGAGAGAGCTATATGCAATAACAAGTAGCTATCAGCTGTGTAAAGCCCAGTGTCATTTAATTCAAGGAGAAAATGTTCAAAAGCTAATTTCACCAAGGCTTTGCTCATTTCTTACCTAAAAAATATGATAGAAGCCTTTAATTACTTTAACGAAATGTTCTCATAACTTGGGTTTCTTAGGGACAATTTTGTGGGGAAAGTTGAAATAGTAATGCAAGTATTTAATACCTAAAAAGTATATACCATGATTAATCTGACAAGTGTACTCAACTTAAAGTGACAAAGAACAAGCAATCCTTGTGGCTTATATGTGACAAAACCCTCACTCTATTAAACAAATAAAGATGGGTGTACTAAAAAAGGCACTCAAATGTGAGCTATACATTGAATAATACATTCTTCCAAATACTTCAGACTTGTCATTAATGGAACTAAGATAGCAATTGAAATATGGGAATTAAAGAGAAAAATGGATGGAATGTAAATTTGAATTACCAACAACATTTTGGATACTTTCATACTATTCCAAAATATCTTAAGATAATTTAAGAACAATATAAAAGTTGTTGAGTACAACTCTAAGCAGGAAAGCTTTACTTAATGATACAACTGGATTTGTACTGGGTCCATTAAAAGTAATCTTCAGATCCTACATAGTGTTATCACTTCTACACTCTAACTGCTACCTTAAATACTTTATTCACACACTATAGTACTAATAAGTAGTTCTTGAAGATCCTTAAAAAATATTTTTCTTCCTTTCTTTTTAAAGATCTATACTGATCCAATCCTCCCTTGCTTTTTCAGTTTTTTATAAATTTAGGATCAAAAAACATCAAAGCAGTTTCCACCTCGGACCTAACTTTTAGAGGATCAATGTGACAAGTCGCTGCCTGATAGATGTTTCTCTTGATAAACGACTTGTTCAAAAGAGACATTGTAGCTTTCATTTCCTGACCACAACACACTTTTAATTTGCAACAGCAGAGCTGCTAGAGAATAGGGACTTTCCCACTTTCCAGTCTTTTAGGTTTGTGGCTCTGGTTGATTAGGCCATGTATCTAAACCAAACACAAGCAGAGAAATAAAATTCAATTAAAAATGAAAGGAAGACGTTGGAACTGCTGTTGTGTCTATATATTATAAACTTTTCCAAAATGCTAGTAACTGATTATATAAATCCTAAATGATGATTGTTTGTATATTGGTCATTGAAATACATGCAGATATAAACTTGTCTGCGCTTTAGTAGTAAGCAGAAATTCGGAGGAAATGCACATTTGAATCTGCAGCTAAGTGACATGGATTATATGATTGCCTCACCCCAACATGCTTTTTATATATTATTGTAATGATTATTATTACTACTACCCGGAAATCACATTTAACTATCAATACGGTGAACAGCCAAACCATCCAATTTCAGCTCTCAGCACATTGTCCAATCTCCGATTTAAAATTTATAAATGTAATATCCTCCTCATCACAAGCAGCAGCCCAATCTGCTCTGAATATATATTACAGCTTTAACATCACAGAGGGAAATCTCCCATCTGGCAATCTCATTCGCTCCAACAGCTCCCGGAGAAAAAGCAGTGCTCTCCCCTCCTTAAAACATTTCTCAGGGCAAATTATGTGCATCTAAAATAAACAGTTCCCTTATTGATCGCTTCAAAGTCAACAAGTTCCAAATGCAAAATTCAATCAAATCGTTCCTATTGTATAGGAGATCTGCGCGTCTGTTTAGCTATATGGTCACCTACAGAGAGTCAAACTATGAGAGCACGCCTTGCGCCGCTGCTCTTTGAATCCCCCTTCCTTGCATTCACATTTGCGTGGTGAGAGCAGTGACTGGGACCACACTCCAGACCCCTAGCAGCTTTGCCCCATCCTTATTTCTTTTCTTTTTCCTTTTCCTTTTTCTTTCTTTCCTTCTTTCTTTCTTTTCTTTCTTTTCTTTTTTTTAGGTGAGGATGTGGACTCGAAGAGAGGGAGAGGACGTGGGGAGAAAGGAGAAGTAGTGGCAACAACAGCGGTAGAAAGTAAACATATCCTTTGGTTATGCAAAATACTTTAATATCTTTTGTTGTTGTTGTCCACTCAGTCTTAACTGAAGATCTGAAAGTGTATATTCTGCTTTGCAAAGAGTGCTATTGAAGTGCCCCCTTCCCTTCATTTTATCTGATCTTTTTTTTTTCTTAGTGAAAGAGGAAAGAGAAATTTAAAATGAAGTCAATTTTGTGCCTATTTAATTCTGTCATATGTTCAAAGTAAAAAGCATTGACAGGAAGACAAGTAGAACACAAGAAAAAAATCACTGTTCATAATGAATCATTAAAGATACTAAATGATCAAAATGTATTTTTGTTTACATGCAAACCGTACTCCTTCAACACATTCACTACTGAACACACATTCAGAACAGATTATCCCACAGGATGAAATCAGCTACAAAGTCAATAACATCAAGTTTCAAAAAAAAAATACATTTGAATCCTTTGGGTGTACACACATGCACACATATATTTGTTCATTAGTTAAGCGTCTTCCTCCATCTCCCCTCCCCCAAGTCCTTGAGTTTGGTTCATTTACATAGCATTTGAGTTTAGTAGTGTTTATACTGCATTACTAGTAACATGCAACTTTGAGATTATGGCTAAAATCAATACAAGTGGACATAAGTAATCAAAAGCTGAAATAGACAAATGAAAGCAAAATAAAAAAAAAACATTGTAACAAATAAATATATAAAAATATAAATTATTTATTATTAGCATATGTTTTACATGCAAAATGCTCTCTGGTTTTATCATGCTATATTTCATTTGTCTTTCCTATTTAGATGCAAAGGAAGTAGATCCCAAAACTGACATACCATAAACACTGGTGCTACTGATCATTTCTTGCTGGCAGCACAAAAAGCTGAATTGGATTTCTCACAAGCAGGAATTCCAAAGGTTGCTTTTCATTAAAGCCACTTTTCCTCTCAGCTATCAAATGTCACTGCCTTGAAACGTGGGCCCTTTCGTCAGGTATTCATTTAACCTACATGCATATAATTAAGTGGGAAAGCAACATCAACAAAAAGGGGATCTCAGATCACAAGAGAAGAAAGAAAGGAAAAAAAAGCACATGACCAGGAATGCAAGTCCATGTCAATTTCACTCACTCCCATTGAAACTAACAAGAGCTCCAGGGAGGATAGTAATAGGATCAGTGGATTGTATATACCATTAAATTATACATCTTTCTCTCCCGTTCCCAGCCAACAATACGCCCACCACGCTGTACCCCCTCCAAGATGATGTGCTTACATTTTACTGCAACAGATCCTCTGACATTTTCCCGTCCCCCCAGCCAAAGGATTGTAATTTAACCTTAACTTTTTTCTCTCTCCAAGATTCTTATTTACACTTCTTATTTACTTAGAAGTTAGTTCCCAAAGAAAGTCTAGCCCCACCCAGTACCTCCACTTTCTTATTTTTTTAAGTAAAGGGGAAAATAAGTAAATCCAATTAAGAGGAAACCGGGAGTCTTGCAATCTCTAACTCTTAATCTCATACTATTGTTAGCAATGATTAAGCAGCAAAAATATGCATTACAATGTTTTCGTGCTACTTTCTACATACAATTAGATAGTAGGTTGGCGTATTTAATATAAACGATTGCAAGTTAAATTAAATATTTACAGTACAAGTCGCCGGTCTCTTTTTATTGCAGGTCTTGGATATATTTAGATTTTAAAAAAATTAAACAGATAGTAGGAAACTAAAAAGGTTCTCTTACCTGAATGTGTGGTGCAAGAACCCAATAGGTTAGAGTAGCATCGATCCGATGTGTTTGCTGATGAATGGGAGCTCGGGTTAAGTGAAGGTGCCTATGATTTGAAATCATTCCAAGTTTTTGAAGGGAAGACTGACTGCAGCCTCTGCCATGTTGGAATTTCAAACCCAAAACAGCTGCTTGGAAGGAGCCAGCATGCCAGAGGCTGGGCGCAGGCGCAGAGCGCCGCCGAGCCAAATTCAAATCACTTTCACACTAAGAGCCAAAGATCAGTTTTCAAAGGAGAGAGAGAGGGAGAAAGAGATCGAGAGAGGCTGAGGAGAGGGAGAGAGGAGAGCCAGCGGAGACAGCGGGGCAGTGGCGAGAGAGAAAAAGAGAGAGAGAGAGAAACGAGAGAGAGAGAGGCCGGCAGAAGAGACAGAGGCAGTGGAAAGAGAGAGGGAGACAGAGGAGAGCCAGCGGAGAGAGGGGGAGAAAGAGAGGAGGGAGGGAGAAAGAGGGAGAGACACGCAAGAGATTCATGTGCTGGGAGAGCTCAATGGCTGCGCTGCACTGGGCCCTGGCTGCACGGGTCATGTTACATGGCTGGGGCTGCTGCGGCAGCACAGGAACGTGCAAACGCTGCCTGGAGGTGGCCAGGAGGTCATGATTAAGCGGGCGGGGAATCGAATCGTTTTTTCTGCTTCTCTATCTTCCCTCCTTTCACTCCCCAGGCATCCAGTGAATGAGGGGAAATACCTTGGGGAGGGGAATCATCCTCTCTTTCCCACCAATGCCGCCGTCCCAACCCAGTTGGTCAAAGGTCCCCCAGCTTTCCCCTCCTGGGCCACACGGATGCCTCCAACTCCCCAGGCAGCCACAGTGGCTATCGTTCTGATCCCATACCCCCACCCTCCCTGCGGCAGGAACACGGGGACAGTGCCTTCTCCATATCCCTCTACCAACAGCTGTGACCAGATTGCCCCCTACCCCTTTAAACACACGCACACACACACACACACACATTCACACACTCTCACTCACTCACTCCCACTCCACGTCCTCCTCCCCCTGCCACTGCTCATCTTAGCCTTTCCCACTAGACCTAAGAAGACCTCGCCAGGTCCTGGGGACCTAGCTCCCTACCCACGCCTTGTCCCAAGCTCCCAACACCAATCAGAAAACAAATGACTCAGGCTCCAGAGAAGAAATAACTTGGGGGTGGGGGGAGAATTAGTCTACTCGGGCCCTTTCCCGCTCCCCCACCCCACCCCCACTCCCCAAAATGAATAAATAAAACAAGTGACTAGGTGTGCGGTCCTCTGTGTCTCTCCTCCCTATCTCCCCCAGGCGGCTTTGGCAGAGGAAAGCAAGCGCCCGGGGCCCCCAATCCAGGCGGGTGAGCCGCCTGCACAGGCTGCTTTCCCGACCCCTCCCCCAACTATGAAGCAATCTGGGGACCCTGGAGTGGGAAGAGGGTTGAGGCTTTGTGGTGCCGAGAGCCGGGCGGGAGTGGAGGCGGAGGGGGGGATGGGGGGAGTGAAATGTGCAGTTCTGTGTTGCTCGCATCCCTGCGAGCAGTTGCAGTGCTGATTGTCTGTTGCTGAGATAGCCTTTTGTTCCGAACATAAGGTTTAAGAAACACACACACGTTTTCTGGGGTCTCTTGTTAGATGTAAATGTGCTGCATCCAGACGCTTACTATGCAGTGTAAGCTCAGTTGGCTTACTAATCACCCCGCCCCACCCCCAAACAATCGGGATCATTTGAATGGGAACCTCATTCACACTTCTAGGCTGCGAGTATTGCCTTCAACCTATTTCATTCTAGAGTAGTCAACCATCCAACTGAGATAATAAAGCAAACAATAACATTTGATCATGATGTCTACGAGATAATGTGCCTAGCAAAAAGTTCTTTAGGAATTGTAATGAGAAAGAGTAAGTTGAGCAATAAAAGCTCTTCGTTTTCATTAAATATGACTTTAGTAGGTAAATGGATAGTTTATACTTTGGCCTGGTAGACATCACCCACTACTCTATATTTCAGCCCAGTCACGAATGAAGAAGGTGAATTGCAGGACTGATCAGGGGTCCATCAAACTGGAAGTATGCTACCCTTGAAGGCTGGAGTTAAAATGCACTTGTTTAGGGTTGACAATTGGGCACTGGGATGTTAACATTTTCCCCTTTCTTTTCTAAAGTTCTAAAGTAAAGGCAAAAAATGTATCTTTCCAGAGATAAAAATGCTGCCTGTTAAAAATGTAGTAGCTTTGACAATGTGTCCAGTTGTTAACTTTCATACCACTGGTTGATGGACTTGGCTAGCACAAAAGGGGAAATAAAATAAATGCTAATTAAAATGAAATAAACTATTCAGAATATTACCAGGGAATTGTTAGGGATGAGATTTCTATATGAATTGGATTCTGACCTTTCCATGCATTTCTTTCTGGTTAACTTAGAAATAAAAGAACTTAGTCTGATGGAAGATGGAAGGATAGAAGTCCAAAAGGAATTATTGTTGGATAAGAATAGTTGGTTCCATTTGGAATGAATATAGAGGGGCATATACTTCCAGTAAGTTTTCACCTATTTTATTGATGACATTCCAAAGTTATTCTTGATCAACAGGATGAAAGATGTCTTTTTCAATTTAAACATGTTGACTTTTGTCTTTATTTAATGAAGAGACCAGAGATCAGCAGGTCTTAAATAGTTAATTTTTAAGTATTTATTTTCAGTTTCTTGTGATAATCGAAATATTGAGTAAAAAAAAGTCTAAAAAATATTATACTCTTGTATATTGTATATAAAAAACTTTGTTTTTTTAAAAAGCATTTTATCCAGAAAACCATAAAACAAAATAGATATGTAGGCATGTTTATTATATATTATGCCATGCTTTGTTATGCCACAACATATTGTAGAATATTTAGCAACTAATGTTTTCAACCATATTGCATGCATATTATTTTCAGCCAGATTATGTCTATATTACATACTTAACTGAATTAGACATCCAGATATACAAAGTAATATATAACCAAATTTGCAAAATTTTTCATTTAACAATCACATGAATGTTATTAACTTTGAAACCTAAGGAAAACCACACATATTTGCATGGAGTTCTAAAATTTTTTAAAAATTTGTACCTCTGAAAAAGAATTCTTTAATTGGATTTTTCTTTTCAGGGGTGAAGGTTGAAAGGTTCTGGATAAAAGAGAACCAGTCAGGGAGTCACTCAGCATTTGTTAAAGGTTTACTATGTGTTAGGCACTTTGTTAAATGCCATTTTCTCAAACATTTTTCAGTAATGGGAAACATAACTTTGTTCTTCACAGAGATTAATTGCTTTTATTATGAAATTAGCATGATGTTTATTATTATTTTTATTGCTCTGACAGAGCTATCTTTAATGATGGTGCTGGACAGTGGAGTCATATTTATAACATTCATTATCAATCCATTGGCATTCATTTCTAATGCTTTTTATAACAAATGAAACATTTCTGGTTCTAACTGAAACTCATCTTTAATAATGCACTTTTATGAGACCCAGATTATGACTACATGGGTGTTCCAGATTGACCCTTTTAACTAATTTGACCAGCCAATCCAAAGAAATATTTGATTTGGTCAAATAACTTATTTTGACAGATTTTCTGCCTCTACCGAATTAACCAACTGGACCAGCTGTTCTGCCAGCATACAGACAGGGCCTTGGTAAAGTATTTAAAATTAAAGGGATTTTTAGCATTGTGAACTCTAATTTAGAAAAAAAAGAAACAAAAAAGGCAGAAACTCTTTGTTTCCTTTCATAGCTTCTTTGGGGGCAATGTAATTTAGAGGGAAGGGAATCTACTTTCTTGCTTTCAATCTCGTCAGTACACATAAAGTATAAGAATATATGAAGGGTGAGAAGAAAAGCAAGGTGATACTGAATGTAGCCTTGCAGATGGCCACTCGCATACCTATTTCAGGCTAGTAATGATTTATGCCAGTCAAGCAACAGAGCTATACAGTGCTCGACTGGGAGAGGTACAGAGTGGGGTAGGGTAAGAAGAGCTAATAACTATTTGGTAGAAGAAGATAGTAGAGATGAGTGGCAGAGACATGGTAGCAGACTAGTAGATTATTAGTATATATCTACAAATCTGTCCTGAATAATGGATCATTTTCTCCCTCTGGAAATACCAAATACAATTGAATTTATTTACCGGAAGATTCTCTGTTGTTTCAAACTGAAGAACTGCATGTTGTAATGAAAGTCCAACTAATTGGGCCAAACTACAGGGTTACCAAGAGATTACCTGGATTCTAACTCTGGGCTTTTTTTTTCATATTGCTCACAAAAGCAAAATGCCACTTAATGCAAATTAGTAACACTAAAAATTTCTTTTAATACATTTAGTCACAATTGTCAGTTGTTTTAAGCATCATCATTTGTACTTCTTTTCACAAAAGACAATTACATATAAGTCTTTTCAATTGGAAATAGCCTTCTAATATATCATGTGCATAAAATATTAATTATAAAAATAATTTAAGAACTTGACTACAGGGGTGTAATTTTTCAATTAATATATGACATGATAGTATTAGGATGGTCAAGATAAATTTATGATCTTTTTCAATAATTTTAGAGAAAAACTATAAAATCCTATTACCTGTAGCATCTTTACTTGGGATAATGTTTTGGGCTAAATGTTTTACAGTAAATTGCATATAATATAAATAATTTCCCCTTTTTTTATTCTTTTTAATGGAATAAGACTGATTTTTTAAAAATCAACTTTTGCTTTTTTACCTGTTCCTGCTTTTTAAAAAACTCTACAGAATGTTAGCTGTCTTGATACCCCTCACAAAATTTGGTGATGAGTTTCATAACATTACTATGGAATGGCATATTCCATGAATGGCAACATTAATATTTTATTTGTATTAGTTCATGAGTATGGTATGCTTGATACCTAATATTCTAAAATCCCAGTATGCTGAAGGTATTCATTTAGCAAAGGAGACACTGAACAGGAAGATAAATTACAGTTAAAGAATCACCTTAATATTGTTTCTAAGGCTGAAAGTAGTCCTTCCACTCATTATTTCATTTCCCCCTCCTCCCTTACAATTAGTTTTACACAGACTGTGCTTTTAGCCTAGCAGGTGTTTCATTTTCAAGAGAAGTAATGCCTGAAGATGAGAAAAGTTCCTCCCTGGAGTGTATTTGAGAAACCAAAATAGGTAAAGTGCATTTAAGTTTTTATATACTGTGTCAAAAATAGATGCACATTTCTTTCATTTAAAGTGTGTTGAAGTTTTCCAAACATTTTTTAAAATTCATTTAAAGCTGTATTATGTTAGGTGGGCTGTTGGTGCTTTGAATTAATGTGCAAGCTGTTAATCTCTGTAGACCTGGATTTAAAATTAGACAAAGCAATAATTAGTTTGGCACCATCATTTCACTACCCAGAGGGTAATAATGTAGGTCATAAAATACTACAGCCTGGCACAAGTTTTTTGTACAAAACAAGGATCTGGTATTAGGGGGTGTGAAATTTTTTTTTTTAAATCATTGCCACTGGGAAGTACAATAGCTTCGTTTTTTGATGTGTTCCACCACTAAGAAAGAAACCCATACTCAGACATTCTTATAAGGTTTTCCTAGCAGAAGGTGATTCTTTCCCTGCTAAGTGATACAAAGAAATCATCACTGCTTCTATTCAGTAGCAGTCCTTTCTGAAATAGTTTTCCCATAGAAGATTTATTCCTCAATCCACAGAATTAAGATTATAATTTGTGTGGCACTGTTTATTGCAGTTATTTTCTTTATCAGTCTGTCTTTTTATAAAATTACAAGAACGGTGCACTGTAAACATTTTTTAAAACATATGAAAGCATAGTATTCAAGTAAGTGCTTACAATATGTATCTTGATTTGTTTTCATGGCAAATGACTACTGGCAACATCAATAATTCAAGAACAGAAACAATGAAAATACAGAGGAATTGCATTTGGATACCTCTTGCCGTCAATCATCTTTGCCATACTCCTATTTGAACATCATGAAAATTAGGAAGCCATCAGGTCTGGCGACTAGTCTTAAGTGTTAGTAATAGTTGCCAATTCTTTCTACTATTCAACCCTTCCTGAGGCTTTGATGTAAAACAATCTGAGGTATCATAATATATCTTATATTTCAAACTATGGAAAAATTAATATTACATTGGAAATATATTTCATATATAGTAATTCTGTTATACATATATCAGTATGGATACACATGCATATGGAATGTATGGCATATTTAATGTTATGGATGAATATATTCATAAATCATTTACGTTAAGCTTTTCATGTGATGTGAACCACTGATACAAACTTGCTAATGATAATTATAGAACTGATGCTGATTTAGTCATTTCAAAAAAGCCATGGAGGCATAATTAGTGTCTGAATGGCCTCAATATTGCATTATTAGGAGACTAGGGTGAAACTTGAAATGAGAACATCAAGGCTGATAAGAGAAAAGAAAACATGAAATACATACATAATTCATTCCGAGACATTATAAAGGTTTATAACCAGAAACAATAATTTGCAGAAAGCATCTCATGTTCTGAAGCCAACTGCAATCATTTGGTCAACCTGTTAAAGATCAAATAGTATATTCTTAGCTATTCTCAGTGGTATCTTTGTAATAAAGTAGCAGCAAACAGACACTGTTTGCTTCTAGTCACTTTTAAAGAATGTTCAGTTTATCAGGAGGGACTTTAATCTTAGCCTTAATGGAGTACAAGAAGAGCATTGTCCCTGTAATTCTGTCCTTAAGGCCACAAGCCATGTACGTTTTTACATTCACAAGGAAAAAAATCACCTCAGAACAGTAAACCCTGCTTTTTTCAAAGAGCCTTTTTCAAAATATTTTCTTCTTAGCCTTCTTCTCTCCTTTCCTTTCTCTTTCTGTCTATCCCACCCCATTTCTCTGTTCCTTCTTTTGCCTCAGCTCCCTCAGATAAAACATCTTTCCCACCATACTTCACAGTCATCACTACTGGTGAAGACATGCAGAATCCATGCAGAATCCCTCGATTTGGACTCCTGCCAAGCCAACCATTATCTATTGACCTGTCGTGCTGTTGACTAAAGTATTATCACTCAGAAGACTACTTTTTTGGAACTCCAGCCTACAGAGGCCAAGAGATAGGAGGAATGCCATGCTCCCTCCAGGCCCAACCCCATGTAATGTGTAGAAATATAGAGCAACCTTAACCATAATTTCCGATTAGCATCGGTGCCCAGATAATCATAAAGTATGTTTTTGATAGATAAGCTGCCAGTTATATATTTCCTTAATTCTAATCTAACCATCATAATTTCCATATTCTAATAGGGCTTACTGCTGAAAGGGCAGTATCATTTCCTTTGTTTTTGTTCAGTCACGTCTGATTCTTTGTGTCCAAATTTGGGATTTGGGGCAAAGATATTGGAATAATTTTCTATTTCCTGCTCCAGTTAATTTTATGAATAAGGACTTGAGACAAACATGGGTAAGTGACTAGACCAGGGTCACACTGCTAGTAAATGACAGATTGGATTTGAATTAATGAAGATGAGTCTTACAAACTTAAGTCCTGGTACTCTATCCACTATACTACTTAGCTGCCCCATCATTTCTTTTACTTAGTAGTATTGGAGCACACAAGCACATAAATACTCAAGAATTATTCAGAGAATTAAAACATGCATAGATGAGCTTGTATTACTCTTCTGATCAAAACTTTTCAATAGATGGCTGTTCCTTACTGAGTAAAATTTAATTTGGGGGTCTGACATTCAGAGGTCCAGATTCTGGTGACACCTCTACCTTTCTAGACTAATCACATACTTCTTTAAGCTCTTTCAATATTTAAACATTCATCAGCCTCCTTCTTCATTTCACACTTTCCTGCCCCTGTGTCTTTAACTAACTTTCACAGATGTGCCTGGGTTAGGTGTAGCACAAATATGAAGAGTATACATTCAGGCCATTTTCTAAACCTAGGACACCCCCATCACTACATACACAATTTTTATAATTCTCTTAATTTTTTGAAGTCCCACTCAAAGTCTTCTTCCATTAAGCCTTCTCTCATCCCCCAACCCTAATCTTTACCCTATATATCACACAGAACTTTCTTTTTTCCTTTTTTATGTATATATGTATCATTTTACATCATAGTAATAAAAAGTCAGTATGTCATATTCCCCACTAGATATTAAGCTCCGGTAGGACAGAAGTTATGTAATTCTTGACCCCCGCCCCATATCAGCACAATTAAACATGTTAGGTGTTAATAAATGGTTGCTTTAAGAAGAAGAAGAATTTTTTAATTATGTGAAAATATGGAGAGCCAGTATGGCAGATTAGATGGAGAGATGGTCTCAGAACCAAGATTTAGGTTTAAATCCCTTCTCTGACAATACTGGTTGTGTGACCCAGAACAAATCATGTAACATATAAGTCCTCTTAACAACTCTCTAAGACTCTATAATTCATAGAAGAGTTATTGATCTAAAATAGCAGATGGGCTTTTTTTTTCATCTGAGAGTTCCTTATAACAATAAAATAATAATAGCTAACATTTTCATAGTTTTTAAAATTTACAAAGCATTTTACATAGATAATCTCATTTGGTCTCAGTCAAGTCAATAGTAATGCATTTGCCAAATCAACCAATTTAGAATCGTTTACAACAAAATAACTAGCTGCCAGGTTTTCATTTTCAGATTCTTTCCTTTGATATCATGCTCATATCATTTTAGGGAAAAGAGACTTGCAGATAAAAATAGAAGATAGAAGACAGAGTGGTCACCCTGATTGCCCAAGGTTTCACAAGAAGACCAATGATTCACAGGTGAGTCATTGAAGTTCCCTGTTCTTCACTTTCCCCTTGGATGTATAATTAGGATTATATTTAGCATTCATCTTCTACCTGACAAAGGAGTGAAAATTGGATGTGGGGTTGGGAGATCTGGATTTACCCCTTCTCTGCATTTCACAGTTATTATTACCTTCATGGTTTTGGGCAAGCTCCCCACTTCTAGGTCTCAGTTTCTTCATCTAAAGAATAAGGATCTTGGAGTTGATTCTTCCCAAGGTTCCTTCTAGCTTTACAACCATTGAAAAATTTATGATTACATGAATTTTTCTTAAATGAATGTATCAATTGTTCATAATCCAATTCAATAAATGCTACCTGTTTCAAGGTAAAGGAATAGTATCATTTCAGGCATGAGTGTGACCCTGGAATACAGAAACTCATAATTACACCATTGTTCTCAGCATTTATTAGATCTTTATTGGGGCTACAATTTAAGCAATACACTAAGAACCCGGATCGTCTAAGAGACAAAAAATGAAAATAATCAAAGAAATAGAAAGTCAGCTTTTTAAAAGGCCATAAGGAATTGAGGTTAGTTTATCCTGAGAAGAGAAATCTAAAAGAGGATAATTAAAATTGTAGCCATAAAAATCAACCGCCTTTCTCAATTTCTCACTAAAGACAAAACCAGAGCAGATAGGATTGAAGTTTTATATGTACTGACTTTGAACTAGGAGATTGGAGAAACTGTGGAATCTGTTACCTAGGGGAATTATTGAATCTGGAGATTTTAAAATAAGTTTCGCCTCTGTGATGTCTTAAGATACAAATCTTACATTTTTATTCTTAACTTTACAAAATGTCAAATAATCTTGTTACCAGAACTGTAGAAAAAATAGTGGACCTTTTCACTTCAATAGAATGATCTTCAGTGTTTATTTTTTTGAGCACTTTTTTTCTCACCTTTACTGAAGCATTTAGTGATGTGTTGTTTATTGAATGAGAGTTAAATAATTGAACATTGAACACTTCAGAAGTTTTTTAAAGAAACATTTATAAGTAATGCTATAATACTATTCTATTTAAAAAATAACATCCCAAGGGACTGCAACATACACACATCAGTGGAATTTGATTCTGTATTCATAATAGTCCATTAATCTTCCTCATTTTCCTACCATATTCTTAATTTCCCAGAGTTTGTTAGGGAGCACTATTTTACATTTAATTGTAATGTTGTAATATTCCCTGACATTAGTGATGATATCTTGCTTCCACAGACGAAAGGACAGAGAACATTAGACATAATTGTGAGTTGTCCTAAAGGTAAAACTTTTCTGAAAACAAACAAACAAACAAAAATCTCTCCTGTCCCTCACCCCTCCTCAAAGAGGGAAGGGTAAAATAACTCATCAGAGTCATGGCCTGGAAGAGATCATAAGAGAAATATCTCACTACCATTGAACAAAAGATAACCCAACCATCCTAGCAAATAGATCTCTATTAATTGCCCACAGAACTTTGCTTCACTAGCAATTCAGCACCTTCAGAACAGAAAGGTCAGGAATTTCTGAAGAATACAATCTCACATAACAGACTATGTGCTCAAGAGCGGTGGCCAACCCAATAGTGAATGCCTTCATTGTGCTTCGACTTTCGGCTGAATCTCTGGATTTTCTTAAGAACTTCAATATCTTTACATGAAATCTCATTGTGATCCTTTTTAATAGTAGGCCTTTGGGATCAACCTCACTGTGGCTGAACCATTATAGAACACCCCAATCATTATAGTACAGTCAAGTCTAAAATTGTGGTGGAGAGAAATCGCTTTGACCATGTGCATCAGAAGAGTTCTGCAGCTTTATGTCCCTGTCTACCTTACTGAATTTCTCACTAGAGCTTATTGTTGGGAATTTGTTCAATACTTTTCAGACTTGTTATGATGACCATTCAGGCAAAATTTCCCATCCTAATTAGATTTGAAGTTATTCACTCATGCTAGAAAACTGCACTGAAAAGACTGAAATAGAGTGCCTGTTGTTTATTATTCTGCTAAATCTGATGCAAAGAGTTTGACATTTTTGATCACTGCAAAACATTTAAACCTTTTAAAAAACAACAACATGAAAACATGAACAACAAATACCTTTCTTTCTCTTTTTCATGATCTTTATTTTTGTGTTAAATTTTAAGAAAATTTTTGCCTTCAAAATATACTTAACATTTTATAATAATTAATCTTAAGTTATTTCCTTGGCAATACTACAGAATAATACATATCATGGGGAATTTAGAATCCATATATAGTTAATGTTTTCAAATATATTAATGTAGCAAACAATTATTTTGCAAATTATTTAAAAAGCATTGTTCAAAGTGTTGGTAGAGACAGAAAAACTAATAAATGTTCTTCCTTTCAAAAATTTAAATTTACTGAATAATATAAAGTATTATGTGAGTGAAAAACTGAGTAAAAGTGCTCTTAGATCAAGAGAAGGGGAAGATAATGTCTAGCTATAGAAATATGGAAAAGCATCCTACAGGAGGTAGTATTTGAGTTGCATTTTGAAATATAAGTAGGACATTTCAGATATAGGATGAGTGTGAGTGTGGGAATTAAAGAATGTGGAATATTTTCAGGAATGGCAAAGACAGTCCAGTTTGGTGGTACAGCGGTAATAGAAGTTTGAATTAAGGTTGAGAGTGTAAGTTGGGACCAGACTGTCAAGAACTTTGAATAGTTAACTGGTTAAGAAATAGAACTTTATTTCCTAGATAATGTGGAGTCATGTAGGGGTGTTGAGCTATAGAATAAGATGATCAGACTGTTGCATTAGAAAATGAACTGTCAATACAACATAGGATGGGTGCCAATGACAGATATCAAAAGTGTAAAGATCAATTAGGTAATTATTTGAATAGTTCAAGTGAGATGTAATGAGGACTTAGGTAAGAGCAGCATTAGTCAGAATGCTAAAAAGAGTAATAAAAAGGAAATTGTCCAGTAAAGTCAAAATCAAAACCCAGAAGCCTCATATCAATAAGAAATTCTTCATATAACTAAAAAGTAGTTCAAGTACTAAGGACTATAGTCAAGGTCATAAAAGATCTGGCAGCTAGATCTAAAAATGAGAGGTAATCTTGGAATGATATTAAAATGGAAAAACAATATAGGATTACAACCAAGAATAACTTACTCTTTGGAGCCGATTATAACCCTTGGGGGGAAATGGACCTTTAATGGAATAGGGCACTTTCAAACATTTCCAGTGAAGAGTTGAATAGGAACTTTACAATGCAAATGCAAGAAAAATTTATAAAGGTTGATTTATTTAAACAAAGAAAGGGATTTATGATACGGTAGTTAGCATCAAAATAGTGCATAAAGAAACAAATGCTCCTTTAGAATCATAACTATTTCAAATAATATTAAAGGGGTTAAATAAGAAAAACAGAAGACCTTGGGTGATATGGCAAATTGATTTGTTATTTTGGTTTTAAGAGCAGAAAGAAAAGGGAAAAAATGAAAGAAATATACTACTATACAAAGAAGAAAGGAGGTAAAAGTTTCTACTTCTCATTTTTATGAATGCATAAAAGTATGCAATCATGGAGAAGGGGAGGATTTTGTGGACATGATGTTGAACTTACTCTTATCTGACCCAGACAAAGCAAGGTTAAACATTCAGTTCTGATATAAAAATTCAGATCATTCATTAGGAAAAGCAAAATAAAACAGGGATAGTGGGTATTGAGAGGGAGAATTGTAGCTGGAAAGCAATACACATAAATAAAATAAATTCCCTGCTCCTAAAGAGGGATTTGTGTGTGTGTGTGTGTGTGTGTTTGTATTTGGTGGTTGTGGTCCTTCATTTTTAAGAGGACCAATGACATAATGGGATGCTGTCTTGCCTCATATCTGAATTAGATTTGTGAGACAGAGTTGCAAAAAGTTATCAACCTTACTCTCTTTTCCAAAGTCATCAAAGTCTAGAGGCCAGACAGAGAAGTCAAGATGAATGGCAATGGCCCCAGATACAGTCAGTGACCTTGGCCTATTTACCATACAACTAAGCTCTAAGAATTTCATGGCAACTATTTCAGCTGGTTCCATGAAGATGAATGAGAACATTTTCACATGCTTGGATTAGACATTCCCCTAACTCGTTTATCAGTTTGAGGCCTGTTGCTTATCCTCAACTTGGTTTAGTCTGCTTGCCCAAGGCACTTTTACTAGTGCATGGTTGCTGCTCATGCAATAGTTTCTTGGGGCCATAAGTGTGAGTTAGGTGAAAGGTAAACAACAAAGATGGATAAACAGCCTTGAAAAGGACTTGGCAAGCCCTCACACCAGAGGTGCCAGTCTTCCCTGAACACTCTAAACATATATCCCATATATATTATATACAATCAATATATATTATAATCTAATATAGTATCCATAAATTGGAGAATGGATGAACAAGTTGTGGCATATGAATGTAAAGTAGTATTATTGCACAATGACTAAAGACATGGTTGTAGAGAATCCTGGGTAGTATAAACTAATGCAAAATGAAATGAGCACAACCAGAATATACAGAGACAAGAACAGTGTAAAGAAAAATAATAAGCCATAGAAGTTTATACTCTTAGACATGGCCTCTATCTAGATTCATTTTGCTTTACCATGATAACTTTTTCAAGGTGATTGCAAAGGATTAGGAATACTGATTTTTTTTTAATAAAGAGGACTACTGAAGCCTTTTTTAATGTACAGAAAAGAAAAGAAGACATTTCTGAAGGAAGTATAGACATACAGGACAGTTTTTAAAGTAATGTGTGGAATTTTTTATATACTTTAACCAAAAAAAAAATCCAAGTAGTATAAAATGAACATTCATACATTCACATAGAATTTTTTTGTTCTGTTCACATGGAAAGGTTTTTTAATGTTTAAGTTCTAAATAAACAAATAAAAATAATAATTTGAGTCTTTGTCTAGGTTTGCTGAAATGACAGAGTGGCAAAAACTTGATAGCCTGGGATTACAAGCTCTGTTTTGTTACTTACCATTTTTATGAATGTGAACAAGTCACTTAAATATTCTGGGCCTTAGTTTTCTCATTTGAAAAAATAAGGTGGTTATACTAGCTGATCTCCACTTCAATATCTATGGTATCTAGGTGGCTCAGTGGACTGAGAGATAGGCCTAGAGAAGGGAGATCCTGGCTTTAAATCCAGCCTTAGGTAAATCCTAGTTAGGTGACCCTGGGCAAGTCAGAACCCCAAATGTCTAGCCCTTACCTTGGAATCTGTCTTGGAATCAATATTTAATTCATAGTATTGGTTCCAAGACAGAAGGTAAGGTTTAAAAAAACAACATTTTTTAAATAAATTATATTCAGTAATATTGTATAGTGAATAGAATGTCAGCCTTCACATCAGGAAGACCTAAATTTGGGCCCTGCTCCTGATACTTCCTAGTTATGTGACCCTCAGCAAATCATTTACCCTTTTAGTGGCTCAGGAAATTCTCTAATATTATGGGTGACAGAGCAGTTGAAGACTTACATTAGTAGATGGAATGACTTTTATTGGTATATGGAATCTCCTTCCCTGTACTTAACTGTTCTAATTAAATAATAGATCTGGACTAAATGAAAAACAACAAAAATAGGGACTTCTGGGTAAACATGGCAGTAGTCTAGACGCAGGACTCTTCCTCTCCTCTGCACCTACCAATATAGACTACCTCAAAAGACCAAAAAAACCAAATTCATATAAACGAAGGGACTCTACAGTAGAGTGCAGCATTGAAGGTACATGGGATTTGGGCATTTCTACACTATAAGGGAGTGAAAAAGCTTCCATAAGAATGTGAGCTAATCTACCCTCCCCCACCCCACCTACGGAGCCAGAGTCAGAGTCAGCATGTGCTAGAATCAGTGAGTGAGTGAGGGGTACATATAAGTCCTAGGCAGCTGACTAAGACCACAAAAGGCCTTCTCCTGAGAGCAACTAGACCTAAAACCCAAGCAGGCTGAAGAGAGTAGATCATGGGCGCCTGTGGTGAGATAGCAGAGAGAAGGGCAGCAAAGAGCAGAAGCTGCAGAGATTTGAGAGCTGGCCTGAGGCAAAATCCTTGCTCCTTAACTCCATACACAGAGAACCTGCCCATCTCACTCAGATTTCTGACTGGAAAGGGAAGGAAAAACCTCCACAGTGATGGCAAATAGTCCCCAGGAACAACAACTTCCCAACACCAAGAAAAACAAGAAAAAGGGGTTGACCCTGGATAATTTTTATGGAGGAAAAACTCAAGCTACAGAGGAAATAGAAGAGGAAATACAAATAAATGTACTAAAACCTTCCCCCCAAAAAGGAAATTGTCCACAAGCACTTGAAGAAGTTAAATTGGAGCTTATCAAAAAGATGGAAGCCTTCTGGCAAGAAAAGTGGGAAATAGTTAAAAAAGAAAATAACAGTTTAAAGGACAAGAACTCCCAATTGGAGAAACAGCTGGAAGCCACGAAAAGCAGGATAGACCAAACTGAAAAGGAAAACAAGTCTTTAAAGACCAGAATTAGGCAATTGGAAGGCAATGATCTTGCAAAGAGCAAGAATTAATAAAGCAAAGACAAAAGACTGACAAAATAGAAGAAAACATAAAATATCTCATTGACAAGATGATGGATCAGGAAAACCGATCACAAAGAGACAATATGAGAATCAGTGGTCTACCTGAAAACCCAGAAATAAACAGAAATCTTGACATCATTCTACAAGAAATTATCCGAGAAAACTGCCCTGATATTCTTGAACAAGGGGACAAAATAGATATTGAAAGAGTTCACAGAACACCCTCTATATTAAATCCTCAAAAGACAACTCCCAGGAATGTAATTGCCAAATTCAAGAGTTTCTAGGCTAAGGAGAAATTTTCAAAAGAAGCCAAAAAGAGATAATTCAGATATCAAGAAGCACCAATGAGGATTACACAACATCTGGCAGTTTCCACACTAAAGGACCACAAGGCTGGGACTATGTTATTCAGAAAGGCAAGAGAATTAGGTCTTCAACCAAGCATCACTAACCCATCAAACCTGACTATATACTTCCAGGGGAAAGTATGGGCATTCAACAAAATAGAAAATTTCCAAGTATTTGTAAAGAAAAGACCAGAACTAAGTGGAACATTTAATATCCAAAGAGAAAGATCAAGAGAAACATGAGAAGGTAAATAATAA
Source organism: Monodelphis domestica (assembly GCF_027887165.1). Lineage (NCBI taxonomy): Eukaryota > Metazoa > Chordata > Mammalia > Didelphimorphia > Didelphidae > Monodelphis > Monodelphis domestica. Next base: position 171,063,860 of record NC_077230.1, read on the forward strand.
AGAGAGGGAAAAGGAGAAAAATGTTTTTTTTTTTAATTCAAACATTCTTCATTAAGGGCTTCAATAAGATCAAATTATTAATATATGGGGGAAATGTTATTTGCAACTCTCAAAAATTATATTCACTATTAAAGTAATTAGAAGAATCATTCACAGGAAGAGAATGGGGTAATAAGTGTTATAAGATGATATGCAAAAAAAGAAAAAGGGAGGGGGGAATCGAAGATGGCACCGAGAGATACTTGAAGAAATAAGATAAATAGGATAATCTTTATCACACAAAGATACACATTGGAAGGGAAGGGGAAGAATACTCTTATAAGGAGAGGAAGAGAGTGCTAATAGGTAATACTTAAACCTTACTCTCAGTGAAATAAATTCTGAGAGGGAAAAGCATCTAGATCCATTGGGTTATTGAATTCTATCTTACCTAACATGGCAAGTGAGAAGGGAAAACTAAGATGGGGAGTACAAAAAGGGAGAAAAAGATAGGGGGGAGGAAACTTAACAGACCCTAAAAACAAATAAGAAGAAGGGAACAAAAAAGGGAAGGGGGCAGAAAGGGAAGCATATTAAGGGTGGGGATTAAGGGTACGGATTAAAAGGAAACCACTAGTTTAAAAGGATATAGCAAAAGAAGAAAGGAAAGGATATAAAAATGCTAGGGAATACACAAGGGGCAATCATAACTTTGAATGTGAATGGGATGAACTTACCCATAAAATGAAAACAAATATGAGAGTGGATTAGAAACAAAAATCCTACCATATGTTGTCTAGAAGAAACACACATGAGGTGGGTAGAGACTCACAACATTGGAATTAAAGGTTGGAATAAAATCTATTGGGCCTCAACTGAAAGAAAGTAGTTGCAATGATGATATCTGACAAAGCCAAAGTAAAAATAGATCTTATTAAAGGGATAGGGAAGGTAACTATATCCTGATAAAAGGCGGAAAAGAAAATGAGGAAATACCAGTAATCAACATGTATGCACCAAATGGTATAGCATGCAAATTTCTAAAGGAGAAACTAGTGGAGTTGAAGGAGGAAATAGATAGTAAAACTATACTAGTGGGAGACCTGAACCTTCCATTATCAGAACTAGATAAATCAAATAAAAACATAAATAAGAAAGAGGTAAAAGATGTGAATGAAATCTTGGGAAAATTAGAGTTAATAGATATATGGAGAAAAATGAATAGCAACAAAAAGGAATACACTTTATTTTCTGGGGCACATGGTATGTTCACAAAGATTGACTATGTACTAAGGCATAAAAATATGGTAAAAAATGCAGAAAACCAGAAATAATAAATACAACCTTTTCAGATCATAATGCAATAAAAATTATAATCAATAAGGGTACATGGAAAGCCAAATCAAAAATTAATTGGAAATTAAATAAAATGATTCTCCAGAATCAGTTAATTAAAGAGCAAATCATAGAAACAATAATTTCATTGAAGAAAATGACAATGATGAGACATCCTTTCAAAATCTATGGGATGCAGCCAAAGCAGTACTCAGGGGGAAATTTATATCCTTGAGTTCATATATTAACAAATTAGGGAGGGTAGAGGTCAATGAATTGGACATGTAATCAAAAAACTTGAAAGGTGTGGAAAGGAAACAAGACTGACAGTTTGTGGGGGAAGGGCCCAACTGGGAGTGACAGTTGGGTCTTGGGACTAGCACTCCCTTCCTGCCGAGTGGGTCTTGCATCCTGGTGTTGGAAGAGAGTGGAGCTTGTTCAGCCCAGTCTGGAGTGGCATACTCTTCTTGGTTCAGCCCAAAGACACAGGCTTCTAAAGGTTAGAATTGTTCTTGTTTGATTTCTGTGTACTGCTAAGATTCTGAATTAGAACAACGAGAGTAGACGGGAGTGGGACAAACTCTCTGCCAGCCTCTGGGCCTGGCCTCAGATCTGAAGCTGAGAAAAAACTCCTATCCCAACTGAGTTATTAAACTTTATGTTATTTGAATTTGCAGTCAGATAAGTGGACTATCTTTCTGGTCATAGAGGGAGCTGAACTTCAGTTCAGTCATTCATTAGACAAAACAGAGCTATCAGACCCCTGCTGTTTCCTCTCAGCAGGGTGCATCTCCCTCCCTTGCCTCACCAAACAGTGTTCCCTCTCTCTCCTTAACTACTCCTTACCCCTATACAAACCTCCCATTATTCCCCATTTATCCTCCTGTTTTCCAATTCCCATTTCCTTTCCCAATAAATATTACAAAGGAAACAAATTAAAAATCCCCACATGAAAACTAAATTAGAGATCCTTAAAATTAAGAGAGAAATTAATAAAATGAAAAGTGACAGAACTATTGACCTAATAAATAAGACTAGAAGCTGGTATTTTGTAAAAATAAACAAAATAGAAAAAGTACTGGTCAATCTAATAAAAAAAGGAACAAAGAAAAGCAAATTAACAGTATCATAGATGAAAAGGGAGAACTCAACTCCCATCACGAGGATATTAAGGAAATCATTAAAATTATTTTGCCCAATTATATGGCAACAAATGTGGCAATCTAGATGATATGGATGAATATTTTAAAAAATATATAATTTGCCTCGATTAACAAAAGAAGAAATAGAATTCTTAAATAATCCCATATCAGAAAAAGATATTCAACAAGCCATTAAAGAACTCCATAAAATAAAATCCCCAAGGCCTGATGAATTCAGAAGTGAATTCTATCAACCATTCAAAGAACAACTAATCCCAATATTATACAAACTATTTGACATAATAAGCAAAGAGAGAGTTCTACCAAATTCCTTTTATGACACAAATGTGGTACTGGTTCCAAACCCAGGCAGCTCAAAAATGGAGAAAGAATACTATAGACCAATCTCCTTAATTAACATAGATACAAAAATCTTAAATATGATACTAGCTAAAAGACTCCAGCCAGTGATCATGAGGGTTATTCATTATCATCAGTTGGGATTTATACCAGGAATACAAGGATGGTTCAATATTAGGAAAACCATCCACATAATTGACCATATTAACAAGCAAACTGACAAAAATCACATGATTATCTCAATAGACAAAAAGTCTTTGACAAAATACAACACATTCCTATTGAAAACACTACAAAGTTTAGGAATAGAAGGTCCTTTACTTAAAATAATAAACAGTATTTATCTAAAACCATCAGCAAACATCATCTGCAATGGGGATAAACTACGTGCATTCCCAAAAAGAAGAGTGAAACAAGGATGCCCATTATCAACTCTATTATTTAACATTGTACTAGGAAAACAAGCAGTAGCAATTAGAGAAGAAAAAAGAAATTGAAGGTATTAAAATTGGCAATGAGGAGACCAAGCTATCACTCTTTGTGGATGATATGATGTTCTACTTAAAGAATCCTAGAGAATCAACCAAAAAGCTAATCAAAATAATCAACAACTTTAGCAAAGTTGCCAGATACAAAATAAATCCACATAAGTCATCAGCATTTCAATATATCTCCAACACATCTCAGCAGCAAGAATTAGAAAGATAAATTCCATTTAAAATCACCCCAGATAATGTAAAATACTTAGGAATTTATCTGCCGAGACAAACAGAGGAATTATATGAACACAACTACAAAACATTTTCCACTCAATTAAAACTAGCCCTAAACAATTGGAAAAACATAGATTGCTCATGGGCAGGATGAGCTAACATAATAAAAATGACTATCCTACCCAAATTAATTTACTTATTTAGTGCCATACCCATTGAACTACCAAAAACCTTTTTTTCTGAATTAGAAAAAAAAAACATAATAAAGTTCTTTTGGAAGAACAAAAGATCAAGGATATCCAGCTAAATAATGAAAAAAAATGTGAAGGAAGGTGGCCTTGCAGTCCCAGATCTCAAACTATACTATAAAGCAGTGGTCATCAAAACAATATGGTACTGGCTAAGAGACAGAAAGGAGGATCAGTGGAATAGACTTGGGGCAAATGACCTCAGCAAGACAGTCTATGATAAGCCCAAAGATCCCAGCTTTTGGGAACAAAATTCACTCTTTGATAAAAACTGCTGGGAAAATTGGAAGATAGTATGGGAGAGATTAGATTTGGATCAACATCTCACACCCTACACCAAGATAAACTCAGAATGGGTGAAGGACTTGAATATAAAGAAGGAAACTATAAGTAAATTAGGTGAACACAGAATAGTATACATGTCAGATCTTTGGGAAAGGAAAGATTTCAAAACCAAGCAAGAGTTAGATAAAATCACAAAATGTAAAATAAATAATTTCGATTACATCAAAATAAAATGTTTTTGTACAAACAAAACCAATGCAAATAAAATTAGAAGTTAAGTAATGAGTTCAGAAACAATCTTCATAACATAAATCTCTGACAAAGGTCTAATTACTCAAATTTAAAAAGTGCTAAATCAATTGTGCAAAAAATCAAGTCATTCTCCAAATGATAAATGGGCAAGCGACATGAATAGGCAATTTTCAGTTAAAGAAATCAAAACTATCAATAAGCACATGAAAAAGTGTTCTAAATCTCTTATAATAAGAGACATGCAAATCAAAACAACTCTGAGGTATTACCTCACACCTAGCAGATTGACTAACATGACAGCAATGGAAAGTAATGAATGCTGGAGGGGATGTGCAAAGTTGGGGCATTAATGCATTGCTGCTGGAGTTGTGAATTGATCCAACCATTTTGGAGGGCAATTTGGAACTATGCCCAAAGAGTGCTAAAAGATTGTCTGCCCTTTTGACTCAGCCTTAGCACTACTGGGCTTGTACCCCAAAGAGATAATAAGGAAAAAGACATGTACAAGAATATTCATAGCTGTGCTCTTTGTGGTTGCAAAAAATTGGAAAATGGGTGGATGCCCTTCAACTGGGGAATGGCTGAACAAATTGTGGTATATGTTGGTGATGGAATACTATTGTGCTAACAGGAATAATAAAGTGGAGGAATTCAATTTGAACTGGAATGACTTCCAGGAAGTGATGCAGAGTAAGAAGAGCAGAGCCAGGAGAACATTGTACACAGAGACTGACACACTGTGATACAATTGAATGCAATGGACTTCTCCATTAGTGGCAATGCAGTGATCCTGAACAACCCAGAGGGATCTATGCAAAAGAACACCATCCACATTCAGAGGAAAAACTGTAGGAGTAGAAACACTGAAGAAAAACAACTGCTTGATTACATGAGTTGAAAGGGATATGATTTGGGATATAGACTCTAAATTAACATCCTAGTGCAAACAAACATCAACACATGGAAATAGGTTCTGGTCAAGGACACATGTAATACCTAGTAGAATTGTGCATCGGCTACGGGAAGGGTGGTGAGAGGGGAGGGAGAGAAAGAATATGATTCTTGTGACCAAGGAATAATGTTCCAAATGAACTAAATAAAATTTAAAAATAATAACAGCAACAATCACATATAGCATTTCCTTGCTTTTCCAATTTATAAAACTGGTAAGAAAAGGAAATGTAATTAGTTAATAGAAGTTGGTTAATAATCTGCTCTAAAATTTTCCCAAGAAACAAAGCCAAATTCAAAAGACTATAATCTGCAGATACCAATGTCTGACTCTCTTTGAAAAGTGGGACAATATTTGCCTTTTTCCAATCCTATTATACCTTTCTTGTTTCTACAATCTTTGAAAGATCTCTCGTAGAGGTTAGGCAATTACATCTGTCTTCTTTCTGTAGTTTAAGATGTAATTTATCTGGGTCTTGTGATTTCAATTCATTAAGGACAACTACTTGTTTTCTTACTATTTTCTTTCTTATCTTAGATGCCAACTTTCTGTTAACCATTTTTCTACTGTTCTTCCAATCCCAAGACCATTTTTTTATGGCAGAAAAATAAAGAAAACTAAGAAATGAATGAGTATATCATCTGATTGCCATCTATTGAGTAGTTCTACCTTTTTTGGTTTTACCTCTGATCTGTAATTTTATTTTTGCAAGAGAAAACATCCTCAACTGGACAGATGAAGGAAGACCCACTCCACATTTTAGAATATTAAAGCCTTGTCTAAGGTACTTAGAAGTTAAATTATTTGCTCATTTACTGAGCAAGTATACTTATAATCTTTTTTTTTATCATCCTCTAACTATAATATAGCTTTTTAAAAGCACATATTTTTTGTTGTCTTTCGTCTTTCTTGCCAGACTTAACTTGTTCTGAGATTGATAGCTTCAATATTCTTGACATTGTTCTTATTGGGCCATTTCATAATTTTGAATTTATCCTCTCTTACCTGCCCCTGGTTTCAATTTTTTCATGAGTCTTCTTAAAACCTCCGTTTTTCAAAGAGTTCCCCATGTATCCACACAAATCTTTTTAGACATCGCCTTTGTGTCATCATTCTAATAATTTCTCCTTATGTCTTCAGAATTTCATCAAAAGCTTCCCATCTCTGCTGATCACTTACTTCCCCTAATTTTTTTTAGTCTATAAAATTCTTTTTAAATGCTTTAAACTTTGGTGTTTCTATGTCTGTGGTTTATGTTACATAAATTCTATATTTCCTTTATTTCGCTATCACAAATTTTAAGACCTATCACTTTCCCCAAAGTTTCCCATCATTTCCCCTCTAGCAATGTGTTCTTACCTACTAATGAGAATCAGATACTAAGAAGAATTTAACATTAATGTCATTTCTACCTCTTAAAGGATAAAATTTTTTTGAAATGATGTCAAGAAATTATTAATGTCTCTGCTTTTCACACAAAAATATGCATGTCCACACAGGCACTCAAATTCAACAAATTTCTGCTCAAAAGGCCAAAATCCACTGTTCTATCATTATTGTCACCTGACTCTATTCCAAAACAGTCAACACTAATTTATTAAGTATTAACCATGTACCAAACTTTGGGGATACACAGAAAGGTAAAATAAGTCCCAAAATTCAAGAAGCTCACATTCTAATGGAGAAAACAACATATTAGCACCTAGGCACATGCCAGATAGATACATAATATATGAAGGTAATCTGAAAAGAAATGACATTAGCAGGTAAGTGACAAGGAAAACTATCCTGGTAGAATTTATGCTGTGTTGAAGTAAGCCAGGAAAATTAAGAAGCAGACATGAAGGGATAGAATATTCCAGGTATGGAGAATAGTTAGTTCAAAGGCAAAGAAGGAAACCAAACGTAATAACTGAGAAACTGTAAATAGGCCACTTTACCTGGACTGTAGACTTTATGGAGGGTAGTAAGGTATTAAAAAGTCTAAAAATGTAGGAAGGAGCCAAGATATTATGAGCTTTATAGGGCAAATAGAGGACTTTTTATTTGATCATGGAGGTAATAGGAAGTCAGTGGGCATTATTAATCAGGAAATGACTTGGTCAGACTTACACTTTAGAAAAAAAAATTACATCAGCAGGTAAGAGGAGACTCAATTGGAGTGGACAAACCAGATAGAAAGCTCTTGCAATAGAGTAGGAGTAGAGTAATGAGGACTTGAACCAGAATTGTGGCTTTATGAGTAGAGACAAGTGTATATATGTAGTAAGTCCTCAACATTCAAGCATTTAACTTTCTCAGCTTCAAATATTCTTGTGATTTTATTGGTGTAAAATTTAAAATTAAATCTTAATAATAAAATTATTATATTTTAGGAGATTTATTAGTGATCATTAGAAATCAAAGAATAAAGAGGATACAAAATAAAGACCACGTGCCCATGAATGATGTGAATTTTAGATTTACTCCACCCTGCTTAGTCTAACAAACAGAAATATCTCCACCACGATTTAAGGATTAAGTGTTGAGAAGGATGGCCTATGACAGACATGTGCTAGCAAAAGACAAGTCAGAAACAACTGACAGACCCCCCTAGGCTGTCTTAAGTCAAGCTTAAGCTACCATTGGTACATGTAAGACACAGGAAGTGATGTAAAAAACGGTCTATATATTTCATGTCACTTCTTCTCTCCGACCTTTTTTCACTTAGAGGTGGCTCTGGCTCCCATTGGGCGGCAGAGGCATCTTGGTGTGGCTGCAGCTATTGTCTGGGTTTGGTGGTAAGCATCCTTGATACAGTACTGGGAGAAGCTTAGAAGCATGATTCAGGTGAGGCATCTTCCCTGAGCTCTCTCGGAGTTTAGGCTGATTCCCTTTTCCCTTTCCCTTTCCTAAAAACACCATCCTCCTAAGAGGCCCCTCATCTTGGAGGAGGCCTCATGGCTAGAAGGTCTCTGAACTCCCCTTGGCTTAGGTTAGGCTGCTTATAGCCCTTTCCTTTTCTCTTCTTCTTAATTCCTTCCCTCTATATTAATTAAGCCACCATAAAAATTCCAAAACTGAGTTGAGTATTTTTATTGGGATTTGAATTAATCCCTGATGACTGTAAGGATAATATATTAGTCAAAACCCCTAAATTTACCCCTTACAGTCATCAGCCAGTTCAAACACCTGCCTTGCCACCACCAAGCTTGGGACAGGAAGTAAAGAGGTGGGACCCTCCATGTCCCCACATAATATACCCTGTCAACAGGAAGTACATAATGACAGGAAGTCAATGGGCTCCTGGGAAATGTAATCCTTTTTTAGAGTAACAGATTTTCAATTATACATTGATCTGTGGAAGACTAATCTTTCCAATGGATCTTGTAAACATAACCAACTTTGAAATTATAATAATTTGGGGTTAAAAGAAAAAGAGAACAAAACCAAAGATTGCTTGACACATTGACAAAAAGACAGTTAGTGGGCAGCCCCTTTCCACAAAACAGTATACATACAAAAAATTTCATTTAACCCCACACAGTTCAAATCACCAAATCTCAAAGTTCACTCTGGATCTTCTGGTGCAGTGTGTGGTCTGTGGAGGCATCTTCATGGTGTCTTCTCCAAACAGTTCACTTTCTGGATTCAGAGAGGTAGCATGTTTCTTATTCTAAAATTACTCTCAAAAGAATTTAAAGTTTGCTTTTTAGAATAATAATACATTCCATTTCCTCCTGAAGAGGGTGTTGAAAAACATAGGGATCACTTAGGAATGCATGACTGAGATATGAAGTATATGAATCAGTTATCAAAAGAAAAAACCCCAAAACATAAAAGAAAAACAAATGGAAGAAAAAGTAAACTTCTTTTGGAAGAAAGAAAAAATTCAAAATCAGAATCAAAATATCAAAATTCTATGCACATAAAATTTTGAGTAAACAAGAATAAATTCATAATAGGCACTTGTATTAGGGTCCAATTGAATAAATTTCCAACAGACCCTTGTAGTATGGTCCAATTAAAGTAATTTCTATCCCACAAGTCTGTAGGATAAGATGCAGCAATATTTCACATATCCATTTCCAGCCAATACTACGGGAAGTTGCCATACTATAGGAGAGAAAAAAAGACTAGATTTTTGTTTGATAGGGAAGTGTCATTCTTTGGTCTGATTTTACTTTCACTCTCAGGGATAGGAGAAGCCAAGATGATAGCCAAACTTTGGTACTTGTCTGTGAAAATTTCACAAAGAGTATGGTACAAGGTGTCCTACATCTTAACATATGTCAAATGTCACAACCTCGAGTCTCACACCAGGTTCAAGTCCTTTCATATTGGCTTAGAAGTTCATCAATCCTACTTGGATTGGTTTGGTCCTTTTTGACATTGTGTTCCTTTGCACAGTTTTTCATCAACCCCATTGGGATTGGTTGGTTTGCTTGACCTTGTGCTCCTTGGCACTGAATATAACTTGTGCAAGTTCATGTCACAAATAAGTTTCTGATGTACTGTGTAAGGCAAGTGTGCTGCTTTCTGAATACTTGAAGAAATGGTATTATAACTAAGCCTATTAGCTGTGCTTCCCCCTTTTTTTATACACAATCTTAGCATGACAGGACAATAAAAGGAACATACAGAAGCACAGGCAATGATCGGTGGGGTGGTAATAGGCCTTAGAGTGTATGAATGAGCTGGTTTTACTGTTTTGGGTATTGAAGATAAGACAGTACAAGCACTGACTGGATGATTAAGCCTCAATTAATCTCCACTGTGATAAACAACAAACAACTTAAAACAATAAACATGAATTTTTGTACCATTCTCCCGGAATCAGACACAATCATTAATCATAGTCCCAAAGCATTTGTCAATAAATGGCAGGTTTCCATAGTCTAAAGCTTTTGGGTTATGCATTAATATTAGAATAAATGTATTTTAAACTTATTTTACTGCAGAATCAAAAAAATTAAAGAAAAATATTTTCAATACTGTTGACAGGTACTTCAAATACAAAAAGGAGAGAAGAAATAAAACTCAGATCCTATATTGCACATGCAAGGAAAAACAATAATAAAAAGAATTTAAAAAATAAAAAAAATACATATAGCTTACAATCATTGACATACTGTGTCAGCTAGGGAAAGGTAGAGCAAAGCTTTCTCACCCCCAAAATGAGATCCGTTACCTTTTCAACTTGGCCATGATCCACAGTGAGTGCAGAGCAAATTATTTTTTTACAAAGTAACAGTTATTTATAAAGAATAGCAATACAAGAGGTAATGCACATTCAAAAAATATAAAAATCCCCAAAGTTATAATAGCCCATTTAATTACAATAGCAAACAAACCCACTATCATATTTCATAAGAGTTGCTGTATGACCTAAAAAAAAACAAAAAACTATGAACTGATGGATATTTTTCACAATTTTTACAGCTGTAGCAAATCTTTCAACCTCAGCAAACATATTTTTAAACAAAGTAAAACTCATTTGGGTCTAGAACATCACCAATAAATCTATATTGTTCTGGTGGAAGTAAATTAAACTGATGAGTTTTTCAGAAGTTCTTTTTGGCTTCTTGCTTCATACAAACACCTTGGTAGGAACATATCTTTGTTTCTCTAATCTTTAATACAACATTCTTTATAACATAAATATTAAAAAAAATTATCCATTCAGAAACCACTAGTTAATTAAAATTATTTCTGAAGACCCCTTAGAATTACTATTTAAATTCTTAGCTCATTAAATTATTCAAAACTTATTGGCCAGGTTGAATCCATCTATCTTTTATTTGACAATCAGCAAATGCAAAATGGAAAAAAAATCTGTTTGTGGGCTTTTACAATATTTTACAATATTTTGTTCAGTAGTTATAAAGGAAAAGTAACAGAATATATCTAATAGTTAAAACACAGCAGATTAAACTGATGCATTGTAACAGAATAGTATTGAATACATTAATATAGGAACTTAAAACAACAAAATTAACTCTTAAACAAAACAGTCAGCAAAATACAATAAAATGCAGAGACTTTCATAAAACAACGGAGTCTGAAAACATTTAAAATTTTAACCTCCAGTCTCTATAAAGTTCTTTTCTCTATTCGTTCAGATTCCTTTTGTCAGAACTGTGGGATTTCCCATAGTGAAGGAGAAATTGGGGTTGAGGAATCTCAAACTGGATGAGTCTTAGAGACTGGACAGGTCCAAATGGCAAAGTGTTGTAGGGAGATGAATTTATCCCCTGAATCTCAGGCAAGATAAGTGAAAAGATCAGTGCACTCATGAATGGTAGAAGCTATTTGCAATAGGCAAGGTACTGCTCTTTCAAAGAGTATGTCATGCTTATAATTTACTTCCTCTTTGGAAGAGTAATTTCCTTTTTTCCTTCCCCCTTGAGGGATGCCTAAGGAAAATATATCCCAGTTTTTACCAGGGAGATCTGCTCCAAGTTTGTGAGTTCCAAAGACACATCAGCAGCTACCAGCAGCCCAACACAACCAACAACAGCAGTTGGGGTTGGGGCCAGAGATCAGGAGGAGGATTCAGGAGTAGGAACAGGAGCAGGAATAGGCAGTAGCAGCAGAAGCAACAACAGAGGCAGCAGCAAGGAACTGAGGAACATGGGCTCAACCAGATGGGTGAGAGAATTGGCTTATCTCCTCTTCTCAAAGAGGCCCCTGGCTAAAAATTGCCTGGCTAGTAGGGAGAGCAACCAGGCAAAAAATATGGAAAGGAAAGGGAAGCAGCTCCAAAGAGAGTTTGGAGTTTGTGTTGGTAGGTGGAGTCGGCAAAAAGTCTTGCCAGGAGAAATGTGACTTAAAAAAAATTATCTAGTCAATCTTAAAAAATTGAGAGGTTCTTCTACAACTAGTGGTTGCCATCAATGTAAAATTTAAAATTAAATCTCAATAAGGAAATTATTATGTTTTAGGTGATTTATTAATGATCTTTAGAAATCAAGGCATAAAGAGGATTCAAAATAAAGACCACGTGCCCATGGCTGATCAGCCAGTTCAAACACCTGCCTTACCACCACCAAGCTCAGGACAGGAAGTAAAGAGGTGTAACCCTCCACATCCTTACCTAATATCCCCTTTTAACAGGAAGTATATAATGACAGGAAGTCAATGGGCTCCTGGGAAATGTAATTCTTTTTTTAGGGTAACAGATTTTCAATTATACATTAGTAACTTCATTTTCACTTGTGTATTAGTAATCAAACAAATTCCTGGCTATGCACAGCAAAGAAAAAATGAGAAGTAAAACACTCACAAATTTGTGGAGCAGATGGTACCCTACTAGCCACTTTCATTGGTCTTGTTGATTCTATTGTTGTAAAGAGTTCCCTGTGTTTTGTGGTTTATTTTCATCATTTGCCATTGTAACTAAAGATTTGTGTTGTGATTATGCCCCTAAAGCATAATATGAGTCCTTTGGTCTATAATTCCAACTGCACAAAGTTAGTGAGAAAATAAAATTATTAGATTAACTTCATGCCAAAATTTCTGCAGCTACTGTTTGGTCTAACACACTATCCAACTAAATAAGCATATTGAGGGTATTGATCCCATCATCAATCATAGTATCAAGATTAAATGTCAGTTTACCTGCACTATGCTCCCATACTCTGAGACCCTAAGGATCTCAACTGGTACTAGAAGCAGACATTGCTAATGGATTATTGCAAGCTGGTGAATTCCTCATAATCTCCATCACCATCTACCAGTCATGAAAGAAAGTGTCAGAGATGATGGCAAGACTTCTCCAGCCTCAACATCTTCTGACAGCACTTACAAAAGTCTTCGAAAACTCTCCCTTGGTTTTCAGAGAGTGGTCAAGGTAGAGAGGTTTATAGCAGTATAGAATACAGTACAATAACACTACCATCTGACACAGTGGAAGGTAAGAGTTGAGTTAAAAATGTTAGATTTAATAATTTTAATTATTGTACTCTTTTCCTGATACTGGAGATATCTTATGTAATGAAAAGTGAATAGTCTGAAATAAATTATTTTTAAAAATCAAGATGTTAACACAAAAGATCACAGAATTCTGGGGAATACTACTGAGAAAATGTTTTGTATGTTGCCACTTTTATTTTATGTATTGAATTTTGTAGGTTGTTTCATGGTTACTCTGTTAGGGAAAGTACAAATCAGAATGAATGTTTTATTATAAAAATTAAATGTAGAAAAGTCTGTTTTCACTAATCTTTAGTAAAAGATTAGTTTTGGTTCTCATGTGAACTTGACTCCCTATTTCCCAGAGGTTTAATGTATCAGTATTCACATTTTTTTTTACTTTCACATTGCTTTCTAGGATTATTACCCCTGTGGAAGTTAAAAATTGACTGTACAATAAATGCTGCAAAGGTAGTAATAACAAAATTTGGCCAAGAATTGGTCATGTAGGATGAATGAGAGTGAAGAGTTGAGGGTGATACTGAGGTTAGGAGTTTGGGTGACTGGGAGGATGGTGCTACCTTCTATAGTAACTGAGAACTTTAGAAGGGATCATTTTCTTCTGGGAAAGAAAATGACTTCTCATTTGCCTTTGAGATGTCTCAGTTTTGAAAATTCCAAGATGTTTGAAGAAGTCTGACTATGTGTAGCTTATTAGAGAGATTAGTGTTTTATATCCTCTAATGGGATCTGGAAATTATCTTCATAGAGGTGATAATTTAACCCATGGGAACTGATGAAATCACCAAGTGATTCAGTACTGAAGGAAAATAAAAAAAGGAACAAGACAGAGTTATCAGGGATACCCACAGTTAGAGTGAGTAAGATATGGATAAAGAACTAACACAGAAGAATAAAAAGGAATGGTCATGGATATAGGAGGAGAACATGGAGGAATCAGAGAAATGAAAACCAAGAGAGGAGATAGAATCCATCTGAGGGTGGCTGGAAGTGCCAAATGCCCAGAGAGATTAAAGGGGATCAATATTGAGAATCATTGTGACTGAACAGGTGGTATATGAATATAATGGAATAAGAATTGACAAATAAGATAATCACAAAAAGTGATTAGATGAAGTGATATATAGTGAAATGAGAAAAAAAAAACAGGAGAATTTTGTGCAAAGTAACACCAATAAAGTATTATGATCAACAGTGAATAATTAAACTATTATCAACAGTGCAAGAATCCAGGACAATTCCAAAGGACTCATGGCAAAAAAGAAAAAAGAAAAAAAGTTATTCATTGCTATAGAAGGAAATGATAAGCCTGAATGCAGATTGAAGCATGACATTTTTCGTTTTATTTCCTCCAAGAATTTTTCTCTAGTGGAAGTGATTTATGTCTTTCTTTCACATGATTCAACATGGAAATATTTATTGTATGATAATAAATGTAAAACACATAATATATTACTAACCATCAACAGGAGAGGGGAGAAGGTGGGATGGAGGGAGGGAGCAAAAATGGCAAAATGATAAAAAATTATTTTTGAAAATTCTATTGAAATGTAATATGGAAAAACAAAAATTAATAAAAATAGAGGGAGGGTCTTTATATTTGAGTATTAAGAGACCACTGGAGGGCAGTCATAGTTGAATGATAAGGTCAGATTGCAGAGAATTTAAAAGGATATGAGAGGAAAGGATAAATAGGCAATGATTGTTAACTGCTTTCACCAAAGAAGAGAAGAGGAGAAATACAGTGTGATAGCATGGCAGGATTAAGTGAAGGTTTTTAAGGATTAAGGGAGACAAATTTGTTAGAGTAGTCCAGACAGTAGGGGTTCATGTAGAAGGAATTGCCTTGTGAAACTTTTGAAAAGGATTATTTCTCCAACCCAGACTAGCAGGAAGGGAAAGAGAATGGAGGAAAAGGTCTGAGTGATGAGAAGATAGAGCTTTGATTGGATGTTCTTAATTTGTTTGATTGTTATTGTTGAACTATTAGGTTTAATTATTCACATGAGAGGTTGAGAACAGGTATCATGGTATGCATAAAGAAAGATTTGGAACAGCCACTGTCCAGAATTGGATACTGAATTGGTTAGGAAGCAACAGAGTATTTATCTTGCTACTTTGAGGATCAGTTAAAATTGATAATATAAATTTGTAGTTTATCCAGTAAGCATAGTTTTGTGCTTTTCTCCATTTCTCTTAAGCAGTATGAGAAAAGAAGTCCCTAGTTTCAAGGAGTTTACTATGTAATAGGGGGAGACAACATGCAAAAAGAAGCTGAAAGGCAGAGAAGAGTAGAAAGGCAGAGGAGGAAAAAGAGTCCCAGGGAAATCTGGCAGTCATACAGGGTATGGAGATGTCTGCTCTGGGCCTCTGCCTTAAATAAAGGATCTGGTAAGGTCTCATCCCACCATCTCAATCCTAACAATGAGATTGTTTGTCTTCAAATCAATTCAAGTTGATAAGCATTTATATAGTGCTTACTTTGTGCCTGGCACTATGCTAAAAACCAGGATAAAAAGAGTAAAAAGAGGAGTTTAGACTTTTTCTTAGTTCCTGGCTTTTTTCACCTCACCCCAGACTGCACTGAGGAAGATCTCTTAAACAAAACTTATGTCTAGGGACTTTTCTAAAAGGTATTGATAGAGTCCCTTGAAACATCAAATAGTTTATGAAAGTTATGATCAGGTATTTACTTAAACCTGGGACCTATGTTGCTTGACCAACACCACAAGACCAGATCTCTTAACTAACCAGGTTATGGCTTATCTTTCTGGTTATAGTCATCTTTTTAGGAAGGGCTTCAGATCTCTTGAACTTACAGGGCAGCCACCAGTGGTGTCAACCTACATCTCTCAGGATCGATCACTGTTTATTCACATTTGTTAGAAAAAAAGAAACACAAAGCAGAAGTAGCCTGAAATTTAGTCTTAGGCTCACCTAGGCAAGAACATGTTCACAATGACATAAGTCAACAATCATTTATTAAGTGCCTACCATGTGCCAGGCACTGTGCTAAGTGATCAGAATATAAAAAAGGGCAAGAAGGCAGTTCCTGTCCTCAAGGAATTTACAATCTAAAATCATGAGTAGCCTTTAAATCTGTTGCTAGGGAGAATAAGGGGAGTAAAATTTTCTCCCTCCATTGGAGATACCAAAGGAAAGCTGATATAATCCCAAGACAAATCTGAAAAGGAGAAAGTGGGAAAGATATTGTCCTTTCCTTTTAGAGTCTACATGTTGAATGGTTCTTCTGAACTTAGTTGCTAACCAACTTACTCAGCTTTCTGTCCAAAGGCTAAGGGATGAACAGTGTCAAATGTATCCTTTAGTAATGGTCCCAGAAAAGAGTCCTGCAAAAGTCTGTAGGTGACAGATCCATCTTTATTTATCTTCCATAGGGTACCACCTGTTAGTTACACTGGAAAATAACCATTACACTCATCTAAGATAGAAGTAGAGATATCTTATAATAATAGTTGAAACATGTAACACTTCATTTTCTTTATCTTATTTGACATACACAAAAATTCAGTGAGAATAGCTCTACCTTTTGAAGTGAGGAAATAATAAATGACATTTATTTAGTGCTTGAAAGTTTGAAAAGTTAATTCCATTGATTTGCTCATTTGATCAGCATAGCAACCCTAAGAATTAGATAAAACTGATGTTATTATTTCCATTTCATAGACATAGAACTGTCAATCTTCACATTGCTTTTAAGCTTAAGAACCAGGATTTTGATCTCTGACTCTTCTGTTTCCAAATCCAGTGCTCCTTCCTCTAAACTCCAACCGCCAGGGATAAGGAGAAAGCATAGAAGGGTAAATGGGGAGATGGATGATGCAAGAGTGATGAATTAATGTTAGAATGTAGTTTAGTAAGGAAAGAATGATGCTGAGGCAAGCTCACCTAGATCAGGAGCTAAGTTAAGGGCAACACACATGCCAGAATGACACATTTGGGCTATAAACACAAGGCCCACACCCCAAACTATTTACTTTCTTGTAGACCTGTTTTCTTTGTTCTCTTTGAGCTTGTAAATGAGGATGGAAGGAAGGCACCTGTTTAGGCTAAAAATTATGATAAAGCCTGTCTATGATGGCTTAAAACGACTTGTGAAGATGAAAAACTTCTGAGAAGCCAGGCACACTACAAATACAAGGTGTTATTGCTATTATATTAGGTACATTATCCCAATCCATTATAGAACTAGTGAGAAATGTGAGCTAGTGAATCCTCTTCACAATGAGAATTGCATTATGCAGTGTGTATAAACATCTACATATAATGCTGCATTAATGGAGTTTCTTATATTTGATTTCTTTCTCTTTAAACTAATGGGAGAGGAAAAATCCTATATGCTTATAAGTGCCTACCTCCAAAATGAAGTTGCAGAATAATACCACAACTATGCATTATTAATTATTAAACAGTGAAACTGAAAATCATAACCATGTAGCTTTCAAAAAAGAATGTCCATTGGTGTTTATGTGACTAATTTCTGCTGAACTTTCTCTGTAATTGAACAACCAGAAAATGTCCCTGTTCTTTTTCCCAGTTACTTCATTGTTTTCACCTTTGCTCTACCTTTCTTTCTCCTTCCTCTCACTGGTCCTTTTTTTCTTCTTTTATCTCCTACTTATTTCTTTTAAAGAATTTTTATATCTAAATTGCCACCTTGCATTATATATAAATAAAACATACATAGAAGGAAATAGAAATTAATGACCTTTACCTAGTGACCCCCTAGGCACCCAACAAGGGACATGTAGCCCTGGTCACTATATATATAATACATGAGTCCACTTATCCCACTTGGTCTCAGAGGGGAAAAGTTTCAACAAATAACAAACCTTTCCAATATCTTCTTAAAAATTAATTTGCTTTTTACATCGAAATACCCAATTAATTCTCTTCCTCACTTTTCTTCACTTATTACAGAAAGAATCATTTGGCAAAAAGGTATTTGTATATATAAAATTATGTCTGACCTATTTCAATTTATCAGTTCTTTCTCTGGAGATGGACATATTCAAGTCATTCTTATGCAATATTTCTGTTGCTGTATAGAATGTTCTTTTAGTTCTGCTTACTTCACTCTCTATAATTTTATGTAGGTCTTTCTGTGCTTTTCCAAAATTAGCCTGTTTATCAATTCTTAGGGCACAGTACCATTCAATCACACACATATGCAACAACATTTTTAGTCCTTCCCCAATTGATGGCCATCTCTTCAATTTCCAGTTCTTTGCCACCACAAAGAAAGAACTGCTATAAATACTTGGAACATATAATTTAGTTTCCATTTTCCTTGATCACCTTAGGAAATAAACAGTATAGTGGTATTGCTGGGTCAAAAGGTATACATACAACTTTATAACTCTTTGAGCAGAATTCCAGCAGAACTTCCAAAATGGTTGGATTATTTCACAATTCTACCAACAATGTATCAGTGTCCCTATTTTCTCCACCCCGTCCAATATTTTTTTATGTTGTCCTTTTATCTATCACTTTAGCCAGTCTAATAGGTGAAAGATATCCCAGAGTTATTTTGATTTGCATTTCCCTAATTAATAATAATTTAGATTTGATTGTTTTATCAAAAAACTTTTGTTCATAACTTCTGGCCATTTATTAATTGGAAAATGGCTTATTTTCTTACATATTTGGGAAAGTTCTCTATATATTTTCAATATGAGACCTCTATTTGAGAAACTATAAATTTCTTTCTATTTCAGTAAAATTTCCTTCTATTTCAGCTACATTAAATTTATTTATAAAAAACCTTTCCAATTTAATGTATTCAAAATTATCCATTTTATGTCTCACAATGCTTTCTACCTCTTGTTTAGTCAAAAAAATTCTTCTCCTATCTATAAATTAGATACATATTATGTCCCCTATTCTTCTAATTGGCTTATGATATCTCCCTTTATGCCTGGGTCCATGTATTTATATTGATCTAATCTTGGTAAATGGTGTCTGTGTCTAGTTTCTGCCATACTACTTTCTAATTTTATAAACAATTTTTACCAATACTAAATTTTTATTCCTGAAAAAAATGGCTCTTTACTTTTGTCAAACACATATCTTCTTAATCATGATATTCTTGGCCAGCTGAATCACTAATAGAGATATTATCAAGTCTACATGAAAGACAATACCAGATACTTTGTGGGTTTTCACTCATGGTTGGATCATATATTCTTTCCCTATTCAATCAGTCTGAGCCACAGTGGCAGGGCAGCTAGGTGACAGAGTAGATAGAATATCAGGCATGGAGTCAGGAGCACTTGGGATGACATCTGACCTCAGGTGTTTCCTAGTTGTGCAACCTTGGGCAGATCACTTAAGCCTGTTTGTCTAGTTCTTGCCCTTCTGTCTTAGAGTTGTTACTAAGACAAAAAGAAAGGATTTTATATATATAACAGTGGCACAAATCCTCTGATTCTGGGAAATGCATTTAGGACTTGCCATCCATAAATCATTCTCATCATGCAACATACTACCTTTGAGCTCAGAGGAGGTACTAGAGATTTTTCCCTATCATCATTCCTTCCAATTTTCATAATATGATGGGGTTTTCCTTTTTTGCAATCTGGAGAGAAAATATGTATCAAGTTTGGGTCCCAAGTATTCTTTTCCATGTGTTCTTCTGTAGGTGTCAACAGATGTGATCCCATGTAATGAAATATATCTAGTGGCCCATTGGTAGTGATAGTTCTTGCCTCAAGAGAATCTTCATGTTGAGTTTAAAAAAAATGGAACTTATTTCAATGGCAGGTTATCTTTCAGGGCTCTGATATGCTTGGCATCTGTGTCCTCCTGAAATTTTCTTATTACCTTATGAATGGGCATCATGCCATGCTAGCAGATGGGTATAAGGCATGCCAAATAGCTAGGATGTGTATCATTTTGAGTGCTATCATTCAGAAGTCTATACAGTTTTAAACACAATTTTTGATTTAGGTACCAATTGGGGAGTAGGTAAAACTATTTAAGGATCTGTCATTTATTAGAGTCTTCTCATATTTTGCCAAGCAGAGGAAGCCTCAAAGGAGTTAAAGGCAAAGTCTGTATTCTCATCTTTTCCCCTGTGGGGCTGTTCATCCTCCTCCCAATATCACCTAAAGTTCAGTACTGAAGACTAGGGAGTTTAATCTGCAAACCTCTGACAATGTTCTGTCCTGAAGATATATCAGAGAAAAGAAGTAAGCCATGCAATAGCTCTCTTCATTTCTTTTGATCTTTTAAAAACAACTGAAGTTCCTACTTCTTAGAAAGTGATCAGAAAAATAATTAATTAAAAACTCCAAGAAGTATTGAGGGCTAAAATAAATTAAAAACTGTTGAAGAAAAGTTAGTATCAAAATACATTTGACAACATAAAATTATAAGAAGTGGAGAACATCTGAAATTCTTTTTCCATATTATGTCAATACTATTTTTTTATAATCATCTTCTGATATTTTGTGATCTATCTTCTCTTCCTCCTTCTCATCCCTCCACCTTCCCCAAGACAGCAGATAATATGATATGGTTTGTATATGGCTTATCAATCTATATATTTCTATCCTTATCATGTTATGAAGGAAGACACATATCACATACTAGAAAAAAATTCATAGAGGAAATAAAGTGAAGAATGGTATGAACTGTCAGTTCCTTATATGGTGGTGGATAGCCTTTTTTGACAAGAGTTTCTTGGGGTCATCCTGTATTCTTTCATTACTGAAAATAGTTGTCATTCATAGTTGATCATCATGCATTATTACTGTTACAGTTTATATCATTCTCCTGGATCTGCTCCCCTCACTTTGCATCACTTCATATAAGTCTTTCTAAGTTTTTGTTTTTTTTTAATGACCATCTTGTTAGTCAGAACATCTGAAATTCTGACCAGATGGAAGACTAACAAAGAGTTCTTACCATGGTTCTAAATTGTTATGAAGCTTGCAATTAAAAAAACAAACAAACAAACAAACTTGGTACCTTGGTTTTTGTATCTAAAATTATTCAGATCATTAATCAATCCAAATTTTCTCAACCCATTATTTCTTAATGGCTTTTTATTTGGAGGGCTTGTGATATTATTTCCTTTATCTGTAGCCAGCATGTATTTTGTGCTTCAAATCTGTTTATTAATTAATTGATTTGAATTATGGTCAAATAAATTACCTTTTTTAAAAAAAGAAAAAATGAGGCCTTTCACACAAAGAAAATTTCCCCCATTTCTGAGCCTATTTTTTAAAAAAGAATTTAATTTAATTCATTTTAATTAAATTGAATAGATATTTGTAAAGTATCTGCTGGTATCAGAGCACTGCTCTAGGCTTTAAGGAACATGAAAAGTTTTAGATTACACACGCTACATTACTCATCTAATAGGATGATTACATGCATATAGACCACTTTAAAGTACAATAAATACAAGAACATCAAGGATGGGAAGGAACAAGTGTCATTTTAGGTCTGAAGGGAAAAATGTCATTGTAATACTATTCCTCCAAACTTGAACTATGAGGTTGACTTCCCCAGGTGATGACTACCTCAGATTCAAGACATTCTGTGGTTCTGTCCTCCTAAAATTATAAATCAAGAACCAAATCCTTTTGGTAGATATTAGCTCGAATGTATGTACAGGCATGTACTGACAGGGCATAGTAAAAAAACAAAACAAAACAGTTGGCCCAAACTTTATTCCCATAAACCTAGGACATACTCTCCCATAAATACACAAGTCATTAGTAGAAAGAGTGGATACCCAGAGAGCTCACAAGTGGAAAGGCACATGCATAGCAACATATGTGACAAAAACACACGCAAGAGTGGAGAATGAGTGCATTTGGCTCTGACCTCCCTGGTCCTGGCTGAACTCTTCAAGAATTGCAAAAAAAAAAAACATAAAAAGAAATTTCTTAAGAGGTGTGTTACTGTTTTAGAGGAACCCTGAAGCCCAAATGTTACAAGATTGGCTCCTGTGGTACTTTACTCATCATCACTTCTCTTTGCCTACATCAGTGAGTGAAGAAAAGGACACCAGGAAAGACCCATGGCCTTACCAATACTCAGCTATTTTTCTTGGATCTTTGATATACAAATGGGCCTCTCAAAGCCTGAAGGGGTGAACAATTTCATTGCCTTTAATCCTTTTATTTCATCCACAGAATTGAGAGGACTCAGGTAGGAGTCTCTTGATCAACTATCTCTATTATAACATTATTGACTGAAGAGAATTGCATTGACAAGTCATACCACTCAGATGAGGGACATTACGTAGATGAAAAGAAAAATGTAATAGACCATACTAATCAAAAATCTCTCTATGTAAGGCACTTAGTGGTATCATCAAAAATGGTTCCTACTATAATTCATTTGAAGAGAAGCACAAGCTGTGACTAGCAACATTGAGAAATTTGACTTATGGTAGAGTGTATGAATGGAGATTTTGAGCCTTTGGACTTCATCCCCCAGAAGTCCCTTAGTATTTCCCAAAATTCCATTTACCCGAGTCCCCATGTTTTGTGTGATTGTATTTAGGTGGCTGTAACTCCTCCCTCTCTCTCAGGTTTGCAACCAGGCTGAAGTCAGGCAGTTCTTTTGTTTTAGTTATTATTAATAAAACTTTATAAAATATAATATTTAGTTATTGATTATTAATTTAAAACCCACATTACCCTAAAAATATATTTTTCTAAAATATTGTTTTAAGGTATACTGTAAAAATAATGAATAAGTTAAAGAGTTTGTCTAATATCAATTGCCATTTGGATTAATTCTATGCTATTGGTTAGATAGTTGTAGTTTAGTTGTATATAAAACAGTATATTACTTTTTAATTTCCTATCTTGGATCTTCTTTCTCCATTTCTCTCTCTCCAAAATGTACCCTAAAAAGCTTAAACAACACAAAGGGTATGAAAAATTGAATTAAGGCAAAGGCATTGAAAATGGAAATTCCAAGCTTCTTCAGGATTCAACTCAGAAGCAAAATCTACCACTGCCATTGCCTTATTCTTCCACGAATATGACTTATACATACTTCATGCTTAGAAATCCTTATTGAATTTAATTAAAAATAAAGGTTATTAGTAGTATATTGTTATTAGTAATAATAAATGTCAGTAATTTATTTAAGAGACACTCTTGTATAAATGGAGATTTTGAGCCTTTGGACTTTATCCCCCAGAATTCCCTTAGTATTTCTCAAAATCTCCATTTATACAGTAATAAGGTAAATTTCATGTTGAAGTAATAAAACTCCTTCTTTAGAAATTTAATTAGGTAAAATTACAGAAGATGATACTAATTATTTGAATTACTTTTGATTTCTTAAGTTTAATAAAGTTGGACAAGAATTATTAAGGTAGAAATTTTAAAAAAATGAAATTTGAATAATACCCAATGAGTTGTATAGAGTTTAAATGAACCTGATATTGCATATCTATTTACTATTTTGCTTGACACACCTGCTGTCTTTTTTTGTTATTTAGTTCCTTCAGGAAATCATAACAAGAAAAGTGGACGGAAGGACCTGTTAAATATGCCCAAATCACTACAGTATCTGGGCATTATATATATATATTTTTTTATAGATCACTCTCTTTGAAAAATTGGAAGTTTTATTAATTCATTGAAATTTTTTTTTTTTGTAAAATGTCATTTAATTATTTTTACCTGAGCTGCATACTGGTATAAAAAATACCAATATTTTTAAAAAATCATTTTTAAAAAATTTCAATTCTTTAATAGTTATAGAAATTGTAGAGGATTGAAAAAGTAATAGGGGATAAAGAAGGTTTTGTAACAGGGAATGGAGGAGTTGAAGGAATAAAGGGAATATTGCTGCTGGTGAGGTAAAAGGAGAGAGAGACATCCCCTGCTCTGAGGCTATCTTTTAAAAATGGGGTTCCCAAAAAGGGCCAACTATGATAGCCTGAGGGGATGTCTTCTCTAGTGATTGATGGTGAAGATACCCCAGAGCAGGTAAGCATGGACCCCCTTGAGAGATGAGTCTTCCCCCCCCCAGACCAAGGTGGCCCAGCAGTGTAAAAGTTAAATTAGTTTCTCTACTAAAAGTATTATATTTTTATTAGGTTTATTAATGATTATTAGAAATCAAGGATTCAAAATAATAAGCCACATGCCTATGGCTAATTAACCCATTCACAGCCTAATTACTACATGTTGCAATGTTTCAAGTTGAGGAAGAGAGAGAAGTAGGTGTTACAGCCAGTTTAAATACAAATTGTGATCTCACCCAGGTGGGGGTCTCAGGTGAGATTATAGGGAATTCTTGGAAGTACCAAGGCCTTCCGGTGATTGAAGTTTGGGGTTCCAATCTCCACTTTTACATTCCCTCTTTGATCATTATTGGGAAACTAGTTTCCCCAAAAGGATCATGAAAACACAATCAACTTAAAGATTACAATAATTTGAGGATAAGAGGAAAAAAGAACAAAACCAATAATTGCTAGACACATTGACAAAAAACCAGTTGGGGGTAGTCCCCTTCTGCATAAAAGTATGCATACAAATAAATGTTCAATCAACCACACCCAAAATTCATTCTTGATCTTCTCGTGTAGCTTGTGGTCTGGAGGCATCTTCATGGTATCTTCTCCAAACAGTTCAGTTTCTGGATTTGGAGAGGTAGCATCTTTTTCAACCTAAAATTCTTCTCAAAAGGAATTTAAACTTTGCAATTTAAAATAATAATATTTTTACATTCCCGCCTTGAAGAGGGTGATTGAAAAATAAAGGGATCATTTAGGGATGCATGGATGAGTTATGAGGCATATGAATCAATTGGCAAGAGAAATTAAAAAGACATCAGAAAAATCCAAATAAAAAAAGATAATTTCTGGATGAAAATATAGACTATCAAAGTCTTATGTATAAAAATTCTAAGTAAAGGAAAAATAAATCTATAACAGGTCCTTAAATCAGGGCCCAATTAAAATGATATAAGCAATTAAGCATTTACCCAGTCAGTAGCCAGGGCTACAGAAAGTTGCCACACTAGAAAAGACAGAAAAGGGACTAGATTATAGGAACCAGGTAGGAGCCAAATTAGGGATACTGTCTGTAAGTATTTTCACAAAGAGTGTGGATACAAGGAAGGCCTATATCTTAATGTATGTTAAGCATCGCAACCTTGAGTCTTCAAACTAGGTTCAAGTCCTTTGTATTGGCTTAGAATTTTCATCAATCTTTCCTGGATTGGTTTCTTCTTTTTTTTTGACCTGTGTGATCTCTTGGCACAACTCAGGTTCAGCTTTGTGCTTCTTTGGCCCTGTGCAATGGCTCTTTTGTATATATTGTCCTGGAATTGGAGAGAATCATTAAGAAAGCTCCCATAATTGTTTTAAACAATTAGAGGTATCATTTTTATAGTCTCAAGCTTTGGGGGCATGAATTGACATTATAGCAAATGTATTTTAAACTTATATTACTGCTAAATCAAAAAAGTTAAAGAAAATCTTAATACATGTTGCAATATTTCAAGTTGAGGAAGAGAGAGAAGTAGGAGTTACAGCCAGTTTAAATACAAATTGTGATGTCACCCAAGTGGGGGTCTCAGGTGAGATTATATGGAATTCTGGAAAGTACCAAGGCCTTCTGGGGATTGAAGTCTGGGGTTCAAATCTCCATTTTTACATCAGGGGTCCAATAGAGATCATTTATGGTTGAATGGCTGTCCTTAGGATCAGCTCCCTCTATCTTCCCCTGAAATAATAGTCCTCTTATCTGACTGCAGTTTATTTAAATAAAGATGAATTTAAATTATGTTTGGGGAGAGGGAATCGGGATTTCCCTACATTGGGTTTGAGTCTCTCTCAGCTTTTGAGCTGAGGCCAGGCCTTGCAGACTGGTGGAGGGTTTTGTTTATTCCTGTCTATGTTAATCTGTGCTCATTTTCTTAAGTTCAAAGTCTTTAGCAGTAGAGAGCAAAAGGAAGAAAAGGTGCTGACTTTCAGAGCTGGTTGGGCCTCTCTCTTTGGGCTGACAATGTTATTATTCAAATATCTTTTAAAATGTTCCTATGTCAAGTTCTTGCTATGTAGACATGTCTTTCCTTGTTCTTGATTATTATAATATAAATACATTATATTAGAAATATTTCATTCTGATCCCATTTTCTAAAGTAATTCAAATATCTAATGCCATATTTGATCATAGATGAGATTCAAGGTCATTTGGATCACAACATCTTTCTTGTCCATCACCTTGGTTACTAGTCAAAGGTAAGCTGCCTTCATAGATACAAACTTTTCTTACAAAGAAGTTGGAATTATTTTAATAACAGCTCACATATTTATGTAAATTTATAAAATATGTTACACATGCTATTTCATTTATCCTAAATAACAACTCTGAGAGAGTAGAGTGGAACAATCTTCCATTTTTCCTATATATTCCTGCTGATCCATCTCGCAGATAAAAGCTACTATAAATAGGAAGTACTGAAAAGAATCTCTGAGTAAATATTAACCAGTTTACTCCACCTATAAGGAAAACATGCTTTAATGTTGGAAACAGACTTGGCAAAAATAAGAGGTATCAGAAATTCAACCCATGAATGAACTTAATCTTTTTTTAAAAATGCTTGTGCTATGAAACTCCTACTCCAAGTTCCCTATCTATAGTGATATAATGTTGGAAAAGAAAGAACATCTATACTGGAAAATGGTTCATAGAACCCAGAAAAAGCAATGAAATCAGTTTCCCATCTTTTTGCAATGAACAGTAAATGTGTAAGATTGGCCATGGTGCCAGCCACTCCTTTTCATATTCTTTTCCTTTTCTCATTCTGCTTACTGGCTTCCCTGGCTTCTTTTAAGTCCTAACTGAAATACCACCTTTAGGAAGACTTTCCCAATCTCTCTTAATCCTAATTTCTTCCCTCTTATAATTAATTCCAATTTATCCTACATGGAGTTTGTTTTTCCATATCTGTCTACTTTTCCTCTCCATTATATTGTTAACTTCTTCTTTTCTTTTCTTTCTTTCTTTTTTTTTTAATAAAAGCCCTTACCTTCCGTCTTGGAGTCAATACTGTGTATTGGCTCCAAGGCAGAAGAGTGGTAAGGGGTAGGCAATGGGGGTCAAGTGACTTGCCCAGGGTCACACAGCTGGGAAGTGTCTGAGGCCAGATTTGAACCTAGGACCTCCCATCTCTAGGCCTGTCTCTCAGTCCACTGAGCCACCCAGCTTCCCCCTCCCTTATATTGTTAACTTCTTGACAGAAGGGATTGTCTTTTTTCTCTTTTTGTGTCCTTAGTGATTAGCACAGGGCCTGGAACATAGTAAAAACTTAGTAAATGTTTATTGACTACTTGATGCACTTGCTCTGCTCCTGTAAGCAATTACAATTCTCACAAATCCCAAAGTATAGACTAGAGGAGAAAAGGCAACAGAAAATGCAAATAGGGTCCACAAATTACTGGAAAACAATGGAAACTGGAAAAGCATCAATAATGTATGTTAGAAATGGGTTTGTGAAAAAAGATGGCACCTGAGTTGTGCCCTGAAGGAAGCTAGAGATTAGCTTTTTCAAAATATTTGTTTCATTTCCATTTTTAGTAGCCTATTTATATTGTGTTCAAGATTTTTGAGGGCTCCTTTGAGGAAAAAGAAAGAAAAAGGGAGGACTAAATGGACTTTAGTTTCCAATAATGACAAATGAAGGGAAAGCCAGAAAGTCAGTTTTTTTTTTCTGCTATACCCAGATGAATTGATTTGAACATGCTGTTCTTGTATGGAATAGATTGTTGTGAAAAGACTTATCTATACACTTGATCCAAAATGAAAACTTCTTAAAAGCACCTGGAAGAAAAGGAACACCTTGTGTCTTTGGAGCTTGTACTATGGTGGGTAAAAAATATTCTTCAATAAATCTTGCCAGGATTACCCAAGTTTTGTGTTTGAGCTGTCCTTCACATATCAGGTGTGATAACTTACCATATAAATATCTATTTAGAGAGTATTGGCTAAGAAATATAGGTGATAGTTGGAGAGCTTAAATAATTTTTAATGTCCCTAAATAATCCCTCAAGACAAAATAAGGGTGTTTTGTGGTTAGCTGACCATTTATTGACAGGCAAGGTTGGTTTTATTAATAGAATACTTTTACTCTCTTGATTGTTGGTTAACATTTGTTTTCCATCTGGTGATTCTCTCCAAATACTTTAGTTATCTATCATCTATAAAATGGAGGGTTGACAGGAGAATGAGCTCACTTTCTCAGTGTCCAAAAAATAATCCTCAAAAACTTAATAACAAGGTAGATAGTGTTCATATTTTCCCCATTTTACAGATTAGGAAACTAAAGCTCAGAGAGGTTAATTGACTTGCCTAAAGTCAAAATACATATTTAAAAACTCGCAGAGAATACTTAAGATAGATTCTTATAAGAACCCGGTGCTCATTTCATTATACAGTGCTGATTTTTGTATTCAGGGAATCAAAGTATCTTGTCAGTAGTATCTAAGACAATGGTAGTGTTCATTTGTAGGCTTAAACAGTAATACATGATAAGAGAGAGCAATTGTAAAAATCTCATACTAGGTGCTCCATATATGAAACCATCTTCTTTTAAAATTCCAATTGTTTTGACATTTTAACCAATGCCTTCTGAGAACATGAAATATATGACAGTTGATGCCTGCCATGCCTTTTTTAGGTAAATATTTTTGATCAACATTTTGTTTTGATTTTTAAAAATTCTTACTATCTGAAAGGTATTATGCCTCATTCTATGAAAAAAATTAATGAAAAAATGGAATAACCTTTATTCTCAAGGAGTTGATAATCTCATGTGGAGGATGTCACATGTTTAAAAATTACTACAATATTATGGATAGCCTGATAACATGAAGGAGAGGTCAAGGAAAATTGATATCAGAAATATTAGAAAGGAAAGATCTCTTTCAATTGGAAGAGGAGGGAAAAGGAATTACCAAAGGTTTTAGAGGGGAAATTGTCCCTGAGTTGAGTCTTAAGTAAGAGATTTAAAATATTAAATTAGGGTAGAAGGGAGAATTCTAAGCATGGAGAACAGAGTGAACAAAACCAAAGGGACTGGAAAATATGGGATAAGGATGAAAAATCATAAACTACCTAATCCAACAAGAATATAGAATAAATCAAGAGAAGTAGTGTGAGATAATACTAGAAAGAAAAGTTTGTATTAGATTTTAGAAGATCTTCACAGATATAACAAGGTATTTATTCTTTATTTATTAGGTCAATCATTTAATTCATAGGCAATGTTCTTTTTTTAATTTTATTTTTTCCAGATTATATGTTGATTCTTTGTTTCTTTCTTTATAATTAAAATTAATATATATATATATATATATATATATTAATTTCTATGTATCTCAGCCTGTGGAAAGGAAACTAGACTAACAGTTTGGGTGGGGGAAGGGGCAACTGGGTGTGGCAGTTGGATCTTGTGACTAGCACTTCCCTCCTGCTGGGGGAGTCTGGTGTTCTGGTGTTGGAGGAGAGAGGAGCTTGTTCAGCCCAGTCTGGAGTGGCATGCTCTTCTTGGTTCAGCCCAAAGATTCAGGCCCACTTACTTCTGAAGGTTAGAATTGTTCTTGTTTGCTTTCTGTCTACTGCTAAGATTCTAAAAAAGACAAAACTGGACTGATAAAGAGTAGACGGGAGTGGGAGAACCCTCCGCCAGCCTCTGGGGCCTGGCCTCAGGTCTGAGGCTGAGAAAAACTCCAATCCCAACTAGTTATTAAACTTTATATTATTTGAATTCGCAGTCAGATAAGTGGACTATCATTTCTGGTCATAGAGGGAGCTGAACTTCAGTTTCAGTCATTCAAAGACAAACAGACCTCATTGGACCCCTGCTGTTTCCTCTCAGCAGGGGGCATCTCCCTCCCTTGCCTCACCAAGCTATATACCCTCTCTTCCCTTAACTCCTCATTACCCCATACCAACCTCCCTTTTTCCTCCTGTTTTCCAATTCCCATTTCCTTTCCCAATAAATATTACAAGCCCCTCCCTCCCCTCTCCACAGCATCATCCAGGAAGCAGTTATCTGTATATATATACATATATATGTATATGTATATACATATATATATATATATATATCTTCAAATCTTAAATCTGTGACTGTATATAATGTTCTCTTGGGTCTACATGTTTCACTCTTCATTACCTCATATAGTACTTCCCAAGTTTAAAAAATCAATCTGCTCATCATTTCTTATATAGAATTTTCAATAATCAATTTCTGATATTTTGCAGTCTATGTTCTCTTCCTTGCTCTCATCCTTCTCCTTTCTTCAATGACATGGATGATAATGGGTAATACCATTAATATGATATGGGTAGTACATGTGTTATCATGTGATATGGGTTTCTATGTTTGTCATAATGTGAAACTTGTAGGTAAATTTCTAAAACTAAAAATTATAGATTAGATGCCAAAACACATTTTTTAAGTGAAATTTTCTTTTGAAAAACCTCAAGTAAAAGACTGGATCATTGTTATCCTCTAAAAGATTGGAGAGTTACTAGAAGGTGAAGAAGTAGGGGCAGAAAGCCAAGAGTATATTTTATGGAAGTGTGGCAGTAAAAAGGAGAAGAAAAGATGATGGCTAAGGGGAGGGATTATGGGTTAAACTAGATTTTTTGTTTGTCATTTGTTAAGTTAGTGGATGCCTGAGAATAATTCTAGGTCTAGGAAAACAAGTCAGAAATTAATGAGAATGGCCAATGCTTGTTGTTTAGCTGGAAGGAAAAAATGGAAAGTCAAGGGGACAATGAAATTAAAAGGTGAAGTAACGCACATCTAATGAAGTGCCTGATCTTTGAAAGAGTAGGGTGGGCTAGCCAAGCCATGATAGAGTTGATGGGCAGGAAGAATAGAGAGAAATCAATAGACTTCAGGTCATAATAAAAACAAAAATATTGTTGGGAAAATTAAAGTGAATGAAGTAGAAGGAAAAGAAATTATTGTCTGAGAAGGGATTTTCATAGTATAAAGTATATATGATAGAGACATTTAGAACTATAGTGCCAGCTATGTGAGACCATCCCATCCTTATGGATAGAAATGAGTTATTGGAATTAAGTTCAATAAATTATCATGACAGGGTATTAGAAGGGTCAATAACATGAATATTATATTTTTGAAGGATAATAGCAGAAGAAAAGGTGAAGAGGAAGCCTGCAAAAAAGGGCCCAAGGTCATTGAGAATGATAGCAGAATATTGTAGTCTGATAGATTCCAACCAGAAGGATCAAGAGAAAGCAGTATAATTAGAAGTGAACTTCAAATGAGGAGAGATTATTAATGAAATAGGCAGAAGGAGCTTGTAGGAGTGCTGAAAAGCAAATAGTAGGCCAATCTCTTGTCCTCTTGATATGGGAGTATTAAAAGAAGCAGGACCTGCCACTAAAAGAGAGTTGCTGAAAAAGTCTTTTGCTCAGAGGAAAGGAAGCTTTCTACTAATTTGAGGTGAACATACTAGAGGAGAAAGATAAAGAATGAAGGGAGGTCTGTTAAAAAGAATATTTCCAAGAACACAATGTGAAGGTTGAGCAAAGAGGTTCAGGGCTTGAGTAAGGGTAGAGTTTTAGTGGATATAAGAGTATTTGCCTCACCTGATTTTCAATCTCTCATCTTCATGCCTTTGTAGAGGTTGGCCTATTCCAGGAATATGCTCTGTTCTTATCTCTGCCTCTTAGAATCCTTAGTTTCCTCCAAAGCTCAGTTTCCAATAACCTCTCAGCTTCCAATAACCTCTTATATGAGGCCTTCTTGAATACTAATAGCTGCTAGTGCCTTCCCACCAGATTTATTGTGCATTAATTTTTGTCATACATACATATATATATACATACTCACAGATCTCCCCATGATAGAATGCAAATTCTTTGAGGACAGGAACTATTTTTAGTTTTGTCTTTGTGCCTCCAGTATCTAGCTTAATGCCTGGTGCCTACTAAGCATTCAGTAAATGCTTATCTATTGAATGATGAAATACAAGGGAAGGTGGCAGGGGCATAATAATTCTCTCTTATAAAGGGATTTAAGGTTCAGAAAGAATTTTTCTCCCAACATTCATAGAAGACACAAAGGTAGCTGTTATAATTAACTGATTCTTGACATTAATGTCTCTATTATTACTGTATGTTTATCACTTTGCCTTTGTGTGTGTGTGTGTGTGTGTGTGTGTGTGTGTGTGTGTTTGTGTTTTGAAGAAATGTGGACCAGTAAATAAAATTCTGAGTTTGGTGAAGATGTTTGTTAAATTTCAATTCAATCACACATTATTTGGGTGACTTGAAGTTAGAAACTTAAGCACTAGGAAGCTCATTTTACGTCACTTGTGAAATAGGGATTGCAATACCTGTGTCTTTTACCTCAAAGGGTATTATTCTGAGGATAATGCATGATAATGTCAGATGTTATCATTATAGTAGGTCTTCAGGATGGTTAGTAGTAGAAACAATATGGTTCCAGAGATAGTAGCTTTTAATAACAATATTTTACTATTAGAGTGATGTTTCAAATATAACTTGACCTTCCCCAAACTCCTTGAGGTATTATTATTCTCATTAAAATATCAAGAAACCCAGGAGATATAGTGATGCTATCTATTTCTATATCTACATTTATATAGTTAAACAGTTAGCAAAAGACAAATTCTCACATAGAGTTTAGGACTTATGATTTCTGGTCCATAGAATTCTTTGAACATTTTATTGTGTAACTCACTCTCTCTTTTTGTGGTTCCTTTCTTTGTCCCACATAAAGTCATTGGTTTAGGCCAGGAAGAATTATCCATTCCTACCTCTTCATGTTATGGATGAAGAAATAGACTCAGGGAGATTAAATATCTTGCCGAGCTACATAGGAAGCAAGTTTTGGAGACAGGATCCAAACTCAGATCTTTTTAATCTGGAACCACTTCTTTTTTAGGGTATAATGAAATTAATTAATGTCTTTTCTATGTAGTTAGATTTGGTTGTATGATGATACTAAGAGTTTCATTGTTCTATAGTTTACCAAAAAGCCAGAAATTTGATTGATTGGTCAGATTGTTTCTGTCTACCACAGCTCAAATTTTAAATTATCATTATTAATAATAAATTTACACTAAAGTCTGATAGAATTTAAGTTGAATAAAAACTCTGACAAATCCAGTTCTATTGAAAAGGCTTTTTGAATATTTGAGTCAAGCAATGGATGGCCTGTCATTTGAGGACCACACAAGCTGAGTACCGAAAAAGTCTTCTTCTGATCTATTATAGGGCTATATGGTTTTTACAGGCAAATCAACTTTCGAAAACTATCTACTTAGTAGCTTAGGGTCGTGGTTTGCATCAGTAGAAAGATGTGCTTATGCAGGAAAAAAGAATGGGTTTTTAAGTATTAAACTATTATAAAGTGGTAGGCACCCATAGTACAGCGGAGTATGAAAAAAGACTGGCCTTGTTTAAAGGAGCTTCTGCCTTAAAAATATAAACAATATAGATAAATGAATGCTGAACTAGATAATCCAATTATTTTTGGAGAAAGGTGAGTCCATGACAACATGGCATCAATATATATGAACAAGTCAGGATAAAATATATAAAATGTTATAAAATTTCTAAGGTTGAATTTCAAAATAATAAATAAAGATCATTTCTGGAGCCAATTCAATTCTATATCCTATTTTATTGCATTTGTCTTCCATTTTTTATTACTAAGGATGAGAATAGAGTCTTTGTCTCTTAAGAGTTCATCAACCCTGCTGCTTCTATTGTACCTGAGGTCACAATCCATTGCTGTAGGGCGGATTGTGATGTCACAGAGAATAATGACTTCAGCAGAAGTAGAAATGGCAGGAGCAGACAGACTCATAAGCAACTACAGGCAAATGTTCTTGGCAACCAAAAAAAAAGCAAAGCAAGAAATGACTCGATAATCTTTTCAAACTTTTATACCTTATTTTGGAAATGTTTTTAACAATGAAAAAAAGATTAATATTGTTAAACAATAAAATAGAAAGAAATAGTGGTACTGAAATATGACCTTTTGGAGATGAATAAATATGCAAATATCTTTTGAAAACCCCTTATGGGAAGAGTTTTCCACAATTAGTTACTTCTTATTCCATTACAACCCTTTGGTCATTTGGAATCCTTAGTAATATATTGGGAAAGTCAGTTTGTACCACAAGATCTCAAAAACTACATCAATTATATTCCTAGCTTCAAGAATATTGAAGTTGTTATGAGCAAAGCAGGATGGATTCAGGGAACAGACATCTAATGAGCTCTTATCAGATGATGAATTTCTTTTGAAACATCTCTGGGTTATCAGGGAGAGGGAAATTTCCAGGTGGTATAGTGGATAGAGTATAGGACCTGGAATTAGGAAGACTCATCTTTCCAAATTAAAATCTGACCTCAGAAACTTACTTGCTATGTGATCCACCCTATTTGCCCCACTTTCCTTCTCTGTAAAATGAGCTGGAGAAGGAAATGGCAAATGACTCTAATATCTTTGCCAAGAAAAAACCCCAGTGGAATCATCAAGAGTTGGACATGACTGAAATGACTGAACAACAGCAGGCAAAGTATCTGGAAATCATAGTTTTATCTTAGAAGTATCTCAAAATAGATGTTCTATTGTGAATATATGTGGGAGAGTGCTCTTTTGAGATTTCCAAAGAATGTTTGATTTTTTTAATTTGAGGTTAATGATAGCTATACTTTCTTGAGAATTCATGTTGGTTTTTTTCTTCTGCCAAACCAAAATAAAAAACTTAAATATTGTACCTAAGTAGAAGAGGTCTTTAAATTGGACAGAACAAATATGTTTAAGGGAGAACTGGAGGTCAAAATTACTGAGAAGATTGTTAATATTCTTTCAAATGAGCATAAATCTCCAGGTCCTGATGAGTCACATATCAGTATACTTAAAGAATTTGTACACATCATTGCAGAATCTGTAAGTAAATGTAATAATTATAGAAAATTAGGAAAGATATACAATAAAGGAGGTTAGACTAGATGACCAATATAGTCTTTTCCTGCTCTTTGTTTCTAGCAGATCTTTTTTTTTGGGGGGGGGGTACTGGTCCATATATCATACCCCATTGGCCATATCTTTACTCCATATATCTTATGTTTTAGGCCATATCTTCATCTTTTCTCTTTCCTAATGTCCTTTTGAAAACAAACAAAATAAAAGCCAAAAATCTAACTTGGATGTAGAATCTGGCCGAGTGATTGGGGTTGGACTTCATTCTTTAGGTAGAATAAGTTCTCCCCAGAATGGTTCAGAGAGTTTTACCATTTCTTGTGATAGTATGAATAACTTTATCCTGAAACATTACTTTATTCTGCAGTTTCCTTGTTGTAAAAATGGGATACTTGCTCCCCACCTGGAGTCACTGAAAAGTTATATAACCTATTGTGGAGGATTTCTCATTCTGAAGACAGAGAAGATTCATTAAATATAGCAAAAGTGAGGGTTTTGTTTTTTTTTTTTTTCATCTGAAAATTACTCCTGATTTACTTCTTTCCACTCTTTCACTTCAAAGTAAAACTCAGTACTGCTAATTTCACATTATACTATGTAGTATAGTAGTTGTCTCTCGGTAACCGAGGATGACTATTGTCTTTGTGCGTTTTTGTGCACAAAGACACTTGTGCATGAAGATTTAAGTGGAAAAGTCGATGCACAGAGACAGTCCCACTCTCTCGGCTTTGAAAGCCTGGGTCCAGTGGCATGAAAAGTTGTTACATCTGGAGACTTCCTCAGCTGCATTGGATGGCCGTGTTGTCTTTTGTGCTCCAACACGCCCTAAGCACTCCACAGTGCTTTGCTGCGTCGCCATCTCAGCCGTTGAACCTTCTTATTGGTTTCTTCCGTCTGTTCAGCCGAAGCAGTCTTCACATGCTGGGTGAGCAAAGCCCTGGTTCACTAGGGGTCCATGATGACCAGATGGCTACCCTCACAAGGTTTAGCTGGCCTGTCGAAGCCATTGCCCGGGGTGTGGCCGCTGCCACATGCTAGCAGCTACTAGGAGCCACAAGTGAGAGCTGGGTGTCAGATGGGGGTCAGAGGCTGGAGAGCTGCCCTAGAAGGGCACAACAAGCCCTCCATACCAGAGATACTACCCCTCCCTGAATACCCCATACACCCCTAATTTCACATTAAGGTGATAAATAAAATCAAAAGAAACATTTGGTTTGTTTAACATCAAATTTTGTGAAGTCAACCATATTTATCAGATACGATGAATTTTGTTATGATATTGTTTTACTAAGATGAGCATTAACTTTTAGCCAGATATAAAATACAAAGGTCCTTTAGAATTAAAAGTCATGTATTTGGCATTCACAGATAAAAGTACAGTCATAATTACATACTACTCTATTTGAGTTAGATCTATCTGTGAGTGGGAGGTGGGACAGAATGTAGTGTCCCAAAAGTCTTAGTACCATTTTAAGCTTTGACTTCAGAAGCATAAATGCCACAAATTCGCTAATAAAACAAAACAAATCCTTTTATTTGAATGTTGAATTATTTAAAATTTTTATACTTAGTTTTGTGAATTAAATATTTTTTAAAATTTTAAATTAAAAAAACTAAAACAACTTTTTATTATACATTGGTTGACATTTTGTCATGCCAGGAATTGTTTAGAGGAAATACTATTACTTGGCCACCTCAGGTTATCTATCTCCATTAGATATTTTCTCGTGGGAGCATGTCAAAACTGCCATGTATGCATTAAAACCTTGTTTTGGTGGTGATTTTAAGGTGAGGATTACAAATATAATCCATTCGATCTCTGAGTAATAGTAGCTGATGAGAGTTTTTACCAGATTTGAAAATTGACTAGAATGGGGCAGGTAGGTGGCTCAGTGGATAGAGTGCTGGGCCTAAATTCAGGAAGGTTCAACTTTTGAGTTCAAATCCAGTCTCATACATTTACTAGCTCTGTAGTTCTGGACAAGTTACTTACTACGGTTTGCCTCATTTTCCTCATCTATAAAATGACCTGGAGAAGGCAATGGCAAACCACTTGAACTTGTTTAATGAATTATCTTCTAATATAATCTGTGAATTTTAGATTTACTCCACCCTGCTCACCCTGCTCACCCTGCTCACCCTAGGTAAGTTTGTGCTCCCTGTAAGCAAATGTATTAGGACTTTGTCTGGAAGTCTCTGCAAAAACAGTCTTAACTTCTGCATTTTATGTTTTAAGGCTTCTGTAGGGTACATTCATCTACTGAACATCTCTTGGGCAATGCATATGCATATTTTGTGCATCCCTAGTAGTTTTATACAAGGGGAATAACTTCAGAAAATGGAATCCAGAACAACCTTGATCTAGGAAACAATCACAAAAGAAGACCATGATTGAGAAGCAAAGTTGAAGAGTTAAAGGCTGATTGTATGTATAGAAAACTTTGCTCATTTTTAACATCTCCCCTGTCAGTTGTCTCTGTAAGACTCTTCCTAGCTCACAGAAACCTGCCAGTCCCCAGAAGCAGAGAGTGATGTTTCTCACCCCCTTTCCCTCCCTACCACATTCTAGACACTAGTAGTCACTCTGCACAATACAATACAGTATACTCTAGGTGGGAAATTTCCACACAATTTTCTATACAAGTATATGTGCTCATTCAGAACAACAAACATATTACAACACAAGGCAAAGCAAAATGTAGGATGAGGAAGGACATATGATATGGTCTCTGACCTGAATGATTTTCAGTTACATTAGGGAAAACTTATACATAGTGTTACAGGGTCCAAGAGGTTAAAGAGGATAAGTACTGGGATAAGTGAGGCCCTTGGGAAGGGGATAGCTCAGATTCAAGGAAATGAAGTAGAAGGCCCTTCAACAGTGATTGCAAAAACCTTGTTAGCGATGCTTTAAGACTACATACTTTTCTAAGGATGTTATCTAAAGGGTATGATGGAAGGCTGGACAAGCATAAGGAATGGGGTCCTTGATCTTTGGGGCTGACACATGGGATTCCCCAGACACTAACAGGAAGACTGATAGTTATAAGAAAGCCACTCAAATGCTTATCAGGTCAAAGCAACCCAATAATTAACTGGGTGACCTATATAATTGAGTGTGCAATAGCACTGTTACCATTTTAATGGCAATCCTTCCTCACAGATGGAATTTGAACTGATCATATATGAGACCATGCAAATTGCAGCAAGCAGTCTCTCAGATTGAAATTTGAGTGACATTTGGTGAGGGTTGAGGGATGAATAATGCCTTCATGATTTATGGAAGTGAGAGGAGAGTAAGATATTCCTTACCAAACATGAAGCATAATATCCAAAGATGAAGTTAGGCTTTCACATGCCTTTATTGGAACCCAACAACTTGTAGCTGGAGCTATGTAGATCTAAGAAAGTATTTGGATAATTCATGGATTCCTCTATGTTGCTTCATGATTCAATGATTCTGAAAAAATGGAGGGTCTCTTAGCAACATACATGGAATGTAACTGTACAAGGTAGTATATAATGGAGTGCTCAAATGAGTTGTAATGAATTGCCAAAAAAGAATTGTAGAAACTGAAATGATATTAGTGGTCAGAAAGGAGAAAGACCCATGTTGGCTTCTATGGAGGTTTCTTGATGTCCTTTAATGATTCTTTCCCTTTTCAAACCTGCATTCAATGTGCATTGTTAACTATTAAATATCTAAAATCTAAAATTTTAGGTATCTAAAAATGCTGGCAAAGGGAAAAGAAGGGGAATTTATAGAATGGAATTCGACATCTCTTTTCTTGAATGTTGTTTTGTTTTGTTTTTACCTGTTAAAGTTATTTGTTGTTATGGGCTCAATTCAATTTCTTTAAAAAAAATTTTTTTTTTACAAGTTGTTTACCTGATTTTTAC
Organism: Monodelphis domestica; assembly: GCF_027887165.1. NCBI lineage: Eukaryota > Metazoa > Chordata > Mammalia > Didelphimorphia > Didelphidae > Monodelphis > Monodelphis domestica. Next base: position 171,102,948 of record NC_077230.1, read on the forward strand.
TTGGGTCTGACTCTTTGTGATGTGATTCAGAGAGTTATTGGTAAAGATACTAGAATGGTCTGTCATTTTCTTCTCCAGCTCATTTGATAGATGAGAAGATTGAGGCAGACAAGGTTTAGTAACTTATCATAGGTCACACAGCTAGCATTTGTCTGAGGTCAAGTTTGAACTTTTTAGGTTTTAGGCTCGGGACTCTAATCATTGTATCACCTAGCTTTATGCACACACAAACACACTCTTCATCTTTCTAATCCTTTTATGTTCTTCAGTGTTCTGTCCTAACCCTTCTTTTCTTCTTTCTTTATATTCTTATTTTTGATTATTTGATTATCTGGATTTACTCCTATAACTTCAATTATTATCCATATGTATATCCCTCCAAAATTTTAAGCCCTAATCTTTCTTTTATATTATTTCTTTTCTTTTCTTATAATTCTATTATAAATTAATCACTCCATTAAATCACTCCAAATTTCCAAAATTTGTGCCTTCATCTCTACTTACAGAATATCTTAATCTGACTATTGCACTACCACTTCAAACTTAATATGTCTAAATCCAAATTTTTTATGCCAATCCTTGACTTCTTCTGACTTTGTCATTTCTGTTCTTTGGCATGACCATTAACATGGAACACAGGATTTAGGTTGAGAACCTTGATATTATCTTGGTTTTTCTTCTCTTCCTCACCCATTGTATTGAGTCAGTTACTTCTATAATTTTCCTGTATTCTGTCACTATCTCTTTATTCTGAATATAATCATGCTTATCCAGGACTTTATTACCACTTATCTGAACAATTAAAAGTCTTGACATTTCCACTCTTTCCTTTTTCCAATGGATCCTTCATATTGCTGCTGAATTAGTCTTTCTTATGTAAATATCATTCCTTTGTTCAAAACTATTCACTAGATCCATAATAACTCTAAAAAAAATCTCAGACTACTTAATTTGGCATTCAACATCCTCTACAATCTGGCCCTACCCACTCTGACCAGACATGTTACAATGTTCTCTTATATATAAATGTCCCATACTCCAAAAAACAAATAAACACAAACTAGACTATTATGTCCCTCATACTTGTCCTAAGATTTTCTATGTCTGTGACTTTGGTCATACTAGCATCTCTTCCTCTGTTCATATGTTGATATTTGAGATTCAGCTAAAATTCTGTATTCTCTACGAGGACTTTTCTGACATGTTTTGGTTAGTAGCCATCCTTTTCTCATAATTTTCACCATAGCTAGTATTTGATTTATGTATTTTTCTTATATAGCACTGGTATTCTTTTTATTGTAGATATTTTTGCAGGTGTTATAAACCCCTAGTAGACTGGAGCTCCATGAAAGTTGTGAAAGTCATGTTCAATTTTTCTTCAAATTGGATAGATCCTCAGTATGGACAAATAAATTACAGGAATGGAGGGGATCCTCCCATAAATAAGGCTGGGGATCTAGTAGAATGGATTAGCGCACCTTTCTCCCAGAACTTAGTACAATAGCACTTAATCAGTGCCAGACTCCTTTCATGCTTCAAAAGTATGTCTCCTTTACTTTTTTATTCATTGGTGGTTTCAATGGCTTAGGAAACTCCCAATGAAGAAATTTCCTTTATCAGAATAGATTGGCAACTGCTCTGTAGTGTATAGTTTTAGAGAGTAGCCCCAGGGCGTTGAGAGGTTAAAGAACTTGCCCAGAGTGAAGTAGACAGTATGTATTAGAGGTAGGGTTGAGCTCACATCTTCCAGACCCCAAGGCTAATTCTCTCTCCATTAGAGGCAGATGCCTCTTTTTTTTTTTTTAAATACCTTTACTTTCTGTTTCAGAATAGATACTAAGTATTGGTTCCAAGGTAGAGGAGTGGTAAGGGCTAGGGAATTTAGGTTAAGTGACTTGCCCATGGTCACACAGGAAATTCCTGAAGTCACATTTGAATCTAAGCCCTCTCATTTCTAGGACTGGTTCTCTATCCACTGAGTCACTTACCTTTCCTACTGACTCTTTTTTAATGAGACACATCATAGGTCTTATGTGATCTGCTGCCTGGCTATGTTAATTATCTCTCCTGTTTCACCTCATGTTTTGGTTCTTGAATCCTACAATGAAGGTTCCCTCCCCCAAAAGTTCTTACCAACCTAAAACTTACTCAAATATTGCTAAATGGTGTCAACTTGAAATGACTACATCTGCTTTGAGGACTGGATGGATGTTTATGAATTGATTGTATACATCGTATAAAATTTTGAGTGAGATATTTAGACAGCTTGTAGGGAGGGGAGAAGACAGGAATGTAAGAGATGTAGCTGTACAGGGTAATAAAGTGTCTTGTTTCTACTCATCTTAGAAGTTCATGATTACTTAATTGGCCCAATGAATCCAACAGTGGAAAGAGCATTGGAGGTAGAACAAGAGGGAGAGAAAAGGAAGGAGAGAGAGAAAAGGAGATACAAAAAGAGAAAGAGGGAGGGAAAGAGAAAGAATAATGTCTACATCATGTGTGCGTTTGCCTTACTGAAAAAGGAATCCACATTTTCTAGAGGTGAAAGATATTTTCTATTTATTCACATAGAACTATAGGTAAAGTTTCCCTATTTTTTTCCCAAGTTGACAGACTAGTTTGAAGGACTGGTATAGTCAATAAAATCATAACATTGGGAAAAAGACTTTCTGAAGCTTTGTGTTCTCTTTATGACAACTGCTAGGCAGAGAGAGCTTTAATGACTATCTTTGCCACCTTAATGGGCAATTCTGTGTGTTTCAGCAAACTCCCTTTGGTTTATCATGTTTGTCCTGTTGCTATTCACCTCAAGGAAGCATAGACTCAAAATAGGGTAGAGAGACTAACTGTTTGAATTTTGTCAGAAACAGAGGAGGACTTAAAAAAAACAACTAAGATAATGTCAGATTGACCACTTGACTATCCAACTATATGTAATGTGCTTTTGGTTTCAACTTTAAATGACATACTTAATGAGAGGAAGATTGTTCAGTTAATTAGAACAAGTGAAGTGAATATTGTTCATTAAATTTCTGTGATGTTTTCATCTTCAATGGAACTCTCTCTCTTCCTCCATTCCTCCCTCCCTCCCTCCCTTCCTTCCCCCTTCCCTCCCTCCCTCGCTTCTTCCTTCCTTCCTCCCTCCCTTCCCTCCTTTCTTCCCTCCTTCCTTCCTTCCTTCCTTCCTTCCTTCCTTCCTTCCTTCCTTCCTTCCTTCCTTCCTTCCTTCCTTCCTTCCTTCCTTCCTTCCTTCCTTCCTTCCTTCCTTCCTTCCTTCCTTCCTTCCTTCCTTTCTTTCTTTCTTTCTTTCTTTCTTCTTTTCTTTCTTTCTTTCTTTCTTCCTTTCTTTCTTTCTTTCTTTCTTCCTTCCTTTCTTTCTTTCTTTCTTTCTTTCTTTCTTTCTTTCTTTCTTTCTTTCTTTCTTTCTTTCTTTCTTTCTCTTCTTTCTTTCTTTTTTTTTCCCCTCCCCCATCTTGCCAAGGCTGGAAACACACTAACCACTTATGTTCTCACTCCCCACTGCTGGAGTTTGAACTTTCATTTTTGACCTGGGCCTATTTGTCCTTCTCTAGGAAGACTATTTCCCACCTATTCTCAGATGCTTCTCAAGTTGTGTCACATTTATTGTGGATACCCAATCAGCTTAATGTACTGCTTTTCAGAACTCTTGTACTCATTGATTCTACAAGATTCATCCTTTCTTGTAGCAGCAATTAATTATAAGCCTGCTCCATCATGTTCAGTTTATTTTCTTTCTTTTGGAAGCCTAACATCTCTCTCTCTCTCTCTCTCTCTCTCTCTCTCTCTCTCTCTCTCTCTATATATATATATATATATATATATATATATATATATATATATATATATATATATATGTAAAGGCATGAAGTATATCTCCCAAGTAATAAGGTAGTATATTTGGTGTTTTTAGTGCCCTCTCTTTATGTATACATGATGAATGTCATCTTTTATTTGTACCTACTGAAAATATTTAGAGTACCAGATTTTTATGTATGCTCTGTGTAACTATAAGTATTTATTCAAATTTCTACTCAACCCCTGCCTCAACATTAATACACTTACATCCTAATATAGAGACTTCTGAAAACAAGAAAGCTGGTGTTTTGTGCTGAGGTACCCTGTCTGACAGGCCACAGATTTACATTTCAGGCCAAAGGAAAGATGGTGATTTTCACTAGACGCTGCAATTTTCTTGCTTTCCTGGTTTGACAGAGTCCAAGTGTATTGACCTTCAGGACATGGTGCAGAACTCATCTCTTCCACCTGGCCTGCCCAAGGAAGTAAAGATATGCTCCTAGAATACTGTTGCTATGGTTAGTTTAATTTTAATTTATTGCAGAGATAGTTTTATGCATATGATTTTATAACTGTGCATGCACCTAGAGACCTCTGAAGGTCAAATAAATAATAAATGCTCATTAAGTGCTTGGTGTCTTTGCTGAGACTGGCCAACAAAGGTGTCTGTGGTGGTACTTTCATGTGGACAAGAAGGACCTATGTCAAGTAGGACCTAGGCCTGAAACAACCACATCATTTAACTTCCAGGTGCCTGAAAATTACAGGAGAATAATGTCATTTCAATCACTGCTAACTGGCCTAGATTGAAACAGAAGATTTCTTGTGGCTTAAAAACAACCATTGACTAATGTATTCAATCACTAATTTTCTGAATTCCTCTTAGTCACATGCATGGGTACAAAGAAACAGAGAGTCTGTTTCTAAGAGGAAAAGATGAGGTGAAGGTGGCCAGAAGAAGAGTCAGGGATAGAAAAGAGATGGTGTGACCTCATTCCAACAACACCCCCAGCCCCACTGAAAGGAGGAGCTTGTCATAATGTCATAAAATGATGATCAGTTTAACTCAACAAACTTTTTTTTTTTTTAAAATCCTTACCTTCCATCTTGGAATCAATACTGTGTATTGGCTCCAAGGCAGAAGAGTGGTAAGGGCTAGGTAATGGGGGTCAAGTGACTTGCCCAGGGTCACACAGCTAGGAAGTAGCTGAGGCCAGATTTGAACTTAGGACCTCTCATCTCTAGGCCAGGCTCTCAATCCACTGAGCTACCCAGCTGCCCCCTCAACAAACTTTTAAGGGCTATTATTTTCCATGTACTATAACAGATGATGGAAATTCAAAAGCAAAAATAAAATAATTCCTGTCCTCAGGAATTTCCATTTTTCTGGGATAGAAGATGGGAGAAAAGAAGATACAACATGAGACTAAGTAAGTTAATACAAAGTGCATTCAAAGAAACATGAAGCAATTTCTTAAATATAATTTCTTGGTGGGAAAGCAATTGGGACCCTAAAGAAGGACCATATGATCCAAGTGGCATGTCTGTTAGAGGAGAAATCTATGCAAATTGTAGGCATGGTTGAATCCTACCACTATATTATCTACAGCATGGCAAAGTGCAAAGACAACTAGATTTGTAATTAGAGGGCCTGGTTTGATTCCCATCTCTGATATTTATTACCTGTGTGATGTTGGACAAGTCACCTTACTTCTCTGAGGTTCGTTTTTTTTTTTACCTGAAAATTAAGTGGTTTGGACAGGATGGCTTCTAAAGTTCTTTTCATCTTATAATTAATAATCCTGCAGTTAGTGTCCCATGAAAAAAAAATGTTGTGCTCATATCTAGATAAGAATAGCTTTTCTTATTCCCCTGTGAATTTTGTTGACTGCTCTCCCCTTCAGCCAGAGGTCAGGCTAAAGTTAATATTGACTAATATCCTTCTCTACTGGAGACTGGATTGGTAGAGGGAAGAAGAAGAGACTTAGTAGTCTCCTCTCCACTTCCCCCCCCAAAAAAGTTGAACCATTGCCCTTCTATGAAAAACAGAGCCTTAATGCACTCAAAGGAAAAAAGAAAAACAAAAACAAAAAAAACCCAACAATAGCAAATAACAGTTTTGGTTAATAGCTATAATTTCACATAAGACCATGAACTTATTACTTAAGTAGGGTTTTCTACTTTACAATCTGTGTGGATATGCTGTCCTCTGTCTTGAGCATGGGGTCCCGTTAATTCATTTTAAAAAACATTTTATGACCTTATTACTCAAGTCTCAGGGCATGGATCCTGCTCCATAACCTAAACATATTTATAGCCACAAAAAGAAATCTGAGGTTGGAACCAGTTCTGTTTATTTAATTAGCTTGGAAACAATCATAAACTTCCCTAGTTTTCCCAGAAGAGAAGAAAAAAACATAATTTTAATTTTAATAGGAAATCTTTATTCTTAGAAGAAAAAACAGTGAGTCAATTATTTCATTATTCATTTTGAAATTTTGATTGGAGTTTTTTGTTTAAGAAACATTTCTAATTTAGCATGTAGATTGTAATAAGAAACTGTGATTCACAAAACACTTTCTCTTATCCCCAAATTTTCATAACTGATTATTTATGTCATTCAAATTTCATATTTCCCAAATAAAATCTAAAGTAGATCATTCCTTCCTTCCTTCCTTCCTTCCTTCCTTCCTTCCTTCCTTCCTTCCTTCCTTCCTTCCTTCCTTCCTTCCTTACTTCCTTCCTTTCTTCCTTCCTTCTTTCCTTCCTTCTTTCCTTCCTTCTTTCCTTCCTTCCTTCTTTCCTTCCTTCCTTCCTTTCTTCTTTCTTATTTTCAGTTCAAGGCTTCTTAAACCCTCAAGAAAGGTAGGGTGAGGAAAAGCATCTCATCTGTGTTTCCTCCATAAGAAGAGACATTTATCAATCCCTCAGTTTCAGGGACTAAACTCTCAGGGAATACAGACTAATGAGCCAGATAATTAGAGCCCAGAGGCATTTAGTTTGTCTTTTAAATTCAACTTCTTCCTTCCAACAAGATCAAAGTCCTTGACTTAGTGTTAGAAACACTAACTCCCTCTGACAGCTAGTTAGTTCTTGATTTTAAACCTACATTCATTCCTTCTCAAACCATTTGGGGAGAGTTGTGCTCATGTACAGTAAAGAGTTACGTTTCTCTGAGGTCTTGTGTCTTCTTGCTGGTTTGTCAAGCTAGTGAACAGTTGGAAGAAAGGCAACACAAAAATTTTAGATAACACCTGTACTGAGCTCTCATCTTTTGCCTCTAAATTTCTTTTTCACACATGCAAATGTAGACAGTAAGAAACCTCCCAGGGTTAGAACCATCCTTCATGTAAATCTCTCATATAAAAATATCCATTTCTATAAACAGATAAGTCCTTTCCACATATCCACTACTTTCATTTTGTTGCATATTCACCTGGAGGCCTACAATAGAGTTTCTTTTTTCCTTTCTCACCACTAGGGTAGCAAGGGAGATTAGATACTCAGTTGGAACTGAGTGTACATAACAAAAAGATTGAACCATGAGAATCTCTATTTCCTTGGGGGAACAGAGGTAAAAATAGCTATAAGACTCAATAGCCATTGTAAGGATTAGATACTCATTCATTGATTAGTCCCATATCACAGTCTCATTCCATTTCCTTCCCTTATCCCATCCATAGAGGACTAGATTGCTTCCCATTCTAGAACTCCATACCCAATTTTGTTGAGTCTGGGTTTTCTCTGAAATGAATATGAATCTTCAGTTCCTTATTTTTACAAGAATATGTTACTTTTGTACACTTTCATAATTCTTTAGACCAGTGATGGTGAACCTATGGCATGGATGCCAAAGATAGCACACAGAGTGCTCTCTGTGGGCATGTGAGCACCCATTACCCCCTCCCTTCAGTTCATTACAAGAAAGGCAGAAGGACTTGGGCTGAGCTGCTCCCTTCCCCCTCTCCAAAATCTGATAACATTTTTTCACATTCCCTGACCCTCTGTCTAGCACCCCCAATTGGAGTGCACTGGGATAAGGTGGATGGCACACAGGTGGCAGAGCTGGAGGGGAGCACAATGGTTAGGCCACTCCCCTCCCCTTCTCTACACTCCCTGAGGACATTCCTCACTTCACCTGCCCCTCCACCCAGCAACCCAATGGGAACTCTTTTTCCTTCCCCTCTGTGGGATAATGGGAAGGAAGGACACACTCAGCACTCAGTGGTGGGGAGGGGCATGGCACTCCATCTCTAAAAGGTTACCATCACTGCTTTAGACTGTCCAAGTGAACACTGGGGAGACAGAAGGATTTAGAAAGGAACTCCCCCCTTTTATACTATTAATTTGTTAATATGGACTAGGAAAAAATGCAGTTTTACAAAACCTCCAAGGAGTTATTTTCTTGGAAAGAATAAGATAGAGGAGAAATTATGGGACTAGGTTGTTGCACTATGGATCAGAGAAAGAGAGATTCTCTGATCCAGAATGGATGGTGACATTTGACAGGAAAGTAGGTTGACCAATTGCTAGGGCCTTTAAAGAATAGAAGGAAGTTTAATGTAAGTTGACTGAAGATCAAATGAGGTTTACATGCTCAGAATGTGATCCCTTTTCCTGGATCCTCTCTCCTCAATCTCATATTCATCCTATTGTAGACACTGCCACCAGAGAATTTTACCAAGCAAAGTTTCTATGCACATAGGCACAGATTAACAATATTTTTTTGTCAATATTTTTCTCACCTTACTACCACATCACTCAGAGTTCAGTGTTTCCAGAACTATAGTATCTCTCCTTCTTATTTATTTATTTTCTTTTTTTTTTTTTCTTTCTTTCTTTCTTTCTTTCTTTCTTTCTTTCTTTCTTTCTTTCTTTCTTTCTTTCTTCTTTCTTTCTTCTTTCTTTCTTTCTTTCTTTCTTTCTTTCTTTCTTTCTTTCTTTCTTTCTTTCTTTCTTTCTTTCCTTCCTTCCTTCCTTCCTTCCTTCCTTCCTTCCTTCCTTCCTCCTTCCTTCCTTCCTTCCTTCCTTCCTTTCCTTCTTTCTTTCTTTCTTTCTTTCTTTCTTTCTTTCTTTCTTTCTTTCTTTCTTTCTTTCTTTCTTTCTTTCTTTCTTTCTTTCTGTCTTTCTGTCTTTCTGTCTTTCTTTCTTTCTCTCTTTCTCTCTTCCTTTCTTTCTTTCTCTCTTCCTTTCCTTCTTTCCCCCTCTCTCCTTCCCTCAGTCCCATCTCTTCCTTCTGACTGCCTTTTTTTCATAAACAGAAAGAAATGGTGTCTTGCCCTAATGGTATTATCAGCAAATGAGTGTCTAGTCTATTTAGAATATTTTTCCATGGTTACATGATTCATGATTTTTCCCACCCCTCTTTCCTCCCCCTTCCTGCGGCTGACAAGCAATTGCACTAGGTTATACATATATTTTTTTCATAACCTATTTCCATGTTATTCATATTTGCAATAGAGTCATCTTTTAACATCAAAACCCTAATCATATCCCCATTGAACCACTTAATTGATCATGTATTTTTCTTCTGCATTTCTGTCCCTCAGTTTTTTCTCTGGATGTGGATAGCTTTCTTTCTCATAAATTCCTCTGGATTGTCCTGGATCATTGCATTTCTGCTAGTAGAAAAGTCTATTGTGTTTGATTGTGCCACAGTGTATCAGTTTCTCTGTACAATGTTCTTCTGGTTCTGCTCCTTTGCTCTGCATCAATTCTTTGAGGTTTTTCCAGTTCATATAGAAATCCTCCAGTTCATCATTCCTTTCAGCACAATAGCATTCCATTACCATCAGATACAACAATTTGTTCAGCCATTCCACAATTGATGGACACATCCTAATTTTCCAAATTTTTGCCACCACAAAGAACATGGCTATAAATACTTTGTACAAATATTTTTCCTTATTATCTCTTTGGGGTACAAACCTAACAGTGGTATGGCTGGATCAAATGGCAGGCATTCTTTTCAAGACCTTTGTACATAATTCCAAATTGCCCTCCAGAATGTTTGGACCAATTCACAACTCTACCAGCAGTGTAGTAATGCCCCAATTTTGCCACATCCCTTGTGACATTTATTGCTTTCTTTTACTGCCATATTGGCCAGTCTGCTGGGTGTGAGTTGGTACCTAAGAGTTGTTTTAATTTGCATTTCTCTACTCAGGAGGGATTTAGAACACTTTTCATGTGCTTATTGATAGTTTTGATTTCTTCATATGAAAACTGCCTATTTATGTCCCTTGAACATTTGTTGATTGGGGAATGGTTTGATTTTTTGTAAATTTGAGTTAGTTCCTTATATATTTGGGAAATTAAACCTTTGTCAGAGAGTTTATTATCAAAACATTTTCCCATTTTGTTGCTTTCCTTCTAATTTTGGCTGCATTCAATTTGTTTGGACAAAATCTTTTTAATTTGATATAATCAATGTCATTCATTTTACATTCTGTAATGTTCTCCATTCCTTTCCCACAGATCTGACAGGTAAACTCTTTTATGTTCACCTAATTTATTTATGTTTTCACTTTTTATATTTAAGTCATCTACCCATTTTGATTTTATCATTGTATAGGGTGTAAGATATTGATCTAAATGTAATTTTTCCCATAATTTTTTCCCAATTTTCCCAGCAGTTTTTGTCAAATAGTGAGTTCTTGTTCCAAAAGCTGGCATCTTTGGGATTATCAAACACTGTTTTGCTGAAGTCACTTACTCCCAGTCCAGTCCATTGATCCACCATTCTGTCTCTTAGCCAGTACCATATTGTTTTGATGGTCACTGCTTTATAGTTCTATTTAAGATCTGGTACTGTTAGGCCCCCAACCTTCACTTTTTTTCATCATTTCCCTTGATTTTCTTGATCTTTTGTTCTTCAAGACGAACCTTGTTAAAAAATTTTATAGTTCTATTAAAAAAAAGCTTTTTGGGGGGCAGCTGGGTAGCTCAGTGGATTGAGAGCCAGGCCTAGAGATGGGAGGTCCTAGGTTCAAATCTGGCCTCAGACACTTCCCAGCTGTGTGACCCTGGGCAAGTCACTTGACCCCCATTGCCTTAAAAAAAAAAAAAGCTTTTTGGAAGTTTGATATTTATGGCACTGAATAAGTAGATTAATTTGTTTAAGATGATCATTTTTATTATATTAGCCCATCCTACCTATGAGCAATTATTGTTTTTCTAATCATTTAGATCTAGTTTTAATTGTGTGAAAAGTATTTTGTAGTTGTATTCAAATAATTCCTGTGTTTATGTTGGCAGATAGATTCCTAAATATTTTATGGTGTCTGGCATGATTTTAAATGGATTTTTTATCTTCCTAACTCCTACTGCTGACTTTTGTTTGAAATATAAAGAAATACTGATAATTAATGCTGGTTTATCTTGTACCCTGCAACTTTGCTAAAGTTGATAATTATTTACTCTGGTCTCTTAGTTGGCTTTCTAGGATTCTTTTGACCTTAATGAGTCCCTTAAATTTTCTCTTTCTTATTTACATTTTTTGGCTTCTTTCATGTCTCATGTTTGGACTTCAAATTTTTTGTTTAGATCTGGCTTATTACTCAAGAATGCTTGGAAATTTTCTACCTTATTGAATGCCCCCCCCCACCCCCCGAAAGAATATACTCAGTATTGCTGGATCAGACTCTGGGTTATAAACATAAATTGTTTTGCCTTCCTGAATAACACATTCCATGCCTTTCAATCCTTTAATATATAAGCAGCTACGTCCTGTGTGATCATGATTTTATCTCCACAGTATTTGAATGTTTTTTTCTGGCTTTTTGAAGAACTTTCTCCATAGCTTGGTAGTTTTAATTTAGATATTATATTCCAGGAAGTTGTCATTTGAGGATTTCTTTCTGAAGATGATCTGTGAATTCTTTCAATTTCAGTTTTATTTTCTTATTTGAGGATCTCTGGGCAGTTTTCTTTGATAATTTCTTGTAGTGTGATGTTCAAGTTTTTTTTTCTTGATCATGGCTTTCAGGTAGTCCAATAATTCTCAAATTGTCTCTCCTAGATCTATTTTCTATGTCTGTTGTTTTTGAGTAAGTTATTTTATGCCCCCCCCCCCCATTCCTTTGATTCTGCTTTATTGTTTCTTGGTTTCTCATGAAATCGTTATTTTCTAGATAGTCAATTCTGATTTTTAAGAGCTGATTTTCCCCTGTCAGTTTTTGATTCTTCTTTTCTCAATTGGCCCTTTTCTTCTAGCATCACTTTCATTTCTCTTTACTACTTTTCCTCCACCTCTATTAATTGGTTTTTGAAGTATTTTTTGAGTTCTTCCAGAATCTGTGTCCAATCCATATTTGTTTTTTGGACTTTGCATGTGATTCCTTTGCTTTCACTGTCCCCTTCAGTGTCTGTACCTTTGCTCTTTGTCTTCATAAAAATTATTTAGAGTTAGGTGCTTTTTTTGTTGTTTGTTCATTGTTCCTATCTAATTATAAGTAGGCTTGTGGGATGATGTGATGGTCTGAGTGTTAAGAGCTGTGAGAGACCTCTCCCCCTGCTGATTCAATTGACCCTTGAGATGCTGATAACTTAAAGACTTGTCTCAGTTTTAGGTGTAAGCTTTTGATCTTACTCTGATCTTGATCAGGTCAGGGACTAATCAAATTTGATCCCTAGGCTTAGGCTCAAGTTTTTGGTTTCACTGTGTACTTGATCCAATCAGGCACACCCTTGATTGTCCTTTCCTGGAGCTTTACACTGAGCTATAGTAAAAAAAAAATCAATACTTTAGTACTTAGTACTATCATCCTCCCCAAAGCGTGAACTATGTCCTTATTCCAATCCCAGAGTAGAATTCCATGGGCTGAGGCTCCAGACTTGGACAAACCAACCTCCAGACCCTGAGATCCTACCTGGGAAAATAGTGGTACAAGCCAACCCATAACCTTTGAAATTTCAAACTTGTGGAGAAGTCTGGAGCCTCAGCCCATGGAATTCTACTCTGGGATTGGAATAAGGACATAGTTCACACTCATTTCTATCTCTTTTGTTACTACAAGAGAAATAAATTAATCAAGTATGCATTATTATATCAAGTAAACTTGTTCTCTAGTTAATTAAAGGGGAAAAGCAATGCAATATAAATCTAATAGCATATAGCATTCAGGTCAGACGAATTAAAATCTATTCTCAATTTACCAATCAACAAATGTTTCTGTTCTAGGGACTATGTTAGCTGCTATTAGGGAATTAAAAAGAGGTAAAAGATTCACTTCTTTCTCTTAAGGAACTTACAATCTAGTAGGGAAAATGGCATAATATAACATATGTCTATAAATGAAAAATAGGGGAAAAGTCAGAGTATTGAAAAATTTGAAATAATATAACTTAAATGACTTTGGAAATCAAGTAGGATTAGAGAAAAATGTTATAGTGTAGTTCATAATATAATATATGGTAAATATAAAAATGAATTAAGATATAAGTATGCAATATATGATAACATATGACAGAATTGAATGAGAATTAATCTGTGATTTTTGGTGAAAAGAACTGGGTTCTGGTAGGGAAGAGACTGCAGAATGGGTCAGGATGCCTTTAGTTGGCTTTTATAAACCGTTTTCTCCACATCACTTCCTGTCTCTCTGATTTCTATTTCCTTTCACTGGGGTGGTCTATCACATCACAGAAACTAATCAGAGTTTCTTAATTGGCCTGGCACTGTCCAGGGAACAGTGCCTGTGGGATTCACCTCCCATCCTCTGGTGGTGTGAAATTTTATCAAAAGGATTCTAAAGTTCCTGACTGATTAAGTTAAAAGGGTGGAACACCCCAATTACTTAATTAAGATAAGACAAAAAAGAAATTCTCTTTCCGAAGTGATAGAAAGAGAAACTCCTTTTAAAATAAGCACAGATAGAATAAAATACTTTTGAGTATGTCTGCCAAAACAAATCCAGCAACTACACAGATAAGTTAATTGTTTGTAGAAAGACAGAGACAATTGAATTAAAATGACAATTCTACCTAAATTAATCTAGTTATTCAATGCATACCAATCAAATTACCAAAAAATTATCTTATTGAGCTAGAAGAAATAAAAATGTAAAGGAAGTCTAGCAGTATCAAATTTTAAACTATTATAAATCTATAATTACCAAACTTATCTGGTGCTGGATAAGAAATAGAAAGGTAGATCAGTGGAATAGAACAGATATACAACAAATAGCAGCAAAAGATTATAGTAATCTTGCATTTGACAAAATCTCAGATCCAAATTATTGGGATAAGAAATCACTATTTGGTAAAAATTGTTGGGACAATTGGAAAGTAGTTTGGCAGAAACTAGGTAGAGACCTATATTTTACATAATTCACTAAGATCAAAATAGATACATGATATAGGCATAAAAAAACATATAAGCAAATTAGAAGGAATATTACCCATCAGACATATGGAGAGGAGACAGAGAGCCCTGAGATATAAAATGGATAATTTTGAGTACATTAAACTGAATCATTTTTGTAAATATAAATTATGCCAAGATTAGAAGAAAGGCAGAAAATTTGGAAAACTTTTCACAGAGAGTTTCTCAGATAGATGCCTCTCAGAGAAAAAGTTCTCAAATTTATGGGGATCAAGAATCAACCCCCAATTGATTATTTTTTCAAACCCTTACCTTCCATCTTAGAATCAATACTGCGTATTGACTCCAAGGCAGACACGTGGTAAGGACTAAGCAATGGGTGTCAAGTGACTTTCCTAGGGTCCCCAAGCTGGGAAGTGTCTGAGGCCAGATTTGAACCTAGGACCTCCCATCTCTAGGCCTGTCTCTCAATCCATTGAGCTACCCAGCTGCCCTCCCCCAACTGATTATTGGGCAAAAGATATGAAGTTTTCAGATGAAAATATCAAAGCCATATATAGGTACATAAAAAAACCCCAACAACTTTAAATCACTACTGATTAGGAAAATGCAACCCAAAACCATTTTGAAGGATCATCTTACATTCATCAGATTGGCAAAAATGACAAGAAGGAAAATGACAAATGTTGGAGGAGATGTGGAAAAGTGGGGACACTAATAATTCATTGGTGGAAATGTGAGCTGATCCAACCATTTTGGAAAGCAATTTGGAATTATACCTAAAGAGCTATAAAACTTTGTATATTTTTAGACACAGTAATAATATTGCTGGGTCTATTTCCCAAGAAGATTTGGGGAAAAGATCTTATATGTTCCAAAATATTTACAGCAGCTCTCTTTGTAGTAGTGTATTCCCTTTGTGGTTGTCAAATGTAATAATTAAAATTGGTGGCCAAAATATAATAATGGTTAAAAAATGAATTGTTGTTGCCATATATAAAATTAACTTCTCAAGTCAAAATGTTGTTAGTAGCTCTTAATAATTTAATTTAGCATAAATATAGCAAAAGGAGGAAAATGTATGAGGGAAATCGAAAATATTTGCTAGCCTACTACCACCTTATAGCTCATATTTGAAGAAATTCAGTTTGCTCCCCGACAAAGTTCCAATCTCCACATGGAAGTCCAGTAGGCTCTTCAACAAGGGTCTGACCAGTGTAAGTCTCTTTCTTCCCGAGAACCTCTTTCTTTAACCTGACTCTCCAATGCTGAATCTATCTTTGTAAAGTACCTCTCAGAATGAATCTTGGAAAAAAGCCTTCTCTTTATCCAAAGTCCTCCTAAAATGCCCCCTCAGGAGTCCTTGGGCTGGCTTTTTATAAGCAGTTTCTCCATGCCACTTTCTATCTCTCTCCTACTTCACAGGAACCAATCACAGCCTCTCAATTTGTCTGGCACAACCCAGAGGGCAGTGCTTATGGTCTTTGGGGATATGAACTTTTTCTAGTAAAAGGCTCTTACTAACTAAGTGTGAAAGGAGTACTTCAAATTCTTGATTGATTAACTTAAAATAAAGAGAGTTTGCCTCAGCCACTTCCTAGCTGTGTGACCCTGGGCAAGTCACTTGACCCCCATTGCCTATTCCTTACCACTCTTCTGCCTTGGAGCCAATACACAATATTGACTCCAAGACGGAAGGTAAGGGTTTAAAAAAAAATAAAGAGAGTTTTAATTTCTCTTTCACAGTAGCAAAAAACTGAAAATTGAGGAGATGTCAATCAGTTGGGGAATAGCTAAACAAATATTAGTATATGATTATGATGAAATGTTACTGTGCCAAAAGAAATGATGAATGGATTACTTTAAAAGAAACTTGGGAAGAATTATATGAAATAATGAAGAGTGAAATGAATATAACCAAGAGAATATTATATACAGCTACAGATTTAATTTTGAATAATAACTCATGGATGTTCACCTCCAGAGAATGAACTGAGAAATGGAAACATAAAAGACATAATTTATAATTTTTTCCAAATGATGCCTTCTGTGGTGTGGGAAGGGGAGGAACAGAGGGACTGAATAAATAAATAAATAAAATTTCTAAAGCAAAAAATTAATTCAATCTCAAATGTCAGATCTTTCTCTTAAGATTTATTGAGTATGAGTGCAAAATATGGGCTAACTAGTTTGTTATTTCTCACATTTAAGAAATTATTTGTCTATTTCCCTTTCTCATTATGTTTCTTGGATAGTGTATTTTATAGCACTTAAATACAAGTCATCATTAGTAATTGTATATTAGTAATTGTAGCCTACCATACTTCTCTCCATTGTTCTTTGGGTCCTTTGCAATTTTGATTTGTTAGAAATTATAGTTTTCCATGATACTTTACTGTATAACATTTTCTCCCTTCCTCCTCCCTAAATATTAGCACTAAAAGATAATTTTTGTGTTTAGGAACAATTTAGGATTTCTAAAAACACTGTAATATCCTAAATGTAATTCATTTTCACTTTCTCTCCTATTTACTTCTCTCCTAAGCTCATTGTCCATCAATAGAAGAAGTCATCTACATTTATCTTCTCCACTTCTTTGAATCCTCATTTTTCAATTACCTAAAATGGTTTCCAGGTCCACAACTTGACTGAAACTAAATTCTCCCTAAATTCAACAACAGTCAGTTAATTATTGAACCCTATCACCTTTTCTCAGTTCTCTTTTGCATCTCTGCAACACCATTGGCCACTCTATTCTTGATACTCTCTTGTTCCCTGGCTTTTGTGACATTACTTCCTTCTAAATCTTCTCCAACATATCAGATTAATCTTTTTCAGTTTTCTGTCGAACAATCAACAAACACTTCTTATTCATCTAATGTGTTTCAGACACTGTGTTAATAGGTGCTGGAGGTACAAAGTCAAAAATGAAACTATTCTTGCCCTCAAGGAACTTGCACTCCCTCCCGTGACACAACTTATGCATAAAGATTTCATTCAAAAGTGATTGATATATTGAGCAACAATTTGAGCATCTACTTATATGTATGATTTCATCAGTGAGAAATGGAAAGTATATAAAAATGAATTAATAATTCACAATCTTCAATATTTATAATGCTCACTTCCCATATTCAGGTCTTTTTCAAGTTAAAGTGCTACATTTATTATACATCTTCCAGGGCACTAAGAGGGATGATTCCCCCACTCTACCTTCTACTTTTCCCCCAAACTTCCACCAAGCAAGCCCTAGAGGTATGGATAGAGTGCTGGGAACCAGGGTAAACAGCAGCCCAAAGTGAAGGATGAAACTACTATACCATATTCAATAAGATAGGAACAATGCAAAATTCCACATTTTTGAAATCAATTCCAGAGTGGTTACCTTCCCCAGTGTGGGCACTTAAAGATGTAAAATCTTAGCTATATAAAAATATTAATTTCTGCTGGGAGCCATCAAGACCATGCTGTTTGACATGGCCCATGTGGAAACTGAGGACTGCAAAGCAGCCTTCAGGAAGGATGGAAATACTCACTGAAACCCCCCACCTCCATAAGTGACTTTCATTAGTAACATCCCTTTATTATTGGAATTGCCATGATTATCATTCTTACTTAGCCCCAGGAAAAATAGATGAAAGCATCATTCTTGCAGGGTTAATATAGATATCCCATTCTGTCCCCCCAGGATATTACTAAAAGAGCCCACTTACAAAACTAAACCTAAGGATTCTTATATACCCACCTAGATAGGACCCTCCTTTCTAGGTATAAAAATTTCTGGTAAATCTATGCTCTGAATTCCTTAACCTATATCTGGGTCATGTTGATTCTACCCACTGATCCTGCCCTTAGCAACAATGTTTCATAGACTATGTCCCTAGGCTTCCTGTCTATTGTTAGGTTCTATGGAAACATGTATGTTGAGAATGAAACTGTGTGCCAAGTAGATGTGTGATCATGA
This sequence comes from Monodelphis domestica, assembly GCF_027887165.1. Taxonomy (NCBI): domain Eukaryota; kingdom Metazoa; phylum Chordata; class Mammalia; order Didelphimorphia; family Didelphidae; genus Monodelphis; species Monodelphis domestica. The sequence goes on from NC_077230.1 coordinate 171,121,052, forward strand.
GGGTATAAAATAAAGCCAGGCCTCAGCCAAGGTGGGGCAGTTTATCCTGTGAAACCTGTGCTTCAGGTTGATGCGAAAGCTGTGTCCCATCCAACATTTTGCTGGCACTGTCCCACCTCCAAGACCCCATCCCTTGTGGGAGACTGGCCCACCCCACAGCAAGTTTCCTTGAATGACTCATTCTCCTAGAGTTTTAGAGATATAAAGGTTTAATGAAAATTTCTTCTAGTTTAAGCCTTAGTATCTAGAATGTTTAGTGTCAACTGAAGCCAGTTACTGAATAGATATGAATTTCCACCTAAGTTCTGATATCTATATCTTTACCTCCGGGAGCTTCTATGAAGCAAAGATGATATGAGCATGGTCTTCCAAGGATAATTTGGGGATAGAGGTTCCACTTGTAGGTACCTCATCCCATGGAATGTTGCACTTTTTTTTTTGCATTTATCAACTGATAAATTTCAAGACATTAAGAGGAAAATAAACACTGACTGTACAACTTAAATTTTATTTACCTATTATACAGGTCAATGTTGGGTGCAGTAGAAATTTTGAGCATTCTATTAACTACTGTGGACCAGAAGGGTGAATTAAAAAAGAGATTATCTGTTTTATCTAATAGTTTGGAGGATGGGGGTACAATATATTAAAGAGAAGAGGGAAAGCTATGTAGCACACTGGAGATGGAGCATTGATCCTGAAGTCAGAAAGACCTGAATTCAAATCTGTCTTCAAACATTAACTAACTATATAACTCTGGGCAAGTCACTTAAACATTGTTTGTTTCAGGTTTCTCCTCTGTAAAATGGGGAGAATAGCACCTACCTTACAAGGTTGTTGTGAGGATTAAATGAGATAATAATTAAAAAGTACTTAGTACAGTGCCTGGAACATAGTAAACAATATATAAGTGTTAGCTATTGTAGCATCAGTAGTAGTAAAAAATGTTCAGTTCAGTAATTCTAGAATACATTTTGTCATAGAATACCCAGTTTTTTTGTAGTCTAGGGAATACTGAAGTTTGGGACTCTTTAAAATGTGGGTGTTAAGCTGAAAATATATTGCTCATTAGTGAAAACATTCCCACATGCAAGCTATTTCCACCCAATTCAATAGAAGTTAATAAATAATTCTGAAATAGTTTTTCTTGAATGAGGACACAGAAAACAGCAGCCAGTTGATCCTTCAAATCTATGTCAATCCTACTTGTGCCAGGCCTAGTTACAGGGAACCATTGCCCTTGCATTTGACCTGGCATTCTGGGAGTGCCAGGTGATCCTTTCCTTAGCCCCTACATCCTGATACACAGGGCTTCAGTCCAAATCTTTCAATTTATGACCAACTTGCCATCTGTACTGGAACTTTTATAACTGTACTAATTCTCTCGATGTCAATAAAGGTCTCCCTTTTACCCACTGTAGCTATAATATTTGGAATGATGATAAATAATGCATTTCTGATAACATATTGAGGCTATTTGTGTGACGGCAACTTAGCTAACTTGGCTCAAGGTGAAAGGCTTTACCAATCTGAATATGTTACCCATTCTTGGCATTAATTTCTGAAAAGATATGAGAGTTTTTGGTGGCCATTAGTGTGAGGTAAATGGGATAAGGAGGAGAAGGGAGGTAGTTGCCACAAGCTGTCTCAGTGACAGGAAGGAGGTGCAACTTCCTCATTAATGAAGAAGAGAATGACTACCAAAAACATTTTCAATATGCATAATTTCATACATGACCAATTTTCTGTCATCTTAAGCATGGAGTTTACATATTTCTGTTTTCCTTTCTAAAGGGGAAAGACATACATTTTGTGTTGTCTTAATGTTACTTCCTCCATTCAGAAGTAAAAAAAAATTAATTTCTCAAATATTCAGTTCTAATAATTCTTGGTTACCTAGACAGATATTTGGAAACTACAAAATAAAGGCTTTGTCTTTTCTTCTGTATTGTTCTCCTTATAGTAGTTGGGAAAATAAGACAGATGGAAGTTGTTGTTTTTCTTTTCTTGAAAAGAGAGAGAATCATGGCTTGTTGCTTCATTTCTTTTCCATTTTTACTTCACAGTGGGTTCCCCCCTCCAAGGCCCCCATTACCCCTGAACACACACACATTGTATGCAATCGCCAGAGAGGTCTGAGAGAAGCAGCATCTGTGTGCTCAGGAACAGCTTTTGAGCCTTCTCTATATGCCTCTTTCACCTGCTAAGATGCTCTACTGACCCACAATGCAATTAGGCAGTAATGTTTTGTAAACCTTCCTATTAAAATGAAACGACCATAATCTAGAGGAGTAGGGATCTTCATCCCCTGAGCATTCCACTTTACAGAGCATCTCTGGGCAGACACAGTGGCTTATTCCTCTCTGGTGTGCTGACACCCTGTGCTCAGGAAGTTTCAGTTTGATTCCCAGCACTGCAAAACAAATTGGGAATCATAAACCCTGGTACATAACAGTGGTTTTCCAGCTCAACAGTAGATACTCAAGGCAAGGAACAGAGAGAGAGGGCGGGGGAGAGAATCACCTCTTTGTATCCCACAAACCTTTCAAATGTCCTTACAAGGATTTTGAGTGTATTTCTGCCAATATCAGCAATGGTGAAGTTCACCTTCACTACAATCTAATTCCAGCACTAACTGGCAGTCTAGCACTAGTGAAAATAACATTCCGGTTTCCTCCATGACCTTAGTCCCGACATGATAACGGGAGCCCTCAACAACTCATTTCTAGCTTGGAATTCTTGATGGTTTATTTAGTTTGACTGACTGTTGGAGATTGCTATTATGAATACAGTTGCTAGGGAAGGACTGCCATAGTGCTGTTTGGCTTTTAAAGGGGTCAGGATTTTGCAACATCTCAAATAACACTTATGGCTTAATGTCTGCAAACAATGCAGCATTTAACATTTACTATGCATGAAGAGGATCATAGTTCATAATTTATTATTCAAAAATTATGTAAAATATTTTTATGATGGAATATGAAGAATGTGCTCAAAATATTCATGTGGATAAATAACCCATAGTAATTTTATCTTAAAACATCAATATGTAATCAAAGAGGCTTTGGGGGCTTTGTATGATGAAGCCAAATTTAAATGTTTGAAAATTCTGAACTTTAAAATCCTTCAGGTGAATTGAGCTGATTTGTGTTATTTCCCAAAGTTAATATCTTCGTGCCTCTTACTCCCTGATAGTTTCATTGTCAATGGCAATAAATGGTTTTGACTTGCCTGTCAAACAGAAGCCCCCAAAGCTCTAAAATTCAAGAGATCTATGTACTGGCTCGATTTGTCTTCTTCATAAGCTCTGGTGTTCTATCTGACATTTTATAAAGTCTACTGATGATAAACATTGGTCCAAATGCACTTCAGAGATTTGCTAAATCCTTCACCAGTGAAACTGTGACAAAGCAATGTGATATGATGGAAATTCCATATTCAATAGTGTGTTATTTCCTAATTTGTAATTTGGATCTAATATCTTCTACCAAATGGAAGAGCACTAATATTAAGAGACTAGTTTTATTAGTAATGGATCTGAGTGAGGAGAATGGGATCTCATCTGAATGAAATGAAAAGATGCTGTTGTATGACTGAGACATACATTATAAACTATTACAAAGATTGGAAATGAAAATCACTTAGAGAGCAATGGAGATGATGATGGTGGATTTGTAAATATTGCATTATGTTATAAACAAGGAATTATTTAAAAAAAGTAAAGGATGTAATCACAGAAATGCCTAAACAAAAAAGTGATAGACTATTTACATTATGAGTGTAAGATAATCAACAGATAGTTCGTGTATAGATAATCCTTAAATAAATTGTAAAATATTTTAAAATATATCATTTATTTAAGGGACATAAAAAAGAGAAAAATAGGATGGAGAAGCATGGGTAGGTTGTGATTTGAAGAGATAAAAGGAAATACTCGAGCTAAGAAGATCACAGATCTATTGGAAAGAATATTGTAATATATTTAGACAACAAAAGAAAATCAGAACTTTCATTTGAATCCACAAACATTTATTAAATACCATCTAAGTACAAACCTTTATACTAAATGCTAGATATACAAATACTATGCAAAACTGAAAGAATTACTAATTTTAAAGAATTTGCATTGTTTTGGAAAACTTTGCCTATAGTTAAACATCACTAGCAATTAGGGAGGTACCTCAAATACTTTTAAATATGGCATACATTAGTAAGTGAGCTTATAAAGTAATAATCAAGACTACCTTATAATTTTATCCACTTTACCCATGTATTTTGGAAAGTCCATCTTCACTTTGTTATTTAATAGTATAAACTGCAAAAGAAATAGGGGTAGGTATCTACCTGGATAGTGGATAGAAAGCCAGACCTGAAGATAAGAGGTCTTAGGTTCAAATCTGTCCTCAGACACTTCCTAGTTGAATTGCCCTGGGGAAGTCACTTAATCTCAATGACCTAGCCCTTATTGCTCTTCTGCCTTGGAATTCATATTTAGTAAGGATTGTAAGATAGGAGACAAGAGTTGTTTTTTGGTTGTTTTTTTTTAACTGAAAAGGAATGAAGAGTCACTTTTTCCTCTCTGACTTCATTTTCTTCATGTGTAAAATGCAGAGAGGGAATGGATGAGATATTTAAGGGATTTGTATATCATAGGCAGAATTTTTAAAAAATTGTTTCTGTTTTTTGATGTGAACCATGGGAGTTTCTAATCTTTATTGATCCTTCTCTGGATTGGGACTAAGAGTAGGACCATCATGGTATGTGGCCAAAGATATGTACTCAATTGATTAAATTCAATTTTATTCAATTAAAAAAAAACTCCTATGAAGAACATACTACATATAAAGCACTGTTCTAGAAGCTGGAGATACAAAGACAGAAAAGAAAAAAGGCACCTCTTCACATTTTAAATTTAATTTAGGGATTATCTCTACATATAAAAATAATTTTAGAATGAGGGCACTAATAACTGTCTGGATCAGGCAAAGCATAACTCAGGGGGACATACTTAACCCTTAAAGGAAGAAAAAGATTCTGAGAGGCAGAGATGGGCAAGACATATATTCTCTGCCTCTGTGAAGGATCAGAGACAGGACATGGACTTTTGAGCTCAGGGAATAGACAGTAGTCACAGAATCAGATTTTCAGAGATCGAGGTCCTTACTTTAGGAACCTTCTAGAAATTTTAGGAAACTTCTAGGAATTAGATCCCTTAAAAGAATCCCTTCTATAATCTACTAGTCAACTCTTCTCAATAGACCTCCAATGAATGTGGGGCCCCATATGCTCTTCAGATTCATTGCAGGGGGCCTGGGAGGGGCACAGTTCCCAAGTTCTATCTGTGCATTGGAGAGATTTATGAAAGGTGGTACTCTAATGATTTAAAGAAGCCCTTTTCTGTATATATTTGATATACAGTGGAGTGCCAACCCCTACTTAAAGAACAAAATCCAGATATGAAGGGCACAAGGAAAACAGATCTTCCATGAAGAATCCCCTATTTTCAGAAGCAGTTCATTACAGTTCTGATGACCCTAATTATTTAGAAGTTCTTTATATCAAGCCTAAATTTACCTCTTTACAACTTTTATGGATTCTTCCAGTAATGGAGCCAATCAATTCCAAATTCTTCTATGTGACAGCCTCCCAATACTTGAAAATGTTTTTTTTCAATCTTCGTGTTAAGTATTCCTAGTTCTTTCAGCTGATCCTCATGTGGCATGAATGTGAAGTCTTCCACCATCTCATTCATCTTCCTTTGTTTACTCTCTAGTTTATCATGTTCCTTAATAAAATGTGTTATCATGAATATAATGAAGAGACATGAATATAACAGATGTAGCTGGACCAGCATATAGTACATTGGGACTATTTCCTTCTTCCTAGAAACAATATTTCCATTATTTCAGTCCTAGATAATGTTAAGTTTTTGGCTTTACTATCAAATTGTTGCCTCTCACTGATCTTGCATTCCACAGTTCCACTCACCTAAGCATCCTTTTTTCAGAAGAATAATTGCCTACCCTTTCCCCTCTTAAAATTAGGAAGCAAATATTTTTAGGACAAGTGTAAGATTACCTCTATCTGTATTAAATTTTGATTTACATTCTGTCAGATGTTCTAGCCTGTCAATATCTTTTAGGGTATGAGTTTTATCATTCAATTTATTAGCTATCCCTTCTAGCTTTGTCTTCAATGTAAAATGAGCACAACAGGGGGTATAGGAATAAGAAAGAAGGTTAGAAAAGTAGCTCACAGTCAAAAAATGGAGAGAAACAAATTTCAGATTGTGGAGTTTATATTTTATTGGAGATGCAATAGGGAGCCATGGATAATTTTTGACCACAGGATTTTATTTTATCTCTACCTCAAAGAGGTTAATTTGGCAATTGTGTTGATGTTAATATAAAAAGGAAAGACTTGAAAAAAAGAAACCCAAGTTAGAGGCTATTGCAATAATCTAGGTTAAAAATTATGTGGCCTGGAGCAATGATAGTATTTAGGGAGGTTGAAGGAAAGGCAATGGATCTGAGAGATCTTGTAGAGTGATATTAAGAACTAATATTAAGCTTTTAAGCTACTGACTTGGCAACTGATTATATAGAGTATGGAATGAGGAAGAAAGATTTTTAATTTAGAGAGGATTTCTCTGACCCTCTGACTTTTTTTGGCAATTGCTTCATTATCTGTTTTACTGTCTTCTCCTCAAAGTTGTATAAATTCTGGAAATGTCATTTTCCATAAGTATAAAATAAAGTGATTAAGCTCTTTGACTTCTGAGATTGTAGGATTCAGTGTTGCTGGTGGTAATTGGTGGCAGGTAGAGTATTATGGTCCACTTTATTACAGTCTGATTGTCCTAAAGCTTAGTTCTGACCATGTTACTTTACCATTCAATATATACCAGTGACTCCTTATTACCTCCAGTAAAAATACTGAATCCTCTATTTGGCTTTTAAAGACCTTCATAACTTACTCTTCTTATACCTTTCCAGTCCTCTTAAACCTTGTTTCCCTTCATTATCTGTAAGATTCAGTGTCAGTGGCCAACTTGCTATTCCTCCCTCAAGTACTATCTTTTGACTATGCATTTTCACTGGCTGTTTCTCTTGACTGGGATTATCTTCCTCATCTTTCTCCTGGTTTTCTGGCTTCCTTCAAATTATTAGCTAAAATATCATTTTCTGGATAAAGTTTTTCCTGGTCTCCTTTAATGCTAATACCCTCTCTAAGATTATCTACAAAATAGCCAGCATTTCTTGTTCTTACACAATTGTTTGCATGCTGTCTCCATCATTAGACTGTGAATTCCTTGAAACTAGAGGCTATTTTTTTTTCTTTCTTCGTGTTTCTAATGCTTACCTTACTGTCTGGTACAAAGCAGGTACAAAATGCTTGTTGACTACTATGGGAATGACCAGAGAATAGGATATATTTTGTAAATAGGAAACAACAATTGCTGGTTTAGAAAATAGAGAGTTTATGATGAGATCAACAATTAGGTCCATGAAACAAACAGAATTAGCAATCTAAGTCCAAAAGAGGGTCAACAAAAACTGGAAACCAGATGTATCAAGGAAAAGTACATGAGCTCAAATAAAGAGTTTTTCATAATTTGTTACACTCAATAAACCAAATGTCCCCTTAGGTCTTTAAGCCAGGTTGTCAGAGGCTAGCTAGCCTCATCTTTCTTGTTATTTTGGATGAATTATTCTACAGATGGCTTCCACACTAATTCTACTAATGCCCTCCATCCCCCAGAATATAGTTGTGTTAGGACGGTCACTGAACCAGAGCATTTGTGCCTTTGTTGTAACATTAAAAAAAAACAAAAATACAGCAGGCAGCTGGGTGGCTCAGTGGAGAGAGTCAGGTCAAGAGACAGGATGTCCTGGGTTCAAATCTGGCCTCAGATACTTCCTAGCTGTGTGACCCTGGGCAAGTCATTCAACCTTCATTGTCTGGCCCTTACCACTCTTTTGCCTTGGAACCAATACCCAGTATAGATTCCAAGATGGAAGGAAAGGGTTTTAAAAAATATAATAGACTTGAAGCTAGAGAATCGAGTTTCACAAACAGATCTGGCACTTTCAATCTATGTGATCTTGGGGAATTCAATTGACCTCTTTAGGCATCAGTTTCTAATATTTAAAATAAGAAAGTTGGACATGGATGAAGATCCATGTAAGAAGCTGAAGAAAGAGCTATCAGAAAAGTAGAGGAAGATAGCATAATCATGAAAATCTAGGAAAGAGAGAATATGTAGGGAAAGAAGGTGTTCACCCATTCCAAATGCTACAGAGAGGTCAAAAAGAATGAGGACTGAGAAAAGACAGTCATATTTAGCAACTGAGAGATCATTGGTATCTTTAAAGAGAGCAGTTTCAGTTGAATAATAAGGTCAGAAGGCAAATTGCAGAAGGTTTAGCAAAGACCAGCACCTTGGTTTTGCATATTGGCAAGCAAACATAATATAAAAATCCTGGTGCCTGCACTGAATTTCAGCCAGTGCTTCTCCTTGCAAATCTAATCCCTTCATTGTATAGTTGAGAAAACCATGTGCTAGAAGAATTGGTCCTTGCCCAAGGTAATATGTGCAGCAGAGGCAAACTGCCATTAGATTCGGTGTCTCTTATTTTTCAGTTAAATGGTCTTTCCATTACCACCCTATAATGTACTTGGTGATTTCCTTTTATTACTATTATTTAAATTTTTTCAAATTTTGAATTATGGGTTTTGTTTGCCCCCAAATTACATTTTAAAACTTGAATTACTGGCTTCCATTGACTTTAATTAAACTCATTATGACTTCACACGTCTGGCACTTATTTAAAAATGCAACTTTTAAAGTGAGCCAAGTGGCTTAATTCAAGCCTTCTCAGCATGTATTCATAGCAAACTGTCCTGGACCATAAGACACCAGCAATATGTTTCTTTGATATGGACTGATTAAAAAAAATAAAATGCATGTCATTATGCTTTATCCTTTACTAAAAAATATACCCTAAGTGGATGTGATTTAGATGGAATGATTTGGCAGAAAAGATTGTAGCATTGTCATACTTTCTGCAATTTGTTGGTATACTAAACAAGGGAAAGTATAGGTTAGACAAGTGTATTGCGTTCATTTGCATTAATGTTACCATGATGCCCAAACATCAGAGCAGAAAGTGAAAGGATTGGGCAATCACCCATGTTTCATTTGCATTAGGCTAAACATCTGCAGAAATAGAACTATCCAGATGGTTGATTAACTTTGCATCCAGATGTTTGGCATTACATCAAAATAGCCAATAAATCATGGCTTTTGAAGCAACATGTGATAGTAACAATACCTTTAATTGTCCTCTTATGATCTTGATGATATGTTCAAATCAGACAATAATCTTTTACACTGAGGTGGTATAGTGGAGAAAGCCATAGACTTGAAGTAAAAAAAGATCCAAATTTGAATCCTGCTCACACATTACTAGCTGTGTGACAAGTCATTTCCCCAGTCAGTCTCAGTTTCCTTATCTATTAAATGGGGATAGTACAAGCATCTACCTCTGAGGGGTTTTGTGAGATTATTTGAGATGAAATATGCTGACTTGTAGGCAAACCCTTCAAGCACTATATGAATGCTAGCTATTATTGTGATCATTAACATCTGCCACACTCACTGCTTAATCCATGTCTATATAGAATGAGACTTTTTGAAACCTTTGAATCCACACATGCCATTTGTTCTTAACAACCTCACCCCCTGTGAGGTAGGTAGGGATTTTTATCCTTAGTTTACACAAGATTTCTCCAAGTCATCTAGCAAGGTGGACCTAGAAAACCCTTGTCATCTTATTCTTGGTATGGCCATCTACATTTTGAACCAATGTGCCTTTTCGTCTCTCTCTGCTACCTCTGACCAAGCTATTGGTGCCTGTAGGCAACTGCATATAGCCATAGTGTTATTGGATAGTGGAGTGGACTTAAGGGAGACTATTGATGGCCGTTTGGGCCAGGAGCCAATGTGCCATATTGGAGGCTTTAGTGCTTTACCCTCTGGCAAATGTACCAAAGGGTACTAACTCCTGCTATAAAGAACATCTCCCTACAAAAGACATCAGGTTTCTACAACCCACTGCGCCTGCAGATTAGGTATTTTCCAAGAGAAGTATATACTTTGCAAAACAAATAGTCATGTTCTCTAACTTAAACCACCCATACCTATGGCCCCATAATGCCACTGACCTTTTAAAATCACAACAATTCTCACAGAACATTAAAAAAATCCTCAAAAACTCCTAAATTTGCCTTATGGTTTTAATTAAATTTTATAAAGATTCTAGGACTTTAACTGGTTGCACTACTGAGAAAGATTCAGATATCAGTTGATATAATCCAGTGCCTATAGGTGTGCCTACAGTAGCATTTCAATAAAGCAACATTTTATTCCTCCATTGAAACATCTTTCATTCTTAAAATCAAAACCATTGAAAAATATAAACAAAGGGTAGATTTTATGCAGTAGTCTGAATGGCAATATTAAACATAATTTAGTTTTTAGTATATGTTTGCTTGTAAAAAACATCGTAGTTTTAGAATATAATTTATTCTATATTTATAAATTATTGGTGCCAAGATTTTCTTCTTATAATCTGTAATTTAGTGTCAATCCTCTAAGATTTGGGGTTCAGATGGTCTAAATTTGATGCTAGAAACTGACTCTAAAAGAGTCATTTTTCTCCCTTCATACAATTTTTCTAATCTGGAGATAATCTAGAATGTAATTTGTGTCTCAGTTTCTCCAAATGTGGAGAAAAGTGGTCCTAATTTTTATACAAGGACTCAAGGTACTAAATGCATATTAGTTTTAGGCAAACTTTATTTCTGTCAGCCAGAGACAGCTAGATGGCACAGTAGATAGAGTGCCAGAGTCTAGAGTCAGAAAGGTTTCTCTTCATGTGTTCAAATTTATCCTCAGACACTTACAAGCTATGTGACCCTGGGTGAGTCATTTAACCCTGTTTACCTTCCTCATCTGTAAAATAAGTTTGAGCAGGAAATCCCAAAACACTCCAGTATCTTTGTCAAGAAAACCCCAAATAGAGTCATGAAGAGTTAGACATGACTGAGGAACAACAAGACTTTATTCCACACCACAGAAAATTTAAAAAAAATGCAAGATCCTTAGAATTCCACAAAAACTGAGAATATAGAACCCTCTTAAATGATCCATTAGGCTTTTCCAAAAAAGAAACAGAAGCTGGAGTTAATTTGGGCAAAATCTTTCATTATTTCAATGAGTCTCTTTTTCTTATAGAATCTTATATCACCCCTCTAAAACTTATGTCACCATCCTGTAGTTTAGGCCCCCTTGAAATACATACTTTAGGAGCTACCGAGAAAACAACAAATGTCCTGTCTCATTGGATTTGTCTTGTTTAACTAATGTACTTGTTTAATGTAGGATTCTGGAAAGAAACTATGTGGATAATCCTCTTTTTCAAAGACAGGAGGGGGTCTGGTCTCACAATTTTATAGACCAAGGTGTGGTTCCTTTGATAAGGTCACTTTCCCCATCTCTAAATCATCAACTTCCTAATGTCTTAATAGGAAGGACACTTGCTGATAGCAAGATATCAATGGGCTATATAGTCTCTCAAAAATGCCCTTCAGATGACTTCAAACAAAGGTTCACATTTAAAAAAACATTTTTAAAAAGGATTTCATGATACAAAGGAATCCATGATATAATAAAAATTCAAGAAATACTACTAAAAGGCTTACATAAAAAAAGAAAAAAAAAAGAAAAAAGGTCTTTTTTTTACATGTCACAACAGGAAAGACTTCATCTAAAGAATGGTACCTGAGTTGAGTTTCATGAAAAAACCATGGTATCTGAGAGGTATCTGAGAGTAAGAAAGGGGAGTATTCAAGGCATGGAGGTTGGGGGGAGTTCAGTCAGCATCAAGGAAGAAAAATCAAATATCATCAATGGGAGAAAGGGAAAATACTAGAAAGGAAGAGTTAGGTTACAAAAAGATTTAATTGCCTACACACACACACACACACACACACACACACACACACACACACACACACATTCTATGCCCCACAAAAAGGAGCTTATTTAATCATTTTTTCTTCTTTAAACATTTATTGTTAAGGAAAAAAGAAAACAAAAAAGTTTCCCATTTCCATTCATTTTTTAAAGAACACTTAATGTCACTAGTTAATGATTTTTATATAAAATGTCTACTACTAAAATGTTAGAACTTTGGTAAATAATTTTGGTGTCATTTTTGTATTAATTCTAAAGATAAAAGCAAACAATGGTGAAATGGTCATACATGCAGTTTAGGAAAATCATTTTGGTGACTGTGAAGTAAGGATTGGATTGGGGAAAGGTTTGAGATCAGTAGACCAAAAAGCACACTATTGTAATGAATGATAAAAGCTTAAGCTAAGATGGGGCAACTCTGTGGTGCAGTGGATAGAGCATAGGACCTGAAGTCAGGAAGACTCATCTATCTGAGTTCAAATTTGAGCTCAGAAACGTACAAGCTTATTAACTTGGCAAGTCACTTAACCCTGTTTACCTTAGTTTCCTCATCTATGAAATATACTAGAGAAGAAAATTTCAAACTACTCCAGTATATTTGCCAAGGAAACCCTAAAGGGGTCACCAAGAGTCAGACATGACTGAAAAAATATTAAATAGGGTAGTAGTAGTGTGGGTTGAGGCAAGAGTATGGTTATGATGGTTATTATGAAGATATGGAGGATGAGTCAGCATCTAAGGTGACTAAGGTGACTAAAGAATAGTCAAATAGGAAGAGAACTAGGAGCGAAGAATGTCATGCAAAGCCACAGAGAGGAGAATACATCCATGAAGAGAGAGTGGTCAACAGTGTTGAATGCTACAGAGATCAAGAAGGATGAGGACTGAGAAAAGTCCCTCAGATTAGGCAAATGAAACTTTGAAAAAAAAAGCAGTTTAATTTGAGTAATGAGTTGAGAAACTAGATTGGAAAGGATTGAGGAGTAAGAAGAGAGGAAGTGAAGGCAAAGTGTTGACAGGTTTTACAGGGAGATTGTCTGTGAAAGAGAGAAGAGGCATAGAGTAGAACCATTTGTCCCCAAAAGGTAGACATTTGAATCAAGGTCACATTAGGGAAATGGAATACTCAGTAAGAAAATTCAGTCAAAGAGCATGCTGTTGAATCTGTGACCATTTAGATCATTAACTAACAATTGCCCTGATATCTACTTTTCTTCATCCAAATCCATTGTTCAGTTGTTTCAGTCATGCCCAACTCTTTGTGACCCCACTTAGAGTGTTGTCATCCAAGATACTGGAGTGGTTTGCCATTTCCTTCTCTAACTCATTTCCCAGATGATGAAACTGAGGCAAACAAGGGCAAATGATTTGCACAATGTTATATGACTTGTGAGTATCTGAAGTCACATTTGAACTTGGGTCTTTTTGACTCCAGGCTTGGCACTCAAACCACTGTGCCACTTAGAGGTACTAGTGTTGCCCTCCTATTACTTTCCTCTACAGTTCCCCTAGACAAGATTAATATCCCAGATGCAGGGACATATAGGGAAATTCCCTGGGTTTCTACTCTAGTCAAGAAACATCATAGTAATGCCCAAAGAATTTTAAATTTAAAAAAAGAAGAAAAAGAATTCATGTCTTTAAGATTACTGCAATGATATTAGCAGGAGTGTTCTCAAGTTTAAATGAGATAATGAATGTGTGGGACTTTTCAACCCTCAAAGCAGCATACTATTATTACTCTTATGAATTGTATCCTTCAGTTACCAGGTTTCTAATTGTGAAAGAGAATTCTTTACTCTATTGTCTATCTTGAGTTAACACTAACTTAAATACCCCTACTTAGTACCTCACTAGACTAAAGACAGGATTAACTCTCCTTTGTCTACTATTTTTTAATTTGGAAATTTTTATTTAGTTAGTTAATTTAGAATATTTTTCCATGGTTATAAGAATCATGTTTTTTTCCCTCACCTTCCCTCAATCCCCTCCTATAGCCAATGCACAATTCCACTGGGTTTTACATGTGTCATTGATCAAGGCCTATTTCCATATTATTGATATTTGCACTGGGGTGATCATTTAGAGTCTACAGCCCCAATCATGTCCCCATCGACCCATGTGATCAAGCAGCTGCTTTTCTTCTGTGTTTCTATTCCCGCTCTTCTTTCTCTTAATATGGATAGTGGTATTCTTTCTCATACTTTTACTCACTGGGTGACCCTGAGCAAAGTGCTAGTCTTCTATATTCTTCAGTTTCCTCAGCTATAAAATAGGGATAATAGTGCCTCCTTCACAAGGCTGTTGTGAGTATAAAATGAGATTATATATACAAAGAGTGTTATTAATAAAAAGCTTCTTCTCCTTTAGAGAGAAAATGCCTTAAAATTAGGGATTGTTTTGGTTTGCAATTCTGTCCCCTTTGCCTAGTGCAGTGTGTAACAACATTGTAGCTATTTAATAGATAATTGTTGATTAACGTCTCACTCACAAAGACAAGGCCTCCTTGATCTCCTTTAAGGCTAGAAGGATGCTGATCTATTCCTTTTTGGCTCCTAAATATATTCTGCAAATGTATTAATTCTGCCTTACAAAGAGAGTGAATAAAGTTTCTTATTATTATGAAGGAAAAACAGGTGGGACTAGGTTTCAGCCAGGCTCATGTTTCTCATCACAATGGAATCAGTACTGCCTCACGTGAGCTGGCCAAGTGTCCCAGACCCCATATCTAAACTACAACCTGTGCCAGAACCAGACAATCACTTGGCACTTAAAGCTTCTGACCTCTGGTAGCATTTTCTCCTTGCTGTCTTCCCATTCACTCCTTTCTTCCGTTCTAACTTCAAGACCAGCAACACTGGTGAGCTTGCTGCCCCCGGGCTCCACAATGAAAATTCAGGACAGATCTTGCCCTTTATTGCCTATGCTGTTATGCCTGGCTAGGTCAGGTGTCCCCCAGAGGTATGGGCTCCACACTTGGTTACCTGCTACTTGAACCTGGTAAGTCCTTTGCTTGCTACTTCCTACCCCGAGATCAGTCTTTTGTGTAGCTGGACAAGAAATTTCATAGACCTGTCAGACTATCAGGAAAAAAGATGCTTTATTAGGCAGACTGACTTTATTTCTCAACTTGACAAAAGTATCAAGATTATCTTCATGTACAATGCCCCAAAAGACTTAAGTGCCGATGGGGCTTTTAGGAATCGTATAACTTGCCAGAATTTTAGCATTGATCCTGTTAATTCCCATGCCCCATGAAAATAGCCAAACTTGTCATAGACCATAACAAACTAATGGTTGTATACCAACAATGAGCTACCTTCTTCCATTAGAGGCACTTCAGAGTCCAAGGCAATTCCCAATCTCTACTCCTAGTTTGCCTAAAATATTAACTTTCAAGGTTGCAAGGGTGTAGGACTACATCTTAAACTGTGGGACTATTCTAATTTCTCTCAAAAGTTGGGGGGAATATGATTTCTAATTCCTACAGAGCTTCTGGAATTGAGTAGTCACTACAACAAATGATAATTCTAAGTGATTTAGCTGTTTTAAGGACTTCACAGTAAGTATAAAAAATTCAGGAGTTGCATACTTAAATTTTAATTTTTAATAATTCACCAATACCTATATCATAGACATTTTCAATATCCCTTCCACTGAATCCATCTTTGTAGAAAAATAATAACAAAAGGCTGCTATACCGACCATATCTGAATATATGCAACATACGTATATACACATTTATGTGCATAGGTATATGTATATTTATATGTAATACTAGTAGCATTCCATTTTTCTTTTGGTGGAAGGGAGATAAATTTCATTACCGGTTATTTATAATCTTCATTAGTTTTTTTAGTATTAAGAATACATTTTCATTTTAGTGATTTATTTTTCATTCTCATCATGGTCCTATATACTGTGATCTTGATTCTGTTTATTTCATGATGCATGACATCATACAAATACATTTAATTTTCTTTCTTTTCTTAATGAAGAGCAATAAAAATGAACAAATGTGTATTAAATTGCCTACCATATGCTAGACTAAGAATACCAGGACAAAGAATAAAACAATCTCTACTCTTAAGCAGTTTATATTCTGTCAGGAAAGTTATACCTACCTATACAAGCATAGACAGTTTTCTGTGCCATACACACATATAAAACATATCAAATAATAAATGGAAATATTTAAATAAAAATAGATTAGGACTGAAGATAGCAGTTGCGAGATAACTCAAAAAGCTTCATATAGAACATCAAGTGGGCAGATAGGTAGTATATAGGATAGAGTGCCAGTCATAGGGTCAGGAAGACTGACTCCAGTCAAAGATGTGTGACCCTGGGCAAATCACTTATCCTTTTTGTCTCAGTTTTCTCACCTGTAAAATGAGTTGAAGAAGGAAATGGCAAATCATTACAGTATCTTTGCCAAGAAAACCTTCAATGGGTTCACAAAGAGTCAGACATGACTGGAAAATGACATCAATAAGAAGATAGTATATGAGTAGCATTATGAAGGAAGAGAAGGGTTCAATAAGTTTCAAAGGACCAGAAGTAGGAGTTGGGGTGACCAATGTGAAGAAAAAAAAGAGGTCAATTTAGCTGAATTGTAGAGTTCCAAAAGAACAAATCATGTATAATAAGTCTGGCAAGAAAGATTATGACTGCCTTTGAAGGGATTTAAAAAACAATATTTAAATTTTATTAGAGACACAATAGTCAGCCACTGGAATTTATTGACTAGAGGAGTAGCATGGTCTGTGTATATGAAAAATCATTTTGGCTACTATGTGAAAGATGGATTTGAGTAGAGAACTGATGCAAGAAGACCAAGTAAATTGTCACTGAAATAGCCCAGGTGAGAGGTAGTAGATATTGATTGAGGCTGTAGATTTAGAGAGAGGAGGAGTCATGTGGGTTAAAAATGGAAATATTTGAAAGTTGATTATATGTATGTGGTGAGGGAGAGGGAAGAGCCAAGTAGTCTTGCCAAAATCTTGAACCTAGATGACTGGGAGAATATTAGTATCTTCAAAAGAAGTAGGAAAGGTAGAAAGAGGGATATATATGTTTGAGGGGGGGGATTAATGGACTCTGTTTTGGTCACGTTGAGTTGAAAATGTTTTGGGGATATTCAGTTTGAAATGTCTATTGATAGTGAGAAGATAGAAGCTCTGGAGAGAAATTGAAGCTGAACACATACACACATACTTAAAAGAATGTCTTTTTTCTTGCAAAATATCTTCAATATTAGGTAGCCAAAATTGTCTGTTATATTTTGTAAACACTTCTAATATTGTTAGGTAAAGTATTCTCTCTCTAATAATAGTTTTGACTTAGATACAATTTAAAAAAATTTTTTTTAAATTAAAATTTTAAATTTTAATTAATTTATTTATTTTTTAGTCCATTTAGAACATTATTCCTTGGTTACAAGAATCATATTCTTTCCCTCCCTTCCCTCTCCCCATCCTTCCCGTAGCCGATGCGCAATTCCACTGGGTGTTACATGTGTCCTTGATTCGAACCTCTTTCCATGTTGTGATATTTGCACTAGGATGTTCATTTAGAATCTATATCCCCAATCATATCCCCCTCGACCAATGTAATCAAGCAGTTGTTTTTCTTCTATGTTTCTACTCCCACAGTTTTCCCTCTGAATGTGGATAGCGTTCATTTTCATAGATCCCTCTGGGTTGTTCAGGGTCACTGTATTGCCACTAATGGAGAAGTCCATTACATTTGATTGTACCACAGTATATCAGTCTCTGTGTACAATGTTCTCCTGGTTCTGCTCTTCTTACTCTGCATCAGTTTCTGGAGGTCATTCCAGTTCACATGGAATTCCTTCAGTTTATTATTCCTTTGAGCACAATAGTATTCCATCACCAACATATACCACAATTTGTTCAGCCATTCCACAATCAAAGAGCATCCCCACATTTTCTAATTTTTTGCCACCACAAAGAGCACAGCTATGAATATTCTTGTACAAGTCTTTTTCCTTATTGTCTTTTTGGAGTACAAACTCAGCAGTGCTATGGATGGATCAAAGGGCAGACAGTCTCTTAGCACCCTTTGGGCATAGTTCCAAATCGCCCTGCAGAATGGTTGGATTAATTCACAACTCCAGCAGCAATGCATTAATGTCCTGAGTTTGCCACATCCCCTCCAGCATTCATTACTTTCCATTGCTGTCATGATAGCCAATCTGCTAGGTGTGAGGTGATACCTCAGTGTTGTTTTGATTTTCATATCTCTGATTATAAGAGATTTAGGACAATTTTTCATGTGCTTATTGATAGCTTCAATTTCTTTAACTGAAAATTGTCTATTAATGTCTCTTGCCTATTTATCAATTGGAGAATGGCTTGATCTTGTGTACAATTGATTTAACTCTTTATAAATTTGAGTAATTAGACCTTTGTCAGAGGTTTTTGTTATAAAGATTGTTTCCCAATTTGTTGCTTCCCTTCTAATTTTGGTTGCATTGGTTTTGTTTATACAAAAACCTTTTCATTTGATGTAATCAAAATTATTGATTTTACATTGTGTGATATTTTTCTAACTCTTGCTTGGTTTTGAAACTTTCCTTTCTCAAAATCTGACATGTATACTATTCTGTGTTCACCTAAGTTACTTATAGTTTCCTTCTTTATATTCAAGTCATTCACTCATTCTGAGTTTATCTTAGTGTAGGGTGTGAGATGTTGATCCAAATCTAATCTCTCCCATACTGTCTTCCAATTTCCCCAGCAGTTTTTATCAAAGAGTGGATTTTGTTCCCCAAAGCTGGGATCTTTGGGCTTATAATAGACTGTCTTGCTGAGGTCATTTACCCCAAGTCTATTCCACTGATCCTCATTTCTATCTGTTAGCCAGTACTAAATTGTTTTGATGATCACTGCTTTATAGTATAGTTTGAGATCTGGGACTGCAAGGCCACCTTCCTTCACATTTTTTTTCATTATTTAGCTGGATATCCTTGATCTTTTGTTCTTCCAAATGAACTTTATTATGTTTTTTTCTAATTCAGTAAAAAAGTTTTTTGGTAGTTCAATGGGTATGGCACTAAATAAGTAAATTAATTGGGGTAGGATTGTAATTTTTATTATGTTAGCTCATCCTACCCATGATCAATCTATAGTTTTCCAATTGTTTATATCTAGTTTTCATCGTGTGGAGAGTGTTTTGTAATTGTGTTCATATAGTTCCTGTGTTTGTCTCAGCAGATAGATTCATAAGTATTTTATATTGTCTGGGGTGATTTTAAATGGAATTTCTTTTTCTAATTCTTGCTGCTGAGATGTGTTGAAAATATATAGAAATGCTGATGACTTATGTGGGCTTATTTTGTATCTTGCAACTTTGCTAAAGTTGTCAATTATTTCGACTAGCTTTTTAGTTGATTCTCTAGGATTCTTTAAGTAGAACATCATATCATCCACAAAGAGTGATAGTTTGGTCTCCTCATTGCCCATTTTAATACTTTCAATTTCTTTTTCTTCTCTAATTACTACTGCTAGTTTTTCTAGTACAATGTTTAATAATAGAGGTGATAATGGGCATCCTTGTTTCACTCCTGATCTTATTGGGAAGGCTTCTAGTTTATACCCATTGCAGATGATGTTTGCTGATGGTTTTAGATATATACTGTTTATTATTTTTAGGAAAGGCCCTTCTATTCCTATGCTTCTATTGTTTTCAATAGGAATGAGTGTTGAATTTTGTCAAAGGCTTTTTCTGCCTCTATTGAGATAATCATGTGATTTTTATCGGTTTGCTTGTTAATATGGTCAATAATGTGGATGGTTTTCCTAATATTGAACAATCCTTTCATTCCTGTTATAAATCCTACCTACTCATAAGGAATAACCTTCATGATCATTTATTGGAGTCTTTGTTAGTATCCTATTTAAGATTTTTGCATCTATGTTCATTAATGACATTGGTCTATAGTTTCCTTTCTGTTTTTGTTCTGCCTGGTTTTGGAATCAATACCATATTTGTATCATAAAAGGAATTTGGTAGACCTCCTTCTTTGCTTATTCTGTCAAATAGTTTGTATAATATTGGGATTAGTTGTTCTTTGAATTTTTGATAGAATTCATTTGTGAATCCATCTGGTCCTGGGGATTTTTTCTTAGGGAGTTCTTTGATGGCTTGTTCAATTTCTTTTTCTGATATGGGATTATTTAAGAATTCTGTTTCTTCTTAATCTAGGCAATTTATATTTTTATATAATTTCTTTTTTTCTTTTTCTGTTGTTTGTTCGTATTTGGCCCTTCTTTTCCCCCTGTAGTTGCCTTCATTCTTGCTGCTCTCATTGTGGGCTGGATCTGTGGTTTGGGACTTTTCTGTCAGTCTTCACCCTTGGAGCTTAGTCAGCAAATCTCTCAGAGCAGTCTGTGGGGCAGGGGTGTTGGAGCTTGAGTTTCCCAGTCCTTTGAAGGCTTGATGAGATTAAGCTCAGCTGTGTTGAACTTGTAGAGCTGGATGTGCCCTGAAGCCAAAACCTGGGGGGGGGGGGGATGTTGAGTATCTCCTCTGTGCTGCTTCTCCAAATGCTTTCCCACTGCCTGTGTTCTAAGCTCTGAGCCTGGCACACCTTTGCCTGCAAGGTACTCCCTCCAGAGTAGCACCCTTGCCCTCCAAGAGGTTCCTGCCACCACAGGAGGTTCAGTGCTGTAGGTGGGGGAGGGGTCCTCAGCCCTTCCTTCTTCCTTCCCCTTAAACCTGAGTATTCTCGAATTCAGGCTTTTGGGGGGTGTACCTTTTAAGTTGAGTCCTGTAGGAGGGTTCCTTACCTCTGTCCTGTTGTTAGGTTTGATTTTTAGTCCCCTAGGAGCATTTAGTTTGTAACCAGTAGGTAAGGTTTTTCAGAGATCTGAACTTTTGCTTCCTCTATGCTGTGATCTTGACTCTGCCTCCCTTATATACATTCTTATTCTAGTTTAAAAAATGTTATAATATTTTAAATTTATGTTGCATATTGCCTTTGTGTTATAGAATAATTTAAACCTACTTTATGTTAACATTTTTAATAAGTTTATTGATAGTTCTATTGCTTCTATCATTTTATATTTTTGGTTTTATCAGCTCTAGATTACTGTTTTCTACCATTTATTACATGTAACAAACAGATTTAATTTTATATATGGTTGTTTACTCCATTATGGTAATTTATATTATCTTTTTGACATACACGGGTGGTGTGTTGTCAATAGCTTTTTATGCATCTACATAATTAATTGCTTTTTACTATTTTCTTATGGGCAGAGTCAATTTTGTTCATTATTTCTCTAATATTGAGTTAACTCTTTTATGTGTGGTAAATTCCAATTTGGTTACAGTGTATGATCTCTTTGAAGTGTTGTTACATTTATTTACTAATATTATAACCAGTTTTTTACTACAATGTCCATTGGTGATATTGGTCTTATGCTTTTTATGTAACATGGACCTCTTTGGTAGTCTGGCAAAACTCATGTCTGTTTTTCTCAGAGTAATGTTTTTAAAGAAATGAAATATATAGAATGACAAAGAAAGGGTTATGTTGGAAACAGTTTTCAACGTATTAGAAAAATAAATGAACATATTCTGGGTTAAAAATGTCTGGTACATAGTTTATTTTTTTCTGCTTTCTTTCTTCCTACTTTATGCATCAGGACCACTTCATCTCATAAAAGGAGTTAGCATCTTTCTCTCATCAGTTTATGCAATATTATTGATAATGATTTGATAGAATCCATTTGTAAATTGTGAAGATTGGATTTGGCTCTTTCCTGATTGTAACAATGAAGGTACTTAGCTCTCCTTTGATTGTGAAGATTAAATTATAATCTCCTGTCTATTTTTAGATTTTAATCCCCCAAGTGTAAAGCATAGTACTTTTGTTGAGTATGGAGATCTACCCATTTTGGATTTTAATCACAAAAAGATGTGAACACCCATTTCATATACTGAGTGGGAAGTCTGTGACTCATGTGTGAAAGAGTGGGCAGTCCTGGAGTGGAGTGTTGGTTGTGATTGGTAGACATAAAAATTTAGGGGAAGTGACACAAGAGAAAAAGGTTTTTAAAAGTGGAAACAGAGACACACAGAGGACAGACACTCAGACTTGGAGGGAACACAGACACTTGAAGAGAGACACTTGGAGTGAAGAGGACACTTGGAGTGAAGAGACACACTTGGAGTTTGAGGCTGATAAAAGAATCTGCTGATTGAACTGAGAATATGGTGAGTGTAAAGGCTGACTTCCTCCCTTGCTGTTTCTGGAGGTGTAAGCCTCTGGGAAAGGCCCATCATCTTGAGCCTCCTTTACCTTTGATTTTCTATCTGGCTCAGTGGAAGCCAGAGGTTTCTCTCTCTCTCTCTCTCTCTTTCTCTCTCTCTCTCTCTCTCTCTCTCTCTCTCTCTCTCTCTCTCTCTCTCTCTCTCTCTCTATCCCTCTCTCTCTCTCTCTCTCTCTCTCTCTCACTGTCCCCCCTTCCTTAATGTCTTCCCTCTATTGTAAATAAACTACCATAAATTCCAATTTACTTTAGTAATTCATTTTGGGGATTTAGAAATTAAATCCCTGGTGACCAATTAAATATTCAGTCCAACCATAAATTTAACAAAATTCATCTAGGAATATTTTTCTTTAAAAATTCCTTTTGTGGTTTAACCAATGTCATTTTTAAGATTGAATTTAGAAAGTTCTTATTCTGTTAATCTAGATATTTTATATTTTATGAATATTCATGCATTTTATTTGTTTATTTTGTTGGCATACAATGGGAAAATAATTTGTAATATTTTCTTTTACTTCCTCTTCAGTTGTTGTTATTTTTCTTAATTTTTTGTATGGTAATTTGGTTTACCTCTTTGATAATTAGTTAATGTCCTACCTATTATATTATTACAAATTCCAATGTAATTCTAGTTTTATTAATGTAATGCTTTAAGCATTTTTTCTATGATTTTCAGAATTTTTCTTTTTTTGTCTAGCTGATGTTATTTTATTTGGTGTTTTTTGAGTTTTTAAAAATTGTCATTCTAATTGAAGATATTGTTATTTCTCTCTTTTGTTCATTAATATGTTTAGAGAAATGCATTTTCACTATTGTTTACCTTGGTTGCCTCTCAAAACATATAGAATTTTTTTTATTATTGTCATTTCCTTTCATGAGATTATACATTTTCCCTATGATTTATTCTTTTATTATGTCTTTGAGTTATATTATATATTCTCCACTTAAGCTTTAAAACTTTCTTTCAATATTTTTATTGATTATGATTTTTATTATGTTGTTTGTAAAAGATGTTTTTAATTATTGTACTTTTCTGCATTTGTTTATGAATTTTTAATACTTTAGCACATATTCAATTTTCATAAAAATATTATGCAAGGCTAAGAAATATGTATGTTCACCTTAAAAATGAAAGTAAAATAACTTGAGAGATAATGCTCTATTTACAGTGAAAGGGAAAAAATCATAACTTGAAAAATGATATGGCTAATTGGCTCATTGTATAGAAAGGAGACCTGGAGAAAGAAAACCCTGGGTTCAAATTTAGCCTCAGATACTTCCTAGCTGTATGACATTTGGTAAATCACTTAACCCCAATTGCCTAACACTTACTGCTCTTCTACTTTAGAACTGATACTTAGTATTGATTCTAAGACAGAAGATAAAAGTTTGGTTTTTTAATACCCAAATTTATAGGTAGATGAAGGAAAATATTAACCTAACTCATACTTTTGAATGTGAATGGAGTAAACAATCTAAAAAAAATGAAAAATTGTGATCATTGGATAGAAAAACAAAATCCTATAATCTGTTGCTAACAAGGAACACATTAAACATTAAACCCAAAGACAAACCCAAAATAAAATGAGGAGATGGAAAAAAAAAATCTTTACATCAAATTAATCTAAAATAGCAGATGTTGCTATAATATTATTTGACAGAACAAAACCTAACATTGAGAAATAAATAGAGATGAACATTGAAATTATATTATGCTGAAAGGAGTCATAGACAACAAACCAGTATCAGTGATAAACATATATTCCAATATGTTATTACCCAGCATCACAAAGGAAACATTATTCTACCTTCAAGCAGACATAGGTAGTAATAGAATACTGACAGGGAACATATCCTTTATCAATTTGGACTAAATGTAACAGGAAGACAAACAAATGGGAAAATATGAAACAACAAATTTCTGGAGAACCTAGACATAAAAAGTGTCTAATATCCCATAAATGAGACAGAAAAAATATTTCTGTGTACCACATGAAATGTTTACAAAAATTGGCCATTTATTAGGGTAGAGAAATATTGCAAACAAATGCCTAAATAAATAAGTGGACAATGTGTCTTTTATGGTCTGAAATGCAATAAGGCTAAAAATTGACTCAAGGAACACAAACAAAAGATCCTAACTTAAATGCAATCAACAATTACATCTTAATTAATAAATGGGTCATGAACAAATAATATAAATCATAACTATGTAAAAAAGATAATGATGAAACAACATATCAACATTTCTGGATTTCAGATAAAGCATTCCTTAAGGGGAAAATCATAATCTTACATTCAGACCTAAACAAATGGAAAAAGATAGGAATAATGAACTTAAGCATTTTTAAAAATTAGAAACACAACAAATAAACAAATCTAAAATAAGTACCAAAATGTAGATATTATAAATTAAAGGAGAAATATGTAAATCAGAAATGAAAATCCTATTAAAATGTGTTTAAAGTGAAATTAAAAATTAGTTCTTTGAAAAGAATAATGCAATTGATAAATCCTTAACTCATCTGATTTTTAAAAGAGTGGAAAAAAATCAACAAAATAGTACATGAACAGGGCAAAAGCACAACCAAAGCATAATCAGAAAATAATAGAAATTTAGTTAACTAAATTGAGAAACAAAAGAATAGAATACTTTCAAAAAGTGTCATATACCCTACCTATGAGAAGACCAGACAGAAATCTTCACTAATCTAATCTCAGAAAAGGAAATTTATTTAATTGTAAAGAAATTATCAAAAAAGTAATCTTGATGGATTACAGGAGCACTCTATCAAACTTTTAAAGAACAATTAGTACCCATACTTAATGCTATTCTCAAAAATAAAGGAAGAATCTTATCAGAATCTTTTCATGAGATAGTGATTATTCTAATACTTAAACCAACAGACAGATTAAACACAGAAATATTACTATTGGCCAATATATTAATTAATCTGTACTCCCCAAAATGTAAAGAAAATCCTCCTCAAAGGGACTGCAGTGACATCCAAGAAATCATTCACTATAATCAAGTGGGATTTATAATGAGGAATGCAAGGATGATTCAATATTAGGAAAAAATCAACATAATTAATTGATTTATAGACCAAAACATTAAAAAACACTTGATTATCTCAATAAATATCAAAAAAGCCTTGGGCAAAGTTCAAAATTCTTTTATTCTAAATACCCTATAGAATACAGGAATAGAGAGATCTTTTTAATATCATAAAAAGTATCTATCTAAAACTAAAAGCAAGCATCATATGCAGTGGGGACACACTAGAACCTTTGCCAATAAATATTAGAGTGAAGTAAAGATGTCTACTCTCACCACTATTATTTAATATAGTTCTGGAAATATCAAAGTGATTTTTCTAAAGCATAGGTCTGACTAGGTCATTCTCCTGCTCATTGAACCTTTGGGGCTACCTATTATCTTTAAGATCAAATATAGAACATTCTGCTTAACATTTAAAAATTTTTATGACCTGTCTTCATCCTAACTTTTCAGCCTTCTTATATTTGATTCTTCTCAATATACTCTATGATCAAGTCACTGTTGTCTACTTCCAGTTCTTGAAACCTGATACTCAAACTCCTTTATCCTTCCCTTTGTTCCAGCTATTTTCTTCCCCGAATGCTATAGTCCATTTCTCCTCCTTAGTTGTTTTCCTTCACTAAATGGCTCAAAAAACTGCTGATGCCTTCCCTTTCCAGATTATCTTCCCCTACTCAGTGTAGATCTCTCTTGTATTATCTGGCTATTGATGTGGTATTTTCTCCATTAGAATATAATATCCTTAAGGTAAAAGACATTTTTTTTTGCCTTTTCTTTGTATTCTCAGTGCTTAGCACACACAGTGTCTGACAGATACTTAATAAATATTTGTTGAGTGACAAAAATTAATACATGCTAAAAGAAAAAGGGGAAATTTTATAGTGAAATCTTCAAATGACTAAAAAGAAGTTAATTGTCAGAATTTACTTAATAAGATAAAGTCCAAATACCTTAGCATCTGTTTCCCCCAAATTCCCAATACTTTTGCCTCCATGTCACTAGACAAAGTGATTTTTCTTTGACCATGATAAAAGCATATGTATAGAAAAATTCCATAGATTTTTCTCTGAATGATGGTACAGTAAAATAGACTTAAATGGCAGGAAAGTAATTCATGATTTCAAAGACTACTGACAGCTTTGGCTAGCTTAAGTGGCTCAAACTTTATAGTTCTCTCTTGTTATACTGTACTTTATCTTGATATAAAGAGTGAAGCTAGTTGGTATAGAAACTTCTAGCAGCTAATGGCCAACAAAGTTCTTCCTTAATGAGATTTCCCTTCATTATAATGTCATTTTTTTCACTCCTACAAAATGGAAGGCTTAGATCTTTATGTTCCTTTGAAATTCAACTTCCTAGGATTTTTAGCTTCAATCTTTTGAATTACAAATGAATTTTTGTAATCTATCCTTCTAGAAGTTGAGGACTTCCTATGTACATTTTAATTGTCTTTATTTTAGCATAATACAAAAAATATGAAACTTGAAATGCTCCAATGCCTTCTTAAGAGAAATGTGGCTAACATTATAAGCATGAGGAATTTGGAGAACCATAGAAGAATTCTATGAACTGATACACAGTGAAAACAGGCAGGACAAAATGAACAATATGCATAATAATTAACTCAGTGTCAATAAAAAGATGATTTAAAAGAAGCCTAACTGAATGGTGGCAAAAATAAAATGGTCCCAAAGAGAAGAAAATGAAAGAGATTTCTATCTCCTCAGCAGACAGGTAGAGGATGACAAGGCCATAATGTTGCATATATTATTTTATATAGACATTGGTTTGAAGATTTTCATTGAACTGATTTTCTTTGCCTCGAGTAAAGGTTCAATTCCTTGGTGATCTTTGTTAGGGAGTAGAGAAGAGTTTAAGAAGTCTATTTCCAGAAATGACAGTGATGAAAAAAATAGAAAACATAAAATACAATTTGTTTTACAAATGTAAATATTGAAATTTTGTGTTTTCTTTTCTATAAAGAAGTTATATTTTAGATATGTCTTTTATAGGATCAGAGATTTAGTGTTGGAAGGGACCTCAGTATCAATCTATCACTAGCCCTTGGTTTTATGGATGAAGATTCTGTCACCCTACTTGCTTAGTATCATGTATATCTCTGTAAAATCAAACTGATCTACTGGTTAAATTCCCTGAAATATCTAGATATGAGCAATAAAAAAGATATAAGAAAAGTGAGTGACATTGTTAAATTTTGTCAAGCATTTGGAAGAAAAAAGAAAAAAACTTTTGCTATTCTGATTTTCTAAATATCCAAATGTTTATACTCAGATAAACAAGAATTTTCCAATTTTCACCATGATGCTTAATGTTATTTAGACAGCAGGGAGACCAACATTATTTCTGAAACTGAAATATTTTTGTTTTTAAATATTGAAGCAAAGGGAAACACTTTCTTTTCCTTAAGCACTTCATGACTTTGATTTTACTGGTTAAATGAAGAACATGGGTACAAAACTGCAAACTTTGAACTCATGTATGACACATCTAGAATAACTATCAATTGCTAGAGTAGATACTGTAGCCAGTGGCATTACAAATCAATGTATTTATATTAACAAATTATTAACATTTAATCTAAATTGAATCTTATTTCAATGATATTTGAGGGGCAGAAGGTATAATATTGGATATCTGAATATTCACTGAAATAATTTTATATTCAATTATACAGAGAAAAGACAAACTCATCTCATCCCTGAAATGCATTCTTATGATTACCCCAGTCCCCATTTTATAATTCACTGAAATTTTATATCAAGAAGAAGATACAACATTAGAATTCATTTTATACATGGCATGGTAAATTTCAAATATTCTTAAATTCATATCCTGTAGCAAAGATTCAGTAACTATAGTGAAAGTGATTTAGCTCAGAGCATCCTCGAGGGAAAGAGATGGGAGAGAGAAGTTAAAGAGCATATTAGACTAGAAAGTCTAATAACACCATGATCTATTAGGAAACCTACAACAGGTCACACTGGAGCCAACAAAATATATAAAGGTACAAGTAAAGAAAAATGAGTCAAGTCTAGATAATGCCCACTACTAGATCTCTTGCACGGCTGAGTGTGGATTACCATGTTTTCAATGTTCATGCATATGGGCTTCATTTTCAAACCCTATTAACCAACCACAGGCTGCTTCTTTTTCCTTTCTTCTTTCCTCTCTCCCTCCCCCCTTCCTTCCTTTCTTCCTCTGTCCCTCCCTCCCACCTTCCCTCTCTTCTTTCTTTCTTTCTTTCTTTCTTTCTTTCTTTCTTTCTTTCTTTCTTTCTTTCTTTCTTTCTTTCTTTCTTTCTTTCTTTCTTTCTTTCTTTCTTTCTTTCTTTCTTTCTTTCTTTCTTTCTTTCTTTCTTTCTTTCTTTCTTTCTTTCTTTCTTTCTTTCTTTTTTCCTTTCCTTCATTCATTCTCTCTGACTTTTTCTGTCTCTATATCTCTTTTTCCCTTCTCTCTTTTCACACACATCAACTTAAACTGTTTCTTACAATATAGAATCACAATAACGAAATGACTTTATTAACCATCTAGTCCAACTTCTTCATTTTCAAATGATGAAAATGAGGTTTAAATTTCAAAGTTCCAATTGATAAGGAAAAATATTTCTGTTAAAGAATTACATTTAAAATTGAAATATATATATATGTATATATATATATATCACAACAACAACTGCAAGAACATGTGGTTCATATTTTAATACCAAGTCAATATACATTCTCTTCTAAGGATATGCAAAATCTCTCACTGCTAATGTCCTAAATATTATGTCCTAAAATAAACATGCTTTTCATTTCTGACTTCACCCACAAATTAGTCAAATAGGCTATAAATTAAACTATGAGAAAATACATTCACATGTTCTACTAATCACAACATTTTTGCCTAGCAACAAATTTAATTCAATTCAATATAATTTTAAACATTCATTAAATCCTACTGTGTGCAATGCACTGTTAGGTTCAATATTCAATATTCAAAAGAATAATAATTATCGATGTTTCTTTTTCTTATCAGTTATCTTTTGCATTATGTCTCCTTAGTGCCCCATGATTTAACCTGTTTTTTCCTCTTTATTTTCCCCTCCTAGATTCAAGGAATTTTAGTTCTTTCATGTTATTTACTTCAAAAAGTCTCATTTTAATAATTTCAGAATATTAGAAAAAGATGAGGCTAAACTTTACATTTTTTGAACTTTGTTTTTCCTTTTACTGTCAAGAACATTTGATTTAGTGTTAGCTTTGAGGCTTCTTTCCAGCCTACAACATCCCTCTTGTGTAACTATCAGAATGGGGAAGTATCATTATTCCTGGAAGTAATGACTTATTGGCACCTCTGATAATGATGTTATAGAATCTGGAACACTAGTATGTTCAATCTTCAATAGGATATACTTTTCTAATACCTCAAATATTACCTTTTAATGCACAAAACTTAGTCAACTTCAAAAGTATGCTTTGTGGCACAAAACAAGCAAAAATGTGAATAAGCAAGGAATATGAACCAATCTATATAACAATGCTATTTTTCTAATTAAGTCTATCTCTACAAATACAATTTTGCCTCCTTACAAATGGTGATAGTGGGGGAATTTTTAAATTCCTAAAGCATTTCTTCTATACCCCCTAGTAGATTAAAGACAATAGATAGCATTTATATATGGTGCTTTAAAATTTGCAAATTACTTTAAATGGGTCATCTCATTTGATCCTTATAAAAATTCCTCTGAAGTAGATGGCATTAATGTCCCCATTTTACAATGAGGACCTGAAGCTGAGAGATATCAAATGTCTTGCCCAGGCTGACACAGGTCTTGTTAGAGGTTGGATTTGAACTCAAATCTTCATGACTCCAAGTCTAACATTCTATCTATCCACTGTACCACTTAGCATTTTTTAAAAGAACACCATCCATGGTACTAAACAGTATATTTTGGAGTATGTATCTCTGACTTATTGCTGCTTCTGTATATAGTTTGCTTTGTATATATGTGTTTGTATGTTATTTCCCCTATTACCTCCTAATTTCCTTGAGGGCATAAACAATATTTTGTGTTGTTTCATATCCCCAGCAATTAGCACATTTCCCAGTACATAGTAAGAGCTTAATAAATGTTACTGAATTGATTGGCTATCTGAGAACTCACAGATTTTGACTATTCCAGTGGGATAATGAATTTCTCCACTCCTCTAATTATTTTTTGAATTCTCAGATTGAATAGAAGTGTGGATAATTTTCCATCTCCACAGCCTCTGTGTCTCACCATCAGTCACACATATATTATACTCATAATTATAGAGGTAGATGAGATCTCCAGAACCTTGTTTAACTCTTGTTTTACCAATGATGAGACAGAAAGAGTGAACAAGAGGTTTGCCCAAAGTCACATAGATAGTTAACATCAAGAATAGAATTTGGACCCAGGTCTTATTCAAAAGACTCTTTGCACTGTACCACACTACTTTCATCCCCAGTTTTAAGTAAAGTTTTCATCAGTTTTCCAATTTGCTTTACTTAGAAGAAACTGATCAGTACAACTGTCAGATTATTTCTTTTGCTTTTTGTATTCTCATGGGATGTTCTCTCTGAGCCACTTTTGGTAGCATCAATTTAAGGAATGATACATATGGTCCCCTGATAATTTTAATAAAAGTACTTTGACTATTGTGCACATCTGGCCTTCATTCTCAAATAGCTCCTTACTGATGTACTTCTTTCTTTTTTAATATTACCATCACTTAAAATAGATCCTATCACCTTTTCTCTGACATAAATGCTCCTAAGCAAATAAATATTATGTAGTCAAGCTAAAGAAAGAAACAATTGGATCATCTCTGAAAATCTTTTTTCTAAATCCACACATTCAGTCCATAAATTTTCTGAAGAAAAATCAAACGTCTGCTTCATGATCAGTCTTCTGATATCATGATTGGTCAGAGTCCTGCCTTTCAAAGCTGTCTTCCTTCATGTTATTATGGTCATCATGTAAATTGTTCTCCTTATTCAACTTCTTTTTCTCAATGTCAGTTCATATAAATCTTTCCAAAGTTTTTCTGAATCATTATTTTCCATTTCTGTGGTACAATAATATCCTTTTACATTAATGTAGCACATGTTGTTCAGATGGTTCTCAATTGCTAGTCATCAATTTCAAGATTCTATCCTAGTATAAAATGTTATTTTACATTTTTTAAAGTTTATATAAGACCCCCTCCCTTTAGGATATATATATGTATATATATATGTATATATATATATATATATAGATAGATAGATTTAATCAGGCTACAGTTATAAAATTTTATAAAGTTTAATGAAGTTTTTATAAAGGGTTTTATAAAGGGTTTATAGATATTTTACTCATATAGGGAATTCTAAGGTGAGGAAACTCCCTTTACCAATTAAGTTTATCATCTTTTTTGCAACTTACTGACTTAGAGAATTACTAAAATCACAGGCGGGTTAAGCAACTTGCCCAGGGTCATATAGCTAGTATAAATCAGAGGCAAGACTTGAACATAAGCCTTCCTAGCTTCAAAGTCAGCTCTCTATCCTCAGTCATATGGCTTCTTAACTCCTTAGAGATAATCATCAGCTGTTTTATAGAACCAATGTTTTGGACCAATGCATAGTTCCATCCACATTGCCTTAGTATGTCTGCCTTTCGATGTCCTATTCAACATTAAGTATTTTCGTCTTTTTTTCATCTTTTCTCATTTGAAAAAACCAAGACATAAATCCAGGTTTGTTTTAATTTGATATTTTTCTTACAATTATCACTTCTACATTGGGACTTCTTAATCACCCCTAATCCCTTACAGATTTATAAAAATCTTTGATAGTTTACCTTTGTTTTTTGGAAATAAGCATGTTCATATCCCTTTAACTATAGGGAGGGGCTCTTGTTCTTTTATATTTATACTTGATTCTTTCCTTTTACATCTTCTCTACCAAATAGCTTTCATTATTATTTCCAATCTTAAATCTCTTTCTTCTACTAGTTCTTTTCTTACTGTGTACAAACAGATCCAATTATCCCTTAAAAGAAATATTACATCCTACCACCTCTTGAATAGAGAGTTCATCATTATATACTGATCCAAATTCCTACTTTTTATTGCTAGAAAAAATTTTTGAGAACAATATTAGTATGCATGAAGGTTATCCTTAATGAAAATATAATAGGAATAAATAGTCTTTTACAAATGATACTTTTCTGCAAGTCATGGTATTATAAATGACTTATAGGGTTAGAGAACATTTAATCTCTTGTTTGTATAGAGTTTTTTTAAAGCATTTTACTCAGTTAAAATAGACTTTCATGCTTTTATTAAGCAAGCATGCATAGTGATTTAATATATATAGCAAAGTACATGTAATAAAATCACATAAATAGTAAAATAATGCAAAATTACATGACACATATGACCAAGATCAACAATTTACTCAGAATCAACATAAATTGAGGCATAAAACAGAAAGGCATTCTTACCTAAGATGCTCTTTAGTATCATGGGGGATGCCCTGAGAAAATCCAAACAGAAGAAGAATTCCTTGTTAATGGCATTGATTTCAGAATGCTTCTTTTCCAAGATAACATCATACTTAGTAATTTGATTGATTCCTAAAATGCTGCAAAGTATCCTTAATAAAATCCATTGTGATTGAAAGAATTAAACATCTAAATTAGGAAAATGAAGTGCATGAAAAAATTACATTCTACATGTATGACATGAAGTTAATTTATAAATATGTGTATATGTTTGTGTTTGCATGTATATGTACCTTTTAAAACACAAATATCTTAGATAGGTTTTGAATATAGATAGTGAGTTGAGTCCAAAATTGAATAGGAAGAAGAAACCAGGCTGAATTTCATCACAGTCTTTTTTCAATGATCTTAAGTTGTTGCAAAACCCCATTTGCTGTCACAACTTTTATAAAATCCTCCCTTCTAAATACTAATATTTTCCCAGTGATGGTATCTGTCTAAAAGTCATTGAATACAACATTCTTAAATGAATCAAAATTGGACATGACCCAAAGGTCAATGGAAAAATGTTTGAAGGGTTTTAAGTAGGCTGTAGTATATTACCAGCATTGATAATGTATGTTTGGAAAAGAAAATAAGGTGGTCACACAGTAAGAATAAGAAATAAAATATAGAAATTCATTATGTTACCAAAAAAATGAAAGCAACAAGATATAGGTTTCTAACACAGTTGTATCCTTCATGGAGAATACATGGAATGACATAGACAAAATTCCTACAGGATATGATGGACTGGATATGTGGAATTGAAGAGGGAGTACCCACATTAATAAGAACATGTATTTATCTAAGTATGCTGGAATTCACATTCAGGAAAATATAAAGGGTACCCACAAACAAACACCAAATTAGAAATCCTAAAAATTAAGAACTTAAAATTGAGAAGTGAACTTCCTAAGTAAAAAATATCAGAACCAGATGGATTTATAAGCGAATTCTAGCAAACATTTAAACAAATTATTTGAAATAAAAGGCAAGAAGAAGTTTTACCAAACTCCTTTTATAAAACAAATATTGTGCTGATAATAAATCAGGAAGAGCAAGAACTGAGAAAGAAAATTATATAACAATATCATTAATGAATATGGATGCAAACGTCCTAAAAGAAATTCTAGCTAGGAGACTACAATAATATGTCACGAAAGAAATACATTGTGACCAAATAAGATCTATACCAGGAACACAGGTATGGTTTAATATAAGGAAAACTATCAACTCAACATAACTGATAATATTAATTAAAGTAATAAAAACCATATGATTATATCAATAGATATAGAAAAAATCTAACAAAATATAATACTAAGGGGATGGTGTCAAGATGGTTGCTTAGTAGAAGTGAAAGATAAAACTGTTTTGACAGTCCTTCCAAACTAATCTTTAAAAAGAGTTTTAAAATGACAGGAGTAAAAAACCAACAGTAAGATGGAGTGAGGGGGTTCTGCTGAATATGGCTTGAAGAATAGGCCAAGAGAGTTGTTTTTCATGGGATAATGGGGAACTGGAAGCAACTCAGTGCTTGTTGACCACCTTCCCACCTACTGTGTGATAGGTCAACTTTGGGGTCCTGGGACCCTGCCTACACCATCAACAATGGAGAACCCCAGACTTACCCCTTGAAATCCCATGCTCTGGCACCAGTCCACAGTGAGGCCCATTTGTAGCACTTGGCCCTTTCAAGCCTGCATGGTGGTGAAACCCTTAGCCCCACGGCAAAATAGCTCTGAGTGCTGAAACTTGTACATTATCAACAGAGGAGACTGAATTATTAACTTTCAAAACTCACAGTCCAAAGGCAAAAAAGACTACGAAAATGAGCAAACAGCAAAAGAAATATCTAATCATAGAAACTTTTTATGAAGAAAAAAAAAGCAAAGAACAGAATCAACAGGAAATATTGAGTTCCAAGAAACCACATTCAAAATTTCAAAGAAAAATGGGAATTGGTCTCAGGTTCGGGAAGAACTAAAAAAGAATTCAAAAATCAAATAAGACAGGGTGAAGAAAAGTGGGAAAAAGAAATGAATGTAATGAAAAAGAAAATAATATTTTAAAAAGCAGAATTGACCTATTGAAAAAAGAGGCCAAAAATCCCAAAGAAGAAAAGAGTTCCATGAAAAGTAGAATGGACCAAATGGAAAAGGAAGATCAAGTGGCCGTGGAAGAAATTCATTCTTTAAAAATTAGAATTGGGCAAATAGAAGGTAATGACTTCAAGAGACATCAAGAAACAATAAAACAAAATTGAAAGAATAAAAATAGAAGAAAATATCAATTATCTCATTAAAAATCAACTAGCCTGGAAAGTAAATCCAAGACACACAATTTAAGAATCATGAGATGACCTGAAAGTCACGACCCCCCCCAAAAGAAAAGCCTCAATACCATATTACAAGAAATTATCAAAGAAAACTGCCCTAATATTGTTGAACAGGAGAGTAAAATAGAAATTAAAAGAATCCACAGATCATCTACTATAATAAATCTCTAAATGAGCACTTGAGTCCTGGAATGTTATAGCCACATTCAAGAGCTCCCAGTCAAGGAGAAAATACTACAATCAGCCAGAAGGAACAATTCAAATATCATGGAGCCTTAGTCAGGACTACAGAGTATCTGGTAGCTTCCACATGGAAGAACTGGAATGCTTGGAATATCATATTCCAGAAGCCAAGAGAATTGGGTTTACAACCAAGAATCACCTATCCATTAAAACTGACTATATTCTTACAGGGGAAAGTATGGTTATTTAATAAAACAGAAGACTTCTAAGCATTCCTGGAGAAAAGACCAGACTTAAATTGAAAATCAGATGTTCAGATACAAAATTCAAGAGAAGCATTACAGCATAAATAAGAAAGAGAAAAAAAAATTAAGTGCTCCAATCAGGTTAAATTGTTTATATTCCTATATGGAAAGATGATATCTGTAACTCTTAAAAATTGCTATAATTATTGTTAGAAGAAGTATATATATATATAGACAGAGGGTGTGGTAGTAACCTGTTTAGGATGTTATGTAAATAATTCTAGAGATGAAAAGGAGAATTGCATTAAGAGAAATGGGAAGAGATAAGTAAAATGGGGTAAATTATATTACAGTAAGAGGTGCAAGTATGAGGCAAGTATTACAGTGGAGGGGAGGATGAGGGTGGTGATGGGTAATATTCATTGGAATTGTCTCAGAGGGGGAAGAACAGCCAGATTTATTGGGGATATAGAATCTTATCTTACTCTATAGAGAAGAAGAAGGGGAATAAGAAAGGAGTTGGAGGATGGGAATAATACAAGGAAGGAAAAAATTGTGGGGTTGATCAAAATACAACAGTAATTCTTATTAAAAACACTGGAAAGCTTAGGTATAAATGATTTTTTTTCTTAATATGACAGAAAGCATCTACCTAAAATAATTGCAGGTATTGTATATAATGGGGAGAACTAGAAGCCTTCCCAGTAATATGTGGAGTAAAACAAGGATGCCCATTATCACCAATATTATTTAACATTGTATTATAAATGCTAATAACAGCAATAAGAGAAGAAAAAGAAATCGAAGGAAAACAGAATGGACAAAGAGATAATAAAACTATCTCAATTTGCTGATGACATGATGGTATATTTTAAAAAATCCTAGAAATTCAACTAAAAAGTTGGTGAAAACTATCAACAATATTAGCAAAGTATCAGGATACAAAATAAATCCATACAAATCATCAACATATATATATATGTATATATATATATATATATACATATATATATATATAATTTTTAATGTCCTGGAACAAATGAAACACAAAGAAAGTGATACTCCATATAAAATATCCACAGAGAGAATAAAATACCTGGGAGTGTACCTATAAATAATTGGAAAAATGTTAATTATTCATGGATGCACAGAGTTAATATAATTGAAATGTCAACCCTACCTAAATTAATCTACCTATTCAATGCCATTCCAATTGGATCTGTGAATTGAATGAACCTTTTGGTGAGCAATTTGGAATTACACCCAGAGTTATAAAACTGTGTAAACCATTAGACCCAGCTGGGTCTGTTTCTCAAGAAGATCAGGAAAAGAGGAAAAGAACCCATATGTTCAAAAATATTCATAATAGCTCTCTTTGTGATGGCAAAGAATTGGAAACTTAGGAAGTGCCTGACAATTGGGTAATGGCTAAAGTAATTGTGGTAATTGTGATGGAACATTATTGCACCAAAAGAATTGATGATCAGACTGATTTTTTACAAACTTGTAAAGAACCACATGAGATATTGAACAATGAAATAAGTAGAGTCAGGAGAACATTATACATAGCCACAGACATAATGCTAGAAGAATAAACTGTGAATGTTAGTTCCAAAAAATGAACATAAAAGTGAAATATGAAAATAAATTAATTTATATGTAAATGGCCACTTTGAAGTTTTTTTTTTTTTTTATGCAGTGAGGGTGAGGTAGGACTGGGACATTCATGGATGGGTTTTTGTTATGTAGATATCAAGAAGAGTAAGCTAAACATATAGGAGATTTGTGATTTCATTTGTACACTATCTTCTTTTTTCATATTTGGAAATGCTTCTTTTCTTTGGTTTAACAAAATGTGGGGGGAAAAGAAACTATAAAGGATATTTGATGAAATCTCACATGATATCCTTATGGACAAGATGGAGAGACATGATGATTTGATAATGATAGAGCATTTAGTGGGTTTTGACCTGATTTAATCTCAATTATCCCTAAACTAGTCATTAATGGATTGAAGTTAGATTAAAATACAGTCTCTAATGGAGTGCCTCAGGGATCTCTCATCTGCCCTATAGTGTTTAGCATGCTTATCAATGATTTAGTTAAAGACATAGATGCAATGCTTATCAATAGTTGACAAACAAAAAAGATAGCTAATACAGTGAACCAAAAAATCAATATTAAAGGGTTTCTAAATTGGTCAAAGGATGGGATAAATGTAAAAGGATAAGATTTCATAAGCACCCAAGTATAAAGGCTTATTACATTTGGGTTCATAAATTTAACAACAAAAATAAAAAATGGGGAAATGAGGTTGAAAAACAGTTTATGTGAGAAACATCTGGAATCTTAATGGGCTATGAGGACAATATGAGTCAACAGTGTGACAAGACAACTGAAAACATCCCACCATGACATATTTTTAGATTTTGTTAATAATGCATCTGTAGTGAGGAAGGTAATAAGTCCTGCTTTACTTTAATCTTGTTTAAATACACTTGTAGTACTGTGCATCCCATATTTAAGGGAGGACACTGGTAAATGTGAGCAATTCCAGGAGAAATGAATGTGATGAATATGGTAAGAGCCCTAGAAACCATGTCTTATGAAGGGCAATAGCTGCTGAAATGCCTATCATATATAGTGCTATAATATGTACAATGTGTTATCCTCATGATCCTGTGAAGTAGGTGGTGCAAGTATTATCATCATAATTTTTTACACATGAAGAAATATGTACCAAAAGTGGCTTGTTCAGAATCACATATTTTATGGGTGTCAGAGCTGAGGTTTGAACCCAGGTCTACTGACTCCCAGCTAACTCTGAAGAAACTAGACATGTTTAGAATAGAGAAGTGAAGTTAAATCAAGGAGATAATTTCTTTCTTCAAGTATTTGAAGGGTTGGCCTGAGTAAGATACAATAGACCTTCTCTATTTGACTGAATATCTATTTGACTGAAGGCTGAATTAGAAGTAATGTGTGGATGCTTCAGAGGCAAATTGCTGCTCCATATAAGTAGAAATTTCCTATCAAATAGAAGTATCCCAAAGTTCCATTGACTGCCTTTAGAGAAGTCAATTCTCTATCATTTTAAAATTTAAATCAAAGCTAGATGTCCATTGCCATGGATTTTGCAGAGAAGATTTATCCCAGAATTAGTTGGATGAGCACTCTGATGTCCCTTCCAGCTTTGAAATTCAGTAGCTCTGGATATATTATTACAATAATGATGAAAAGGAATTGCTCAAAAAAATTACATATTTTTCCAGGCAATTCATTTGGGGTTGGGGTGGGGAGGAGGATTCAAGTTCATAGGAAACGGAACTGAATGATTTTTTCTCCTTTCTTGACTTAAACTTTATCTTAAACCAACTTCTGTATTACCTACTTTAGATGTCATCTCAGTTCTCTGTTCCTCTTCAAAGAACTTAGGTTAGCAAAATTCTACATACCTCTTGATTTCCCTAATTTCTAGTACTGGTCCTCTGTTGATGATCTCCAATTTATCCCATATGTACATATATATATAATTTTTTATTTTGTGTTGTTCAGTTATTTTCAGTTGTATCTGACTCTTTTAAACACCATTTTGAGTTGTTTTTTTTTTTTTGCAAAGATGCTAGAGTTGCCATTTCCTTTTCAAGCTCATTTCATAGATGAAGGTTAAAGGACTTGTCCAGGATAGCACAACTAGTAAGGATCTGAGACCAGATTTGAACTGAGGAATTTCCTGACTCCTGGTCTGACATGCTATCCACTATGCTACCTAGCTGCCCTATTTCTCCATAGTTGTTTGCATATCATAGCCCCATTAGACTTTGAGCGCCCTCAGAGCAAGTCTATTTTTAAATTCTTTGTATTTTCATTTGTTAGGGACTTAGTAGGTGTTTAATCAATGCTTATGGCGGGGTAGCTGGGTAGCTCAGTGGATTTAGAGCCAGGCCTAGAGACAGGAGGTCCTAACTTCAAATCTGGCCTCAGACACTTCCCAGCTGTGTGACCCTGGGCAAGTCACTTGACCCCCATTGCCTAGCCCTTACCACTCTTCTGCCTTGGAGCCAAAACAAAGTGTTGACTCCAAGACGGAAGGTAAGGGTTTTAAATAATAAAATAAAAATAAATGCTTACTGCACTCAAGTCATCTAGAATCCACTTCTCTGAGTCTGGAAACCTTGAATGTCAACATATAATTCTATTCCCAGCTCACCTCCCTTGAGCTTTCTATGCTTCCTGGTATTAGATTCAATGAGGCTTTTCTTTTTATTTGTCTCTTTGGATAATAAAACTGTGTCCTCCTGGCCACCTCCTCCTAGAATTCTTCCCTTGGATAACAATATGAATCTCCTGATTGGCAAACTAATAAATCCTATAGGAAACAACCCCAAATGATCAGGAACCATATGTAGGGCAAACATTGTATTTAGGCTTAATTTGCCTTCTCAGTGCTGTCAAATTTTTTGTATGTTCTTACTGGTTCTGTTGGCCAATGGCTTTGCTAATTCTATCCACAAGTACTAAAGGTAAACAAACTTGTATAAATTTGAAAAAATAGGGTAGTGCGAGAGTGTAGATAGTAGAATTTGGAGCCAAACTCCTAGGTTTAAATGTAAATTTTTTACTTAATACCTATATGATTTTGGGCAACTCACTTAAGTTCTTTCAGCCCTAGTGTCTTCATTTATCAAACTAGAAGATTAAACTAGAATATTTCTAAGGTACCTTCCTGCTCTAAAATACTATGAATAGGACCAGAATATTCATTCATCTCACTCTACTGAACTTATTTAGTGAGTTCAATATGTAATAAATGGCAGATTTAAAGACAAAGTCTTTTTACTCTGCCCATTACCAAGTAAATTTAATTTTATAATCCTAGTGTTCCTTTGCTTGTTGTTGTTGTTGTTATGTTGGGTCACTTCAATCGAGTCTGATTTTTACTTCCATTTCCTTCTTCAACTCATATTTTATAAACTCATTTTATAAATGAGGAAACTGAGGCAAACATTATTAAGTGACTTGCTCTAGGTCATATAGCTAGTAATTGTCTGAGGCCAGATTTGAACTCATTAAGTTGAATCTTCCTGAATTCAGGTCTGTGCACTAGATCTACTATGTAACCTAATTGCTCTGATGCTTCTTTGAAACATATATCTAAATTTTATGGAAATGGAAATGTTAAGATATCATCTCAATTTTCTGTCTGTTTCTATCCAATTCATTTAATTTAGCAATGTTATTTCTTAATTATATTAATTTGAAATCCCAAATCCACATTAATTGCATCAAGGCACCCACTATATGAATGACTAGTAGAGAATTAAGCACATAGTAGATGTTACATAAACATTTAATTGATTGATTCAGTCATCATGGGATGCACCAAGAAAGAATAGGAGAGGAAAACACTCACCTGTTTCTTGGAGATAATTAGGAGAGGAAAAGACTTCAGGTAGCAGCTAGGGAGAAAAGACACAAACTGCATATGCCTTCTTATAGGGCAGGAAAAGTCTGGACGCCTTCCAAAAAATCAGACTGGGAATGCCAAAGGTCTAGAAGGCAAAAATCCAGAGCAAGTCAGAGTTAGGGCCTGAAGCCAAGAGGGCTTAAGGTCAAGGCCAGGCTCCCACCTGGGGCAGAAGACTTGAGCAAAAGTCTGAGACCAGCAGGTAAAAGTTTGAGAGCCAGAGCCTAGGACAAAGGCCAGCGCCTCTGAAGACCAACTGCAGAGAAAATTGGGAAGTTTTCCATTTCACTGATCCAGACATCTGGCTATGGTTCTCCTGTTTAGAATTCATGGAATCATAAAATGTTAGAGATGGAAAGGACCTAAGAGGTGGCCAAAGTCAATAACTTTTTACAGATGAAGAAACAGAGGTCCACAGAGTTTATTAAGTAACATGTTCCAAATCATACAACTAATTAGTAGCAGAGGTGGGACTAGAAAGTACATGGTCCAGGAATAGAGTCACTCACTATAATGGTTCTTCTTAACATGGGGTTGGGTTGGGGGAGTGGGTCTGAAAACTTGGGAATCTATGAACTTGGATGGGAAAAGTGGAATCTATATTTTCTCTAACTTCTAACAGAAATTTAGCAGCTCCTTCAATTATGAATATAGGCAATAAAACAATATTCTGAAAAAGTTATTCAGAGGCTGTACCAGATAATTATGGGCATCCATAAAACACACACACACACACAAACCATAGAGAGGGAAAGGAAAAACTTGGCTGTTTAGTGGATTAGGAACACCACACCTCTGTGATCTCATATATCCCTAAATTTCTTTGGCTCACCCTTCATAGCAGACGAGGCTGAGTTTTTTCTTTTTCCTTTATGGGGTGTTCATTTTTCCCCATTTTTATTTAATTAATTAATTTAGAATATTTTCCCATTGTTATATGATTCATGTTCTTTCCCATCCTTCTTCCCTCCCCCTCCTGGAGCTGACAAGCAATTCCATTGGGTTTTACATGTATCATTGTTCAAAACCTATTTCTATGTTATTAATATTTGATATACAGTGATCTTTTAAAGTCAACTTTGGGGTATTTACATTTTTAAAAAATTGCACATATTTATGATATTGAAAGACAAAAATATATTGACATTAAACAATGCTTTTCACATATTTTACACATTACTGAGTTTTTATACCTTTTCTATGTTGTCTGTTGTCCTTAATGTGCTGTCTGTGGTTGCTGCAAAATTCCCCCCAAATTCCCATTTAATTTATTACTCTGGCCCAGAACATGTCAAAACAATGATGGGGAAAGTCACAATGAAGAAGGGATACCTGTATTTCTTTTTTTTGAAACAGATATTTACTAAGTACTTATTGTATACCAAGCACCATACCACGTGTTTTGCAAATCTCACTTGATCCTCACAACAGTAATGAGAGTTAGGTGCTATTGTCATCCTAATTTTATAGCTGAAAAAACTGTTTCTGAGAGAGAATAACTTACCTAGAATTACATAGTTAGTAACTATTGAGACTGTATTTTAACTCGGACCTTCCTGATTCAAGGCTCAATGACCTATTCATTGAGCTACTTAACTGCCT
The DNA here is from genome assembly GCF_027887165.1 of Monodelphis domestica. Lineage (NCBI taxonomy): Eukaryota > Metazoa > Chordata > Mammalia > Didelphimorphia > Didelphidae > Monodelphis > Monodelphis domestica. The sequence goes on from NC_077230.1 coordinate 171,163,844, forward strand.
TTTTGTGTTGCCCAAATCAACAAATATTTGTTAAATCCCTGTTGTTTATGCTTCCTGCTCCAATATTTTCCCATTCTCATTTTTTCATTTTCTCATCTCATGTTTTTCTAGAGCATATTACTTTCATAAGAATTGAAACATGGTACTAATAGGTCTTCAGACATGCAGACAGGACTCTGTCATGAAATAATATAATATTTCCAACCTGAAGGATGCTTAAGATCTTGTCAATACCTGTAACTCTTCTCCATGGTATGACTGGTTTCTAATTTGGGAGATGTGAGGATCCCTATGATTCCCACAGAAAAGAATTTGGCTTTTGGGGGATTAAGTCCACAGAAATCTGAAGATTCAGATTACTTTCTTCTTTTGCTTCTCAAATTCCTTACTTCTGTCTTATCCGCCGTCCTTATAAACACTCAGACTGGTAACTGGCTGCCCTAAGAGGTCTGTCCCATAAGTGAATGTTGGTGGCTGTGAGCTTTTGCTAACCAGATGGAATCTGAGTAACCCCAGGAATGAGAAAAGGTTACAAAATAAATAAAAATACTATAGAATATAGAAAATGTCAATATGTGGTTTTCTAACTCAATATTCTGTCCACAAAGACACATAAGTATTGTTTAGTGGTCCTATTTCGATTGAGTTTGACACTACTACTCTAGTCTAAAGAACATTTTTGATAGGTAGGAAAATATATTTCTTTACTTGCTTTTCTAGTTTGTGCTTGGTGTCCCTTTATCATATATAGGTTGTCTCTCAAATAGAGATATTAGGAAGAATAAAAATAGTTGTCAAATATTTTGAGTTATGTATATTTTTTGCATGAATGCTACATGGGACAAAATCATTGAGGGATAAGAGTTTATATAAACTCCAAAGCAAAATGTCTGTGTTTGATCATTCCTTTTCACATCTACAGTATTTTAGGAAAGCTGGGGCTCTTAATTCTGGGATTTCTGTGGATTAGCCACACAAATTGGTTATTCATTCAAGAGTCATGGATGATATATTGCTGAAATGTCATAAATACTGTCCAAAAGTGTCCAGGTATTGAGCATCCTGTGACTTAAGTAACCAAATACTTTAGCTGGCCCTCCTGCAAACTATAACAATGAAGTTGTAAACTCTCTCAGTGACTCTGAATATAATGGGAAGTAGTAAGGAAAGAACCAAGGGAATCATCTCTCTCTCCATATATATATATATATATATCTATAGATATATATATATCTATAGATATAGATATAGATATAGATATATACGTGTGTGTGTGTATTATATAATGGGAAAGTGTATTTGATCTGATAAGAACTATTTAGAGGATCAACATATAATTCAGGAAAAAATTAAATTAAAAAAGGAAATATTCAGGGAAGTAAAACTCCTGAATTGAGTCAGAACACCATAGGCTTAAATGCCACTGAAAACACCTACTTGTGTGATCCTAGGCAATTCATCTTGACTCTGAACCATGGGTTGCCCAGGCAGGTAGTGTATTCTAGGGTAGGTTAATTTGTGTCTGAGGGGTTAAGACTTTCAGTGCAGAGTAGGGGAAAGAGAGTTGAGAACCTCCCCTTTCAAAGTGGGGATATATATATATATATATATATATATATATATATATATATATAAACTTGTATCTAATGAAACCTGATTTATTCTGTCCCCATGTTACCTCTCTAGATATAACATTCCCTTTTCCACCCTAAACTATTCTGTCCTCGTCTATTAATGGTTAGTATGTTAACTCTTTCCTTTTTATCTATGTTTGTTGATCATATTGTTAGTATGTTACATATGCATATGTCTGAGTTATCTATACATTTACATATGTTACATGTTATTTATATACACACACATATATATCTATATATATCTATATATATATATATACATCCTCTGGTAATAAAGATCTATTTACAGATATATACAACTTATCAGTTGTCCTTATTTATGGCACAGACCCTAATGTCAGTGTGAAATTTGTTCATGTTCTAGATATGTCATGGTGGATGCATATTTATTCCAATGTGAATGTGAATGTACTTCCCTATATGTGAAGTTAATGTGATTTGCGATTAATCTTATGTGACCCATTTTCCTGAAGTTCATTCCCCATAATGTCTTTGATTCAAAGTTCTTTCCAGTTGTCAATGTATCTTCCATACTTTGGTGTTGTTTGGAGTAGTCACCAGTCCAGGGTACCTTTTCCTTTACAGGATACATACTTGCCTGTCATCTCACCTTGAAAGATGATCTCAGGTATCCAGAACTATAGGATCATGTGTGAGTATAAGATTAGTGTATGCATGTATGTAAGAGTGAATATGTTGATGCATGTGAGTGAAATTTTATAAAGGATATTTGTGCCATCTTCATGTATGCAAGTGAAATTTTTTTAATGTAATGAATGTAGCTTCTTAATGTATGATTGTAAGGCTATTATTATATTTCTATGTGGTTGATTGTAGAGGTTAATAATATTTTAGTCTAGACTTGAGATGGATATTTGTATATATGTTTACTAATTCTAAGGGATTCTAAATCTACCCAAATAAACTCCCAGGTTCCACAAGGAACCACTTCTCCTGTGTTTCACAGGCTACACTAATCCTTCCTGATCTAACTAATCCAAATTTATACTATCTATGTTGGGCACTATTCTGTTTTGGTTTCACTGTCTCTGCATAGTATCTCTATTTCTTCTTGTGCAATTTTGTTGGATTCATGGTCTCTATGTTTATTTATCAAGGGTTGTTCTTGGGGCATCTGTGTTTGAATGGATTCTTGGGCTTCCATTAAGTTGTCTTTTGGCCTGTTATCATGGGCATGGTGATGTTTAATGTGAGATGCGTGATAACAAGAATCTTTTCCTATTACTTTGATCAATGTAGGAGTGGTGAGAACTACACCGTATGGGCCAATCCATCTGGACTCTGTGGGTTTGTCTTTGGTAAAATTTTCCACATATACTTTGTCCCCTGGCCTGATGTTATGTAATGAGAAATCAAGCGGAACCCTTTGCACTAGTAGTCCCAGCCTTCTCAGTTCTTCCAGTCTATCCGGTATCTGTGTCAGATAGGTGTGTAACTGACAATCCCCTACCAGCATGGAAACATAAGATGGTTTAGTGGTCATTCCTATCCATACTGGCTGTCCATACAACATCTCATATGGGGAAATATGTAAGTCTCCTCTGGGTTTCATCCTCAGAACAGTGCACATGGATGAACCTCTGTCCATTTAAGATGAGTGTGAGCACAGAGTTTAGCTATTGTAGGAAGCTAGGGGTATCAGCGTATATTGTACTGGTGTAAGCGTTTTAGCAACTGGCTTAACTTTTAGGTTTAACCTGCATTATTAACATTTTCTCTATCACTTGAATCTAGAATCTAGGTAATCAACAAAATAATAAATCAAATGCTAATTTATAGGATTTTCTCATTTCAGAGGTATAAATTCCCATACTGAAAATCTAATAATTGATTTTCCTAAGCTATTTCATGATGGTTCCAACATATGTCTGCCTGAGGCCCAGTCCTTTGTCAGACACTAATCACCTACTCTAGCAGTCCTAGTTACCTCACCTGAAAAAGAGAAATGATAATAGCAGCTACCCCACAAGTTTGTCATGAGGATCAAATTAGTCAACATTTAAAATGCTTTACAAACTTTAAAATACTATGTAAATGTTATGTATTATGGACTATTTTATTATCTTTTAAATGAGATTAATGATCTCTTCTTCATATAGGTAAATGGGTATTGTAAAATGTCCATTCTTATTGTGAGCATGAGACATCTATGAAAAATACTTTGCAGACCTTGAAGAGCAGTATGAATATGACTTAACATCACCATCATGATGAGGAGCAACCAGGATCCATTGTCTCTTAGAATGAAAATGAACTATCTTAATAAAAATATTTTGACATGCATAAAATATTCTAGCATTTTATCTCCTCATTTTAAATTGATAAACCAAATAATAATTATGCACAATTTTTCACCTATTTATTTTAAATTATCCCAACATTTCTATTACTTAATCTACCCAAGATTAAAGCACAGCAGAAAAATATATGCCACACATGGATAAACAATCATTATTAGTGTTACAGATAACAATTCAAGTGGGCCAGTGGTGGGACCCTGGCACCAAATGATGGACTGATTACTTTGCCTTCCTGTTCTTGAGAGGAATATCAGTCTATTGTCTGCCAACACAGTGAACAAACTTGGAAATGATTACTGGCCTACCTTCTCAGTGTGGAGCCAAGTTTTTCAAATAAGTATTTGGGAGATTAGTGAAAAAGTGTATATAGATGTTTATATGGATAGGGAGTAGTTCTCTTTAAGTATTAAAAGGGCTGTCATGTGGAGAAAGGAAAAAATTCACAATGGCTCTCCATCAAGGCTCTGCCCTCGTTTCTTTTCTCTCCTTTTTATGTCTTGTTTCTCTTGGTGACCTCATTAACTCCAGTAACTTTTGTTATCATCTATATCTAGATAGATGATTTTCAGATCTATTTATATAGCCTTAGTCTCTGTCCTAACCTCCACTCTTACATCTCCAACTGCTTATTAGGTGTCTCAAACTGGATGTTTCATGGACATCTTAATTTCAATGCATGTAGAAATGGAATTCATCCTTCCTCTGAAACCCTCCCATTTTCCAAGCTTCCCTAATACTATAGATGCCCCACTATCCACCCAGTTATCTATGATCACAACCCAAGTATTATCCTCAACCCTTCATTCTCTTTTATCTCTATTATCTACAGTTGCCAAATCATGTGATTTCTATCATTGTATTAGCTTTCCTGTAATTCCCTTTCTCTTCTCTGTTACTTCTATCATTGCACTACAAGCCTTTATAACTTTATAACTTCATGCCTAGATTATAGCAATATTTTTATATTGTTTTTCCTTCCCAAAGTCTTTCTCCACTTCAATCCATCCTCCACTGAAGATCAAAGTGATCTTCCTAATGTACGGTTCTATGCATGTTTACTCTTTCTTCCCTATTCAATAAACTCAATGGATCTCTACCACTACTAGGATCAAACATAAAATTATATGTCTTTTAATGGTATTCTTGATCTAGTCCCTTCTTACTTTTCCAGTCAGGCACTCTATGATCCAATGACACTGACCTCCTTGATATTTCTTTCATAAAAAGCCATTTCCTAACTCTGGGGCATTTTCACTGGCTTTCTCTCATGCCAACAATGTTCTCCCTTCTCATCTTTGTAGCCTGTCTTCCCTGGATTCCTTCAAATCTCAGCTAAATTTTCATTTATGCAATAACCTTTCCCAATTTTCTTTAATGTTAATGCTTTCCCTTTGAGATTATTTTCAAAGTATCCTATAAATCTTTTGATTGTATATTATTTGCATGTTCTCTCTCCCATTATTCTTCAATCCCATGATAGTAGGTTTCCTTTCTCTGGGTGTCTTAAGCAGTGTCAGAATTACTACTTGTTAAACATATTATGGTGGGGAATTTGTGTGGTTGCCCAGTGGATAGAGTTCAAAAATTGGAGAAAAAAAAGGCTTTGTAAATTTAAAACTTTTAATGATGATGATGACAGTGATGATGATGATGATGATGATGATGATGATGATGATGATGATACCAGAATAACTGGTCATTGAGGTCCCTTCTCAATTTCAAATTCTGTAATTCTGAAACAAAGAAGATAATGAAGATATGAAAACCTAAACATTGTTCTATGTTCTCTAGATATGTTTGCCTTCAACTTTCAGTATTCAGTTCTTTTACTAGCTTTCTTACCTAAGGATATAACTGACTGTTTCTCCTCAACCTTTTTTTTTTCCTATTGAGGTGTATGTGATTGTATTCACTGATTAGTTTTAAGCTTTACCTAGCCTCTCCTTTCCCTCACAACAAAAACATACTTCTAACAGATGCACAGAGCATCAGTAAGGACCTAAATTAATTTGGCTATATATATTAAGCACACATTAAAAACTGCTTAGATTTGAGTGATGAATGAAGCAAATGGAAATTAATACAATGAACATTCTTAAGCATTTAGTAATGTGCAAACTATGAAAGCACTTCTACATATCATCCTCTGAATTCATTTCCCCCTAGGCAAATATTATGAGCACCAATCTCTTTAAGACTATTAAAACTGGAAACCTGCTTGTCTTTATATTTAATGCCAATATTGCAAATAGCAATCAATATCTAATTTCATTCTATTCAGAAAAATATTATTAATGGGAATCTAGACCCCCCCCCCCAACCCTTCAGCCTCCTCTCCAAAACTGGCCACCATTGGGCAGGGTAATTAGTCTAGAATAACAGTTTCCTGTAGGATCCTGTGGCAGTTTTCTTCTGAATTTTTGAATCCTAAATTTTGATGATAGCACGTAGAACAGAGATAAGAAAATAAAACATGTATCTTCCCCTCAAACCTGAAGGAGACACTTGAGAGTAGTATAAATCCTCATTGAATATTAAAGTTATATTTTATTTCATTCAAGAAAATCTGGGATGGAAACTGTTAGGAAGGTGATGTTGGACAGACACCAGAATGTTTCTTGAATGGTGAATAAGACTCTGACCCATATATATGACCCTGTTATCTAGGGCATTTTGTGGAATGTAAAATGGAAGCCTGTGTAGGTATATAAAGTAGGAAACACATTTACTATGCCCTTTGCCTCTCTGGCAAAGAATTTGTGCTATACGTTGTGTGAAATGTGGTACTCTGTCTGTCTGTCTTTCCTCACCATGACCAAATGTCCAGATATCACAGTTCACTATATTTTTGCACTCTATCCCCATATAAAGGAAGGATATCATAAATAATTTTAGTATACATTCTCTTTCATATATAGGCTTCTTCTGAGGATTCTCTGGTACTAAATGATGCAAAATTGCTAGAATAAGTCTCTGAGTATTTGAAGTGCAATGAGATAAATACAACTTCATTTTTCCTGTGCTCATTCTATAGGCTTGAGTTGGTTTTTAGAGTGTAGTATTAAAAAGTCAAATCTGAATACAAATAAGATCTGTATATTGGTATTATTTTTGGTCTCATATACATATATATATATATATATATATTCATTATAAACTTCTGGAAAGATCTCTGTCGTGGGAGATTAATTGGGGGCAGGGACAAGGTAAATCTGTCAAATAGCTTTGTCAAAAATGCTAAGCTTCTATGTTTTGCATAGCTGATTCCTAAGGAAAGAGGAATTCAACCTTTTTGTTTTGTTTTGTTTTATTTGTTTCATAGTCCCCATTGGCTGTCTAAAGAAGTCTATGGCACCTCTCTAAGAATCATGTATTGAAATACATGAAATAAAGCACATAGAATTACAAAGGGAGCTAATTATATTAAAATATAGTTACTTAACCATTAGAAAACCAAGTTCATGAGCGCCAAGAACCTCTATAGAGTATTTCACAGACTGAGTGCTAGATGAGATCTCGGAATTCATGTAATTCAAAGCAAAATATTCTTTGTATCAAGTAGACATTTAGCATCTGCCAGAAGAACAAAAGTAGAAGGATGGGGCTCACTACTTCACAAGATAGCCTATTCTACTTTTGAATAGTTGTGGCAAATCCTGCCTCCAACTCTATACATCAAGCCTCTGTCTATTCCCTTACAACATCCAAATTATTGTTTCCTATTTTACTTGGAGTCAAGCAGAATGTTTATTCTTTTTTCCACTCTAAATAATTGTAAATTGCTATCTTCTCATCACCACCCTTTCCACTCTGACCACTAGATTCTTTTTTTAATTCTAGGCTAAGTATACTCAGTTCTTGTAACCTATTCCCATATGCTATAATATCAAGCCCTATCAATGTACCAATGCCCCTTTTCCGAATAGTCTGCTTGTGTATGGCACCCAGAACTGACCACAGTATTCCATTTTAGGACTAACCAGGGCAGAGAGCAGCAAGTTCTTGTTTTGGACACAGCCTCTCAGAGGAGTCTAAGATTATCTTACTTATTTTTGGCTAACATGTCACCATAATAACTCAGGGCTTTTTAAAAGTGAATCTCCATCTCCCCTCACTTCTATCTCCTTCTTAAATTTTAGTTCTCTAATTACCACTTTGATTCTCCCCCCCACCCACCCACAAGTTCAGAGATAGCCCTGAATTTAGAAGAAAAAACACTGGAAAAATGATAATGAAAAAATAATATTAGGACACATAACCCCAGGGATGATCCAAGGTCCAGCTTGAGTTGACTCAGCTTGGTTCTTGGAGGTCCTGGATGCTTTTCTAAACTGTACCCCTGGATCTAGGTCCCAGTCCCCCACCCCTTCTCCCTCTCTCACATCGTTGTGTGACCTGGACAAGGCTCAGCAATCAGAATCATCCCTCCTGGAGCAGACCCAGAGGACCCATCTAGCTTCCTTCTCCCTGCCTTCCTGCCTACCTTGGACTCTCGATCCCAATATTGCCCTCTCCCTTACTGAGTAACAAATAAAATGTCTGTATATAACCTTAAAAAAATTGTACACAAAGACAGATACACTGTGCTACATTTGAATATAATAGATTTCTCTACTAACCGCAATGCAATGTTCCAGGACACTTCTGAGGGACCTATGAGGAAGTACGCTATCCACACCCAGAGAAAGAACTGTGGGAGTAGAAACACAGAAGGAAAACATGATGGATCACATGGTTCAATGGGAATATGATTGGGGATGTAGATTTTAAAAGATGATTCTATTGCAAATATTGATAATATGGATATAGGTTTTGATAAATGATACATGTAAAACCCAGTGGAATTGCTCAATGGCTCCAGGAGGGGGAGGTGGGAGGAAGGGAGGGAAAACTATCGAAAAATATTCTAAATTAATTAATTAAATAAACAAACTTAAGAAAGGAATAGTAAAATAGAGCTAACTAACTAACTAAATAAATAAAAATGAGCATCTTCAACTAGATCACCCATGAGGTCCCTTAAAGCTTGATTCCTAAAATAATAATAATATTCTACTACTTATGTAATACTTTAAGGTTTGCAAAGCAACTTACACATGTTACTTCTCTTGGTCCTCACAACAACTTTACGAAATAGGTATAAAATCATATCCATTTTACAAACGAAGAAATTGAAGCTCTCAAAGGGTCATTCAAATAGTAAACATCTGAGGCAATATTTGTGCCAAAACCTTTCTAATTTCTAGTCCAGCATTACAACCACCATACTACCTAGCTATGTCTATGCTCATATAATTCATGAACTCCTTCCAAAACCAACCTACTACTGAAGAAACTGAAGCTTCTAATCCCAGGCCAAGAAATTGTCGAAAAAATTCAGTAAACAAACATTCAGTTTGAGAAGATTTTATTGAATATATATATATATATAGGACTAAACTAGTAACAATAGGGAAGATAAAATAAACATGCTCTTGCCCTCATGGGAACAGCAGTATTTTCACGAGATTTACCCCTCTTATTTCCAAGCCCTGACTCTTCCTGCCATTCATATTTCACCTTTCTGACAGTCCCTAACTTAGTTCTTTGAGAAACATTGGCCTAACATAAACTGGTTGGTGACAGGCAGAATTAGTTTACATTGCTTCCCAAGTCACCAAAGCAAATATCAGAAAATGAACAAGATATTTATTAAGGAGAACACTCTTTCAACAGGGCCAAATGATATGTTGGACAATTCTGCCACTTAATGGGACTTGAGCAAGTGATGGCATGGCATCAACTAGGCATTGCTGGGAAAATGGCATATTTTGTCATGCCAATTTCCCAATCCATCATGAACTGTCACTTTAAACTGATATCACTGAAATCACATATATGTTTTATTTTATGGGGGAAACTGTATAATGGCCAAACGAAAATCAACATTACACCCAAGTAACTGAAATCAAGGTAAATTTGAGAAGTTTCTAGGCTTCAGAAGTTTTCAAACTGTCATATTGCAAGAGTCAGAATGATGAAGAAAATCTATAGCTTGCTTGTAAAACACATACACATATTCCCTTATTTCCTCTCCATACAAAGAAAAGAAATTTAGGAAATCCTTTTCCAGAGAGAGTAGAAATCTTTAATATACACATAGGCTTGAGAACAAAAAAGTGCACTAAAGTACTTATTTCTTCAGCTTATCACTACTCAACAATCTGTCCCTAAAGGACAATTAAAATTGATAACTTTTAGCAGAAGTTACTAAAGAAAAGGATGAAGTTTTCTGAAAAATATTAGTTTCTTAGTGAATACCTCTATTTAATATTTTGTATGTATAAAAATTTCATGATCATCAATTAGTAAAGGACTTTACACAGAAGTCATCTATTAGTAGTCTATCTGGTTCAGGCTCTGGATATCACAGTATAAAAAAAAAAACAAAAACAAAAAACTAGAAAAGCAGGTTTTGCATGTAAGAATGAAGGGGAAATTTCCAAGAATACTTTCTCCTACCAAAATGTAAATGTCAAAGGAGCAACTAGGTGGCTCAGTGGCTTGAAAGCCAGAGCTAGAGACAAGAGGACCTGGGTTCAGATCTGGCCTCAGACCAGATCTAGACTGCCTAGCTTTGCGAATTCATTTGACCCTCAACACTTAGGTTTTATCACTCTTCTGCATTGGGACCAATACGTAGTATTTGGTTTAAAATAGGGTTTTAAGCAAAGGGTTTAAAAATATAAATGTCAGCCTCTTCATAGTATGGCTAATGTTTGGAAATGGAAAAAAAAAAAGTTAATATGTTCTGTCCCTAGACATCCATGTATTTTAAAAGTAAAAATGAAAACAAAAGAAAGTGAAAAGGACATATAAGAAAAGATTTTTAAAAGGAAAAGGAAAGGAAAGGAAAGAAGACATGAGAAAAGAAAGGGAAAAATTAAAAATGAAGATAAGGGAAGCAAAGAGGGAAAGGGAAGGTAAAGGGGAAAGAAGGAAAAGAGAAGAGTGATTTTTAGTAGGCAACTTTCTTGTATAATACACATATTAATACTTTTATTGTGTTTATTTTCTACATATCACATCAAGAGAGGATTGATTCATTAAAATTGCATCATTGATTGTCAAATAGATGGTAAAATGAAAAGACAGAGAAAGGGAAACAACATGATGTATTTGTATCATCCTGTAGAGCATTTAATGTGGCTAGTGCAACAAGCTGTTCAGTTAGAAGCTATCAAATTGCTTGCTATTGATTAACTTTGCTCTAAATCAAATAATACGTCCATTCCCTCACAACATAAAATATTTAGGTATCAGTCATTCAGTGTTTGCTTGGGTAGCACAGGATAGACTCAGATCCAATCAGAAGACCATGTCTACCATACCATATGCATTCTTTCTGTTCTCAGGAAGGTAATCAAGGCAAAAACTAAGGCAAGAAACAGGATAGCCAGATGAAAATGTGTTTAGCAATGTAATTTATAGAGAATATACGATGGCTTTGGGAGTGACATGCATCATCTTCTTTCATGAAACTATGTGGAAGGTAATTTTACAGTTGGGTAAACTCTCAAGGCAGGACATAGAGTTTTTGCTATGGGACTCCCGTTAATGTCAAAAAGAGTCAAGTGGCTGTATTCTTCGTGTACCTCTTTGAGAGGGTACCCATGCCAGTTTGTCATGAATAGGAAATGTTTCTTTTATGGAAAGAGTGGGTGGCATTGTTAACTAGTATCCCATACAAGAGTATGTGGATTAATTGGGTTTGGTATCAAATTAGGATTAAGCAGAGAAGTCTTGCCTGGTACTCCAGACAAATCCAGACTTGCTCGCTGACTCAGAAAAGTTGCTAACATTGATAAGATAAGTATGATAATGTAATATTAGTCAAAAGTACATGGAATAGTACTTGATCCAAAGGAACAGCAAAGTACTTTCATTCCTTCTTCTTAGAAGAATATACATTTATCGATTAAATTAATATCATCCTCCTATCCCTCAGATTTATATCTAGAAGTCATCCTGAATTCTTCACCACCTCTCATACCAACCCACCTCTCAACACCTACTCTCATATCTGAACTTCTCAATGCCTGTCAATTCACATTTGACACATCTTGCCTCTAATAATTACCATCTCTCTTGTGCAGGTCTTCACAGCTTCATGCTGGGACTATTGCAATATCTTACTGGCAAGTCGGTCAGCCTCAAGTCCCTCTCCACTTCAATTCACTCTCTATTCAGCCACTAAAGGAATTTTCCTAAAACACAAGTCTGATTCTGTCCCTGCCCCCACCACATACATGCACTTAATACACTACAATCATTTCTTATTACCTCCAAGAGTAAATACAAAATGCTCTGTTTGGCATTCAAAGACTTTTATAACCTTGTCTTCTCCTACCTTTCCAGTCATCTTAAACCTTACTCTCTGACTCTCTTTGATCCTGTAACACTGGCTTCCTAGCCATTCTACAGGATACTCCATTTCTCCTCTCTAGAGATTTTCTTTGGCTAATCCCAATGCCTGGAATTTCCTTTCTTCACTCCATCTTCTGACCTCTCTGATTTCCTTTAAAAATCCAACCAAAATCCCAATTTCTACTGGAAGACTTCCCAAATCCCTCTTATTTCCAGTGCCTTCCCTCTGTTGATTATTTCCTATTTATCCTGTATATAGCTTGTTTTATATATATTTGCGTGTGTGTTTTTATATCTTGTTTCCTCCATTACAGTGCAAGCTTCTTGAAGCTGCGATTGTTTTTTCCCCCTTCATTTCTTTTTATCTACTGAACTTAGCACAGTGCCTGGTACGTGGTAGATACTTGATAAATATTTGATTCTTTGATTGAAAAGTATTGTATTCACTTGGCAACTAGGTGGTTGAGTGGATTGAGAAACAGACCTGGAGATGGGAGGTCCTAAGTTCAAATCTGGCCTTAGACACTTCCTAGATGTGTGACCCTGGGCAAGTTACTTAACTCCCTTACTTAGACTTTATCACTCTTCTGTCTTGGAATAAATATATAGTATTGATTCTAAGGTGAAAGGTAAGGCTTTTTAAAAAAAATAAATAATTTTTTTAAGTTAAAAAGAAATGCATTCTATTCTTATCTATCCACAGGGGAGAGAAGAATGTCATGAACATTACCATCTGAAAATTCCTACAATGGTTTCTAGCACTGCATAGAGTTCTGTGGTTATTGTTGAAATAGTAGAAAGAAAATTGAATTTGGAGTCTAAAGACTTGGTAGCAGGGTCTTGACATCTTTGTCTTCATCTACAAGCTTAATAAGCATGTGATAAGCATGACAACTATGCCTTTATAGAGATCATTGATTTGAATTGGAGATTTTTTCCTATTGAATAACACTTTATTAGAGACCTTTCTCCAGGTTGATGGTCATTCATTCACTATCTTCCATTGGATATAGTTGTTCAACCAGTTTTGGTATCTACTTCACTTTCAGTCCATGTGTTTCTATTTTGGTCACAGGGATATTGTGAAAGACATTGTCAAATGCCTTCATGAAATGTAGACATACCATGACTCCAAAATTGCCTGATCAGCTGGTCTAAAAAAGTCTGTCAGATAAGGAAATGAAATTAATCTAGTATGGCATTCTCAATGAAAATACATTGTTTTTACAATTATCATTGCTTCTAATTCTAATTGCTTACAAAACATCAATTGATTTTCAATATTTTTCCAAGTCAATAGTAGAAAAAACACATTAATATGTTTTCTTCCTCTTTGTTGTTGTTCAGTTGTTTACATCATTTTTGACTCTTCATGAACCCATTTGGAATTTTATTGGGAAAGATATGAGTGATTTACCATTTCATCCTCCAGTTCATTTTTAGAGATTAGAAAATGAAAGCAAACAGGTTTCAGTGACTTGCTCAGAGTAGCATAAGCAACCAGTGTTTAATGCTGGATTTGAACTCAGGATTTCCTGATTCCAGGGCTGATCTTCTACCCACTGCACCTTAACTGCCCTATTTTGTTACTGTTCCCTATGATTTCTCAAAGTCCATTTGCAGAGATTCAGTAATGACATCTTCAACTTCATTTAAAAAAATGAATTTAAAAAATTACGAGCATTTATTTTTTCTCTCTCCCAAATCATCTGAACCCTCCAAGTAAAAAAAGAAGAAAAAACCATAACAAATATGCATAGTTGAAGTAAACAAAGTCCTGCACTGAAACTACATCTCATTCTACATCTTGGGACCATTAGTCAGTCAGTCAAAAGCATTTATTATGTGTCTACCATGTGGCAGGCACTATACTAAATGCTGGGAATACAAATATGAAAAGAAAGATAATCCCTGTTCTAAAGGAGCTTACAATCTAAATACACAAAAAGAAGATGAAGGAGGAAAATCCTCACTTCTAGGAAGTGCGTAGACCATATTTAATCTTCAGTTCTTTTCAAACATGATTCACCATTTCATTGATCATATTTCTTGTCTTTCAAGTTTTTTTTTTTTAATAATGGAATCATACCCTTTTTTCCCCTCCTGGTTCTGTCCTCTGTACTTTGCTTCCATTCATAAAAATCGTTCCAGTGTTCTCTGAAACTATCTAGTTACTCATTTATTATTTATTCTATTATGACAAAATTTCATATAATTATATACCATATATATCATGTTTAAATATTCCTCAAGAGATGGACACTCCCCTGATTTTACAAAAAGAACTTGTAAAAAAAATATTTTCTTTCTTTTGTTATTTTCTTTGGAGGACAAACTTGAAAGTGGTATAACTATAGAAAAGAGATGTCAAGATGACCAGTCTTATCTTTTTACACTCTCCTCATCTACTCCCTCTGTTCCTACACATATGCTGCTGAATGAAGGTTGAGGAAATCACTCAACCATTATGAGTAGTACCTTGCTGGCATATATAGTAAGTTTAATAAATACTATTGACAGAATGAATGAATGAATTACACACACACACACACACATATAAACTGCCTACCTACTATGTGCCAAGATCTGTGCTAAACCCTGGGGACAGAGTCTGCCTTTAGGGAGTATTCATTCTACTTGAGGGCAATGCACATAGGAGTGTGATAGCTGGTGAGCATTTGGGTTTTTCAGTAGAGTTATAGGGATGGTAAAGATGGTTAGTGGATTCACAAAAGAGAAGACTGATACATTTTTTTTCCCCAAGCAATGACAGAGTTGATTTTATTATGGTTCCAAAACTGGAATGTAAAGAGAAGTGCTGAGGGCCTGCAAAGTATTTAGTGGGATGATTAAGAGGCATAACATGGAGTATAGTTGTATTCAGGCAACCACTAGGCAGGACAGCAGGATCACAGGGCAGATATTATCAGGGATGAAAGGGTTAAATCCTGTAGAGCACAAGACTACTAGTGAGAAGATGGGCTGATTATATATTTTTTTCAAGTGACCCCTTGAAAACAATATGTGGAAAGACCAATTATTCTGCTTATAGTTTTTGATGTTGGAAGAAAGCAAGGAAGTTCTCACAAATATAGAAGAATGCAGGGGTATGATGGAACCAGCTCTAAGTGGTTTCAAGAGGTAATTGTTAAATTTTTGGTGTGCATATTTATGCCTCCAAAATTGACTACAGGCATGTATTGCTGCTAATTGTAAGTGAAATGCAAACTCTTATGTTGTTAACTACAATAATTAAAAGAATTTGATATTGTAAAAAAATGGCCATCACGAAATAGGGGTTGATTTCTATTTTTGTTGAATCTGTAGAATTTTGTCGTTTACAGCTCTTCAAGACCCTATAAGGGGTTTTCTTGGCAAAGATACTGGAGTGGTTTGTCATTTCCTTCTCCAGATCATTTTACAGATGAAGAAACTGAGGCAAATAGTGTGAAACAAACTGCCCAGGGTCACACAGCTAGTAAATATCTGAGGTTATAGTGGAACTTACGAAGATGAGTCTTCTTGACTCTAGGTTCACTATTCTATACACTATGCAAGCTAGTTTCCCTTATCTAGACTTACGAAAGTGTTAATGCACATTAAACTTAAAAATATATGAATAGGATGCCCTATTCCAGCCACTTGTTAAATATTTATCAGTATACCAGGAGCTCCCATTAAACTGTAAGCTCCTCCTATTATATTGTAAGCTCTTTGAGGGCTGAGAATGCCTTTTTGTTCCTTTTTGTATTCCCTATCACATAGCACATTGCCTGGCACATAGTAGGTGCTTAATAAATATTTACTAATTCATTGAGAAAAATGCAGTGGAAGGCTCAAAACCAAGTGGTATTAATATAGCATTTTAGGGTTAGCAAAGGACTTTGCATCCATTATTTTGTTTGAGCCACACAATACTCTTGCTGGAATCTCTGTGGAGAACTTAGGGGAAGACGAAGACAGTCACGAATATAATGTAAGCAACATGATTGTAGTTATATCCTAATCATTAAAATCACAGTTCCATTTCAGGATTTTAGTATCTGCTAGTATCACCCCATCAATTTCAAATAGTGAACCTCAGTTCCATCCAAGCAGTAAAATAGTCACTTCCTTTTTATACATATATAAGCCCTTTTTGAAATTCTTAAGATGCACTATAAATTCAAGTTTATATCAGAATTTAGCCTCCCTGATATAATTCTTGAAGGATCATGTAGCTTCTGTATCTGCCCTTAGCTATTTGTCCATACTTTTATCTTTTGAATATAACCTTTTAAAAATATGAGCCCATATGAGAGATCTTCGTCCATCACACTTTTACCTTTTTCTTTCTGGAAACCACCTCCTTTGTTATCGAATGATTTTCACTTCTACAATTCCATCACCATCCTTTAATCTCCCATCTGTTACCATATGGAGTATTGATCATGCTTTAATACACTGATCTTATCAATACTCCCCATAATAACAGTATAGATCACCACCCACATATGCCTTTTCATCCTATGTGATTCTTAATCATACCCTTCCACAAATCCTCCATAGAAGATTTACCTAAAATGTTGGGGGAGTTTTTTACATTCTGTTGGTACTTCAGTAAAACTTGGGCTATATGCATCTGTTATTTTCACTCAATAAATAAGCAACCCATCTCTGTTCAGATCTTACATTTTCTGCTCAGTCTCTTCCATAACACTTCTTGTGTAGAAACCATCATTTCTGATATACTGGACTCTCTAACATATCCCTGGCAAATGGTCATCCAACATTTCCTAAAAGATTTAAGACAAGTAGTAACTCTCTAGCTCTCAGGGTACCCCAATTCTATGTCTGTATATAGTGATTTTTTTCAAATATGATAAAAATAACAACTCATATCACTATAACACTTGAAGGTTTGTTTGCAAAACACTTTGCTCACAACAACCCTATTAGAAAAGTGCTCCACATTAAGCCAAAATCTGCCTCTCTACAATTTTTATTATATGAAATTTTACTCTTAATGGATGACAGAATAATTGTAATCTCTTTTCCTGGAAGGTAGAGTGATACAGTGGTAAGAGTACTGCTTCTGGAGTTAGAGGGAGGACCTAGGTTCAAATAGCACCTCTGACACATATTTCTTTGACTACTGCCTTAACTTTTCTGTGTCCTGTACATTTAAGTTGCAGGGTAATTGCCAATCTGTATTGCTAGCTGAATTTTTTTTCTCAAAAGTAGAGAAAATCTTAAAATAATAGAAATAAAAAAGTCTTCTACTTGGATTTAAGAAATCAATTTTACAAATAAAAAACAGAAGAGATATGTTTAGAAAGCAATTTGTCTAAAAAAGATCTGATGGTTTTGGTGGGCTGCAACCTCAATATGATTCAACTGTGATATATGGCAGAAAGAAAAACTAACATAACTTTTGGTGTCTTTGAAAGACATTAATTTAAAAAGAAAAAGGAAGTTGGGGCAGCTAGGTAGCTCAGTGGATTGAGAGTCAGGCCCAGAGAAGGGAGGTCCTGGGTTCAAATCTGACCTCTGACAATTCCTGGCTGTGTGTCCCTGGGCAAATCCCTTAACTCCCATTGCCTAACCCTTACAACTCTTCTGTTTTGGAACCAAATTGGTTCTAAGATGGAGGGTAAGGGTTTAAGAAACATTTTTTTTAATAAAAAGGAAGTGATAGTCACTTGTTAATCTGACTAGATAAGACCACTCTACAAACCACAGTTGAGGAAGGACAGGTTAAGCTAGAGAATGTCTGAAAGAAGACAAACAGAATAGTTAACAGTCTCAAGTTCATGACATGAGGATTGGTTCGGCCAATATTGGAGATGTTCAATTTAGAGAAAAGAACACTTTTTTAAAATTACCTTTTGATAATTCTCTTGAGTTCTGTGCTTGGGCATTGAATTTTCTGTTCAGGTTTGGTCTTTTCTTTACAAATGCTTAGAATTCTTCTATTTTGTTGAATGACCATACTTTCCCCTGTAAGAATATAGTCAGTTTTGCTAGGTAGTTGATTCTTGGTGGTAGACCTAGTTCCCTTGCTTTCCGGAATAACATAATCCATGCCTTTCAGTCCTTCAGTGTGGATGCAGCCAGATCCTGTGTTATCCTCACTGTGGTTCCATGGTATCTGAATGACTTTTTCTTGGCAGCTTGAAATATCTTTTCTTTGGTCTGATAGTTCTTGAGTTTGGCTATAACATTCCTGGGTGTTGTCAGATGGGAATTAAGAACAGGAGGTGATCAGTGTATTCTTTCAATCTCCACTTTTCCCTCTTGTTCCAGAATATCAGGGCAGTTTTCTTGAATAATTTCCTGTAGTATTATGTCCAGGCTTTTTCTTTTGTCATGGTCTTCTGGTAGGCCAATAATTCTTAAATTGTCTCTCCTTGAACGATTTTCTAAATCCTCTGTTTTTTTGGATGAGATGCTTCATATTTTCCTCAATTTTTTCATTCTTTTGGTTTTGTTTTATAGAGTCCTGCTGCCTTGTGAAGTCGCTCGATTCTAATTGTTGTATTCTGGTTCTTAAAGACTGGATTTCATCGTTGGCTTTTTGGTCATCCTTCTCCTTCTGGTATGATTTTCTTTGGAGGTCATCTTTCATTCTCTTTACCTCATCTCTCATCTCTTTTTGCCTCATTTTTCATCTTCTTTGCTTCATCTTTCATCTCCTTTGCCTCATTTTCAAGCTGGTTGATTTTGGCTTTCAAGACACTATTTTCTGTTTCCAGATGACTTATCTTAGTTTTTAAATTCTTGTCCCAATTGTCTTCAGCCTCTCTTAATTGTGTTTTGAATTGAATTTTGATTTCTCCCAAAGCCTGTGTCCAATTCTCTGGGATTTCTGTTTCATTACTTGCCTCCTCCTGTATATTGTTTGTTCTTGGTTTGTAACCTGTGCAGAAGCTGTCAATTGTAATTTCTTTCTTCTTTTTCTGTTGTTTGCTCATATTTACCCTTTCTTTTTTCTCCATATTTGTCTGTACTCTTGCTCCTCTCATTTTTTGTTTTTGTTTTGGGGCTTTCTGTCAGTCTCCCCTCTTGGAGCTTTGTCAGATCTCTCAGTTCAGTCTCTGGGGGAGGAGTGTTGGAGTTTGCCCTTCCCTGTACTCTGGAGGCTTTTGATTGGATTAAAGTCCAACAGTCAGTGAGGGAGGGGTGTTGTAGCCTAGACTTCCCTGAATTCTGAAGACTTTTGATAGGATTAAGTTTAGCTAGGTTGGGCTAGGTGTGCTCTGAGGCCAAAAAACTCCTAGAAGGCTGGAGCAGTATGGAAGATCTCCATGGCTCTGACCAGGCTTCCAGCTCCATCTCCAGTTTCTTCCCTGCAATCTTGACACTGTCCTGCCCACAAACCCTCCAGACCAGCTCCTTTGCCCTGCCAGAGGTACCCGCTACCACTGGAGACTTAGCACTCTATGTGGGGGATGGGTCCTACGACCTTCCTTCTGCCTTCCCCTTAAACCCAAGTGTTCTCAGGATCTGGCTTTTTTTTTGGGGGGGGGGGGTTTACCTTTTGAGTTGAGTCTAGCAGGAGGTTTCCTTGACTCTGACTTGTTGTTATATTTGATTTTCAGTCCCCTAGGAGCATTCAATTTGTGATAGGTAAGGAACGGTATTAAGTGGCCTGAACTTCTGCTCCTTCTATGCAGCCATATTGACTCCGCCTCCTAGAGAAAAGAGTACTCATTGGGATCCTGAAAACTATCTTCATGTACTTGAAAGGTCATCATGTGGAAGAAGAATTAGATTTGCTCTGTTTGGTGCCAAACTGCAATACTACAGCAATGAGTGGAAGTTAAAAAGAGATTTAGTATTATAATGAAAATTGTTTTAATTAGACTTATCAGTAAGTTGAATAGGTTGTCTCTCTCCCAATTCCAATTAAGATTGAATGTCTTCCCTCCTTTGTCTTTTTTTTTTTTTGTATAGACTGTGAATTCCTTGAGAACAGGATCTTCTTCTCCTTTTCTTTGTATTCCAGTGACTGGCACAGAAATGCTTATGAGTCATTGACTGACAGTTTCTTGTGAACTACTTGAAAGCAAGAACTATTTTCATCCCCCAAAGCATTAAGTACAGTTTCTGGTACTGAGTAGGTACTTAATAAATGTTTGCTGATTTGATTTGATTTGACTCTGGTGGTAACAGACTGAGTATTTTCCAATAATTTTTTTGGGGGGTGGAGTGAAGTTGGTTTAAACATGGTAGCCTCTGAGGTCCCTTGTAAATCTGAAATTCTGTTTATATAAAAGCTTTACAAATTTCCTTAACATCCTTAAATAATCTTTGGCAATTTCTTTTTTTTTTTAAATTTTTTAATTTTTATTTGGTCTTTTCCAAACATTATTCATTGGAAACAAAGATCATTTTCTTTTCTTCCCTCCCCCCCTCCCTCCACCTCTCCCACAGCCGACACACAATTCCACTGGGTATCACATGTGTTCTTGATTCAAACCCATTTTCATGTTGTTGGTATTTGCATTAGAGTGTTCATTTAGAGTCTCTCCTCAGTCATATTCCCTCCACCCCTGTAGTCAAGCAGTTGCTCTTCCTCCGTGTTTTTACTCCCATAGTTTATCCTCTGCTTGTGGATAGTGTTTTTTAGATCCCTGCAGATTGTTCAGGGACATTGCATTGCCACTAATGGAGAAGTCCATCACCTTTGATTGTACCACAATGTATCAGTCTTTGTGTACAATGTTTTCCTGGTTCTGCTCCTTTCGCTCTGCATCACTTCCTGGAGGTTGTTCAAGTCTCCATGGAATTCCTCTACTTTATTATTCCTTTTAGCACAATAGTATTCCATCACCAACATATACCACAATTTGTTCAGCCATTCTCCAACTGAAGGGCGTCCCCTCATTTTCCAATTTTTGAACACCACAAAGAGTGCTGCTATGAATATTCTTGTACAAGTCTTTTTCCTTATTATCTCTTTGGGGTACAAGCCCAGTAGTGCTATGGCTGGATCAAAGGGCAGACAGTCTTTTATCACCCTTTGGGCATAGTTCCAAATTGCCCTCCAGAATGGTTGGATTAATTCACAACTCCACCAGCAATGAATTAGTGTCCCTACTTTGCCACATCCCCTCCAGCATTCACTATTTTCCTTTGCTGTCATGTTAGCCAATCTGCTAGGTGTGAGGTGATACCTCAGAATTGTTTTGATTTGCATCTCTCTGATTATAAGAGATTTAGAACACTTTCATGTGCTTATTAATAGTTTTGATTTCTTTGGCTGAGAACTGCCTGTTCATGTCCCTTGCCCATTTATCAATTGGAGAATGGCTTGGTTTTTTGTACAATTGATTTAGCTCTTTGTAAATTTGAGTAATTAAGCCTTTGTCAGAGGTTTTTATGAAGATTGTTTCCCAATTTGTTGCTACCCTTCTGATTTTGGTTACATTGGTTTTGTTTATACAAAAACTTTTTAATTTGATGTAGTAAAAATTATTTATTTTACATTTTGTGACTCTTTCTAAGTCTTGCTTGGTTTTAAAACCTTTCCCTTCCAAAAGGTCTAACAGGTATACTATTCTGTGTTCACCTAATTTATTTATAGTTTCCTTCTTTATGTTCAAGTTATTCACCCATTCTGAAATTATCTTGGTGTAGGGTGTGAGGTGTTGATCCAAACCTAGTCTCTCCCACACTGTCTTCCAATTTTCCCAGCAATTTTATCAAATAATGGATTTTTGTCCCAAAAGATGAGATCTTTGGGTTTGTCATAAACTGTCTTGCTGAGATCATTTACGCCAAGTCTATTCCACTGATCCTCCTTTCTGTCTCTTAGCCAGTACCAAATTGTTTTGATAACCACTGCTTTATAGTATAGTTTGAGATCTGGGACTGCAAGTCCTCCTTCCTTTGCATTTTTTTCATGATTTCCCTGGATAACCTTGATCTTTTGTTCTTCCAAATGGACTTTGTTATGTTTTTTTCTAATTCAGTAAAGAAGTTTTTTGGTAGTTCAGTGGGTATGGGACTAAATAAGTAAATTAATTTGGGTAGGATTGTCATTTTTATTATGTTAGCTCGTCCTACCCATGAGCAATCAATGTTTTTCCAATTGTTTAGATCTAGTTTTAGCTGTGTGGAAAGTGTTTTATAGTTGTGTTCATATAGTTCCTGTGTTTGTTTCGGCAGATAGATTCCTAAGTATTTTATATTGTCTAGGGTGATTTTAAATGGAATTTCTCTCTCTATTTCTTGCTGCTGAGATGTGTTGGAAATATATAGAAATGCTGATAACTTATGCGGGTTTATTTTGTATCCTGCAACTTTGCTAAAGTCGTTGATTATTTCGAGTAACTTTTTGGTTGATTCTCTAGGATTCCTTAAGTAAACCATCATATCATCTGCAAAGAGTGATAGCTTGGTCTCCTCATTGCCAATTTTAATACCTTCAATTTCTTTTTCTTCTCTAATTGCTACTGCTAGTGTTTCTAGTACAATATTAAATAATAGAGGTGATAATGGGCATCCTTGTTTTACTCCTGATCTTATTGGAAAGGCTTCTAGTTTATCCCCATTGCAGATGATGTTTGCTGATGGTTTTAGATATATACTGTTTATTATTTTTAGGAAAGGACCTTCTATTCCTATACTTTCTAGTGTTTTCAATAGGAATGGGTGTTGTATTTTATCAAAGGCTTTTTCTGCATCTATTGAGATAATCATGTGATTTTTGTCAGTTTGCTTGTTAATATGGTTAATTATGTGGATGGTTTTCCTAATATTGAACCATCCTTGCCTTCCTGGTATGAATCCTGCCTGGTCATAGTGGATAACCCTTGTGATGACTTGCTGGAGTCTTTTTGCTAGTATCCTATTTAAGATTTTTGCGTCTATATTCATTAGGGAGATTGGTCTATAGTTTTCTTTCTCTGTTTTTGACCTGCCTGGCTTTGGGATAAGTACCATGTTTGTGTTGTAGAATGAATTTGATAGAACTCCTTCTTGGCCTATTCTGTCAAATAGTTTGTTTAATATTGGGATTAGTTGTTCTTTGAATGTTTGATAGAATTCATTTGTGAATCCATCTGGACCTGGGGATTTTTTCTTAGGGAGTTCTTTGATGGCTTGTTCAATTTCTTTTTCTTCAATGGAGTTGTTAAGGTAATATATTTCTTCCTCTTTTAGTCTAGGCAATTTATATTTTTGTAAGTATTCATCCATATCACCTAGATTGCCATATTTGTTGCCATATAATTGGGCATAGTAGTTTTTAACGATTGCCTTAATTTCCTTTTCATTAGAGGTGAGGTGTCCTTTTTCATCTTGGATACTGTCAATTTGGTTTATTTCTTTCCTTTTTTTAATTAGACTGACTAGTACTTTGTCTATTTTATTTGTTTTTTCAAAGTACCAGCTTCTAGTCTTATTTATTAAATCAATAGTTCTTTGACTTTCGATTTTATTAATTTCTCCTTTGAGTTTTAGGATCTCTAATTTAGTCTTCATCTGAGGATTTTTAATTTGTTCGCTTTCTGGTTTTTTAATTTGCATGCCCAATTCATTGACCTCTGCCCTTCTTAATTTGTTTCTATATGAACTCAAGGATATAAATTTCCCCCTGAGTACTGCTTTGGCTGCATCCCATAGGTTTTGAAAGGATGTCTCACCATTGTCATTTTCTTCAATGAAGTTATTGTTTCTATGATTTGTTCTTTAACTAACTTGTTTTGGAGAATCATATTATTTAATTTCCAATTAATTTTCAATTTACCTCTCCATGTTCCCTTACTAATTATTATTTTCATTGCATTGTGATCTGAGAAAGTTGCATTTATTATTTCTGCTCTTTTGCACTTGTTTGCAATGATTTTGTGCCCTAGAACATTTATCTCCCCCCCTTATTTTCCTTATAGTCTTTCTAAATTAACCCCCCTCTCCCTCCCTCTCTTGTACTGCTTCCCTCCCCACCAGACCATTTATTACCCTTCTACTCCCCTATAGGGTGCAAATCTATTCTCTGCCCCCACTGGATTGGATTGTTTTTCCCTCTTTGAGTCACTTTCAAATCACGTAAAAGTTGAGTATTTCCTGTCTCTGACCTCTTTACCCTTCCAGTGTATTGATGTTCTCCCCCCTCCCACCATGAGCTTCTTTATGACATATAAATTTACCCCCATTTGTTTCTTTTCCCATTTCTTTTAATATTCACCTATTTTAAGCTCTAGTTATATATATATATATATATATATATATATGTATATATATATATGCATACTTATGCATATGTATTTTTTGCATGCATATATCTATATACCTATTTATGTCTTGTCCTTTCATCCCATACAGTTTGTTGCTGTTCCCTCTAAGTATACTTCCTTTTGCTGCCCAGGTAATAACAACAGTTTTTAAGAGTTACCAATGACCTCTTTTCTTATAGGGATACATATCATTTTAACTTATTGAGTCTCTTAAAAATTTTTTTTGTTTTTCTTTTTCCCCCTCTTTTTTTTTAATTACCTTTTGATGATTCTCTTGCTTGGACATCAAATTTTCTGTTCAGGTCTGGTCTTTTCTTTACGAATTCTTGGAATTCTTCTATTTTGTTGAATGACCATACTTTCCCCTGTAAGAATATAGTCAGTTTTGCTGGGTAGTTGATTCTTGGTTGTAGACCTAGTTCCCTTGCTTTCCGGAATATCGTATTCCATGCCTTTCTTTTTTTCAGTGTGGATGCAGCCAGATCCTGAGTTATCTTCACTGTGGTTCCTTGGTATCTGAATGACTTCTTCTTGGCAGCTTGTAATACCTTTTCTTTGGTCTGATAGTCCTTGAATTTGGCTATAACATTCCTGGGTGTTGTCAGTTGGGGATTAAGTACAGGAGGTGATCTGTGGATTCTATCAGTCTCCACTTTTCCCTCTTATTCAAGGATTTTGGGGTAGTTTTCTTTAATAATTTCCTGTAATATAATGTCCAGGCTTTTTCTTTTGTCATGGTCTTCTGGTAGGCCAATAATTCTTAAATTGTCTCTCCTTGAACGATTTTCTAAATCCTCTGTTTTTTTGGATGAGATGCTTCATATTTTCCTCAATTTTTTCATTCTTTTGGTTTTGTTTTATAGAGTCCTGCTGCCTTGTGAAGTCGCTCGATTCTAATTGTTGTATTCTGGTTCTTAAAGACTGGATTTCATCCTTAGTTTTTTGGTCGTCCTTTTCCTTTTGGTCGGATTTTCTTTGGAGGTCATCTTTCATCTCCTTTGCCTCATTTTCCAGCTGGTTGATTTTGGCTTTCAAGACACTATTTTCTGTTTCTACATGACTTATCTTAGTTTTTAAGTTCTTTTCCCAATTGTCTTCAGCCTCTCTTAATTGTGTTTTGAATTGCATTTTGAGTTCTTCCAAAGCCTGTATCCAATTCACTGGGATTTCTGATTTTTCCTTTGCTGTTCCCTCCCCCTCTGTTTCATTCGCTCTTTGCTCATTACCTGTGCAGAAGCTGACTATTGTAATTTCCTTCTTCTTTTTCTGTTATTTGCTCGAGTTTACCCCTTCTTTGCTCCCTGTATTTGGCTGTGCTCTTGCTCCTCTCATTTTGTTTTGGTTTTGGGGCTGTCAGTCTCCCCTCTTGGAGCTTTGTCAGATCTCTTGGTAGTCTCTAGGGGAGGAATGTTAGCTTCCCTGTCCTCTGGAGGCTTTTGCTTGGATTGAATTCAAGTGGATTGGGCTGTATGTGATATGAAACTGAGGCTCTGGAAACACCTGGGAGGCTGGGCCTCCCAGTCTCTCTCCAGTTCTCTCTAGCTGTTTCTCCACGGTCCACAAGTGCCTTTGTCCTCCTCCCTAAACTCTGAGGAGTTCTGATTGAATTGGCGGGATTGATCTGGTTATGCCCCGAGGCAAAAGGGAGGCTGGAGCTCGATGGAGGGACCCAGCCGCGGCCCCGTCTCTCCCTGGCTTCCTCCCTGCTGTCCAAGATGGATTCTCTGAGCCTGGCGCCCCGCTGCTCACAAGGTAGACCCTCCAAGCCTGCACCTTTGCCCGCTCAAAGGTTCCTGCTGCCTTTGCTGGGGGCTCAGAGCTCTGGGTTGTGGGGGAAGGGTCCTGGGATCTACCCTCTGCCTTCCCCTTAGCTCTGAGTATTCTCGGATTCTGGCTTTTGGGGGGACGTACCTTTTGATTTGCGTCCAGAAGGAGGGTTCCCCGCTTCTGTCCTGTTGTTCAGGTTGGGTTTCGGCGCCCTAGGAGCATTCAGTCTGTATCGGTAAGGAAGGGTCTTCCACGAGGTCTGAACTTTTGCTGCTTGCTAAGCCTCCATCTTGACTCCGCCCCCAGCAATTTCTTTATCCTAATTTCAAGTTAGGATAATAAGAGCTTGGGTAACAGAGTTTAGATTATATAGTATTGGAGTTTGGGGCACTGCTAGGTTGCTAGGATTTTACTGCTCTTGGGAAATATTGAAAGTCCTTTTTTCATACCTCCTGGGCTCTATTCTTAGTTTTGCCAAACACCAGCTAGTTTATGTCTCAGTTTGTAAAATGAGGGAGTGAAAGGGCTGATTTTTAAGATATCTTCTACCTTTAGTATTTTAGAATTCTTTTACTCAGCATTTGAGTTTCTAGTTTATCTCAGGTTTTCCTGTTCTATACCTCTTGTTACAGATGTAGTGAATTGTTGGTGCTCAACACTCCCCCCAGAGGTAAGGATTTTCCTTTGCTTAAAGTAGTGATGATGAACCTTTTAGAGACAGTATCAGTCCCCCTGGCCATCCCACCCCACAGACTGAGTGTCATATCCCTCCCACCTCTGAGTACCAGGCACACTCTGCTCCACCTTTACCCCACACAGGGAAGAAAGTGCTCCCATTGAGCTGCTTGACAGAGGGTTGGGTGAAGTGAGAAATGTTCTCACCAAGTGTAGAGAGGGGGAAGAGGAGTGGCTCAAGATCTTCACTCCCCTCTAGCTTTGCCACCTGTGAGCTGCCCACCTTAACCCCTGTGCACTCCCATTGAGCTTCTGGACAGAGGGATATGAAAAAAATATGTTTAGGCATGATGAAAGGGGGAGGGGAGAAGCTCCATCTTAGTCCCTCTGCCTTTCTAGTATCGAACTTGGGGGTGGGGGAAGCCAAGTGTCTACAGAGAGCTCTTTGTATGCCATCTTTGGCACCCGTGCCATAGGTTTGCCATCACTGGGTTTAGATGAAAGAAGGCTATTATGGGTGATTAAGCAGAACAGCTGAAAGTTAGCATTTCTGTAGCCCTGCTCTCATCCCAATGGGAAGGGCCCCTTCTCAAATAGTAACAATGGTTTTCCAAATGAGTAGTGATCATTCAAATCCCACAGGTATTATTTACTAGTTAAATGTCCATGGGCATATTAACTTTACTTCTCCTGGCCTCAGTTTCCACATTTGTAAAATGAAGGCATTAGACTAGTTAAAGTTTCATTCAACCAGATTCTATGATCTCTGTAGAATTTTATATCTGCTGTTGATGCTAATAGTCACCAGTCTATCTAATAAGTAAACTTCAGTTTAGATCCAGTAGTCAGGAATTAGTCTCTGTCTCTGTCTCTCTCCCTTTCTCTCCCTCTCCTTTTCCCGCTCCCCCTCCCCAGCTTGAGTTAAAACCTTCTTCTTGATCAATATAAAAGTCCAGTTGGACATCCTTACTAAGAATCACCCTCATTCTCTACTTGTGAGCCAGATGAGTCTTTTCTAGTCTCTTGGATATTGTATGCAGAAGTACAAAGTTTTCTAGATTTTGAAACATAGATTCCCTTTTGACCAGCTCAAGAAACATCATTGTTGCCTTTTTTTTTAAACATAATTCAGGTCTTG